>NC_092421.1:11898274-12218874 GCF_040894005.1 Engystomops pustulosus | reverse complement strand
CCTCTTTAAATGTCAGGTCTCTGTTCAATCCACAAATCTGCTATTAATTCTTGTTCCATCAGCAGGTCTGCCACATCTGAAGAGCACCAGTGTGCCACGTATGGAAAAGGCCTATCAGCAGAAAACTGCTTCAACCCTAACAAGTGGATATGTAAAAAGAATATGTCCCGGTTCTGAATAATTTTTATTTCGAAACTTTCAGATTTATTTTAAATGTTATTATATTATATGTATACTATGGGGCAGATTTACTTACCCGGTCAATTCGCGATCCAGCGGCACGTTCTCTGCAGTGGATTCGGGTCCGGCCGGGATTCATCAAGGTAGTTCCTCCGCCGTCCAACAGGTGGTGCTGCTGCGCTGAAAAGCATCTGAACGCACTCAAATTCACTGAGCCGGACCAAGTGAAGGTAAGCGCGTCCCAAGCGACACTTTTATTGTTTTAAATGCGGCGGTTTTTCCGAATCCGTCGGGTTTTCGCTCGGCCACGCCCCCGATTTCCGTCGCGCGCATGCCGGCGCCGATGCGACACAATCCGATCGCGTGCGCCAAAATCCCGGGGCAATACAGGGCAAATCGGCACAAATCGGAAATATTCGGGTAACACGTCGGGAAAACACGTAAATCGGGCCCTTAGTAAATGACCCCCTATGTGTTTTTGGAATGTATGTTGAAGAGACTTTTTTTCTTTTTAAAACTAATTAAACAATTGAACAAAATATACTTTATCATTTATTTCTGAGTAGGCCACCATATTGCCCTTGCAGCTATGTATGTCCAACACATACTTCTACTTCTCCGTATCTACTTTTCCTTATTGCTCCGTGGGGAACATATGTATGGCCACAAGCTTGTGTGTATGGTCGTGGGAATATAGCCTTAGAGGAAATGTCCAACAGGTGGCCTGAAGACATTTATGATGCCTTTTATGCTAATTTTTACCTACGCCAGCCTTACGCATAGTGCAATAATTTGTGTAAGATGGATCCATGATATTCACTCAAGGTGTTCACCATCGCTAGTACATAAATTCATGAAGTAAGGGCAAGGGGGAGAGTCTGTGGGAACGTGTATGAGTGAATTGATATGTAGCTTTTATTGAGGCTTTCATAGATGTTAGAATTGTTATAATATACACAATATGCTGTAGGTAATAATAAACAGATTTTTAGCACTCCACCCCCAGATAAAGACTTGACACGCTGAAATGATGAATTAAGTGCCGTTCATCCAAATTAAGCCCCTGACATACTTGGGATTGTGTTGCGTCCGACTTACATCACACTCGCAGTGTTTGCTGGCTAGAACTTGCGTCTCGTAAGCTGACAACTGGAGTCAGCTAAACGAAAAGGAAAAAGTTTCAGACCGGCACTCCCATCTGCTAAGAAAAATCTTCATACTTTATTCCATCATTTTAAAACAGGGTGCATACCTACGCATTTCGTACATTATAAATGCTGTTCTTACTCATGGTCTGCACCTTATAATGTACGAAACGCGTAGGTCCCTATGAAGTATGCCTCCTGTTTTAAAATGATGGAATAAAGTACAAAGATTTTTTTTTTTAGCAGATGGTAGTGCTGGTCTGAAACTTTTTCCTTTTCGTTTGGATTCCAATTGGGTTTTCCGACAAAACTCGTCTATGATCCGTGCACCAGGACTACACAGATAATACTCAGCATTGGCTCTAAAAGACACACGTGAGTGAGCAGACAGCTGAAAAAACTCTTTTTGCAACTGGAGTCAGCTGTTGGTCGTTGTTCGGCCAGACGTTCCATCCAGAAATTACCCGAGTGTGATGTAAGTTGGATGCATCACACTCTCAAGTTTGTAGGGGCCTTAGATTAAGGCTAAGTGACTCGCCCCATATTATACATCTAGGGCTATTTTATTTTTAGGGTTGGTTGTCCTAATCCTAATGATTTAATAGGAATATTGCATGATCTGTCACATTTATGCACTTATGTATATAGACATGCACATGTATGCTCTGCTAGTTTAGGACGATATTCATGATACTTATTTATGTACAATTTATGAATTACGTTAGTGTCTGGTTACTTTATCCAGTAGCATCAATTTAGATACTCCCTTTTTTTATTTCTGTATTTCCTTAACTATTCAATAAAGAATTGTTCTTTTATAGTTTTGCATTAATTTCGGCTGTATTTTCTTTCTTTGGTAGAGTATATGTATTATAAATAACAGGCCTACAGAGCATGCAATTCTCTTCTTCCTTAAAAAGTGAGTTTTATAGTCCAAGTAAAAATCCTGCTTAACGTCAAGGACCAAGAAAAGCTAAATCATTATTCTTCATCATACACTGGCACCATCATGCTGAGCTACTAAAAACATTGATTCATATGGTTGGCATTCATAATTTTATTTCATTGACACAAAAAGCATCACATGATTACATTCCCTCATTCACTAGTGGCTGTTCTCCTCCACTCCCTTTATTTTTCCCTTTTCCTTTTCCTTTCCCTTTTTCCTTTCCTTTCCCTTTTTCCTTTCCTTTCCCTTTTTCCTTTCCTTTCCCTTTTCCCTTTCCTTTTCCTTTTCCCTTTTCCTTTCCTTTACCTTTGCCCTTTCCATCTTCTTCCCCTTGTTCATTTTGAATTCCTTTATGCATATCATTTTTTTCTTGATTCATTAGGTCTCCAATTGCATCCGCAAATCGCTTTTGTCGGGAGTGTTCTTCTCCTTCTTGAACTTGAATATTCTGATCTTGAGCTTTTTTGTGACCTTTGCCATTTTCTAACCCTTTCCCGTGTCCTTTCCCATTCTCTGCTCCTTTCCCGTGTCCTTTCCCATGCTCTGCTCCTTTCCCGTGTCCTTTCCCATGCTCTGCTCCTTTCCCTTTCCCTTTCCCCTTCCCATGCTCTGCTCCTTTCCCTTGCCCCTTCCCATGCTCTGCTCCTTTCCCATGTCCCTTCCCGTTCTCTGCTCCTTTCCCATGCTCTGCTCCTTTCCCATGTCCCTTCCCGTTCTCTGCTCCTTTCCCATGCTCTGCTCCTTTCCCATGTCCCTTCCCGTTCTCTGCTCCTTTCCCATGCTCTGCTCCTTTCCCATGTCCCTTCCCGTTCTCTGCTCCTTTCCCATGCTCTGCTCCTTTCCCATGTCCCTTCCCGTTCTCTGCTCCTTTCCCATGCTCTAATCCTTTCCCATGTCCTTTCCCGTTCTCTGCTCCTTTCCCATGCTCTACTCCTTTCCCATGTCCCTTCCCGTTCTCTGCACCTTTCCCCTGACCCTTTCGATGTCCTGCTCCTTTCCTCTGGCCCTTGTCAGCTTCTTCGTTGGCATGGCTCACTTTATTGTCTTCACCACCCTTATCCTCATTGTCTACGTCTCGCTTGTTCCTGTTTGTCTTTTCTTCCGCTTTACCAAAAAGGGACTCCTTTAAGTCTTCTGGCGCTATAGAAATATAAAATAATGCGTTTATGAGAGACCAATACAAAGATCAGTGAAGTGAAGAAGCAACATCTGAAGTTTCATAATCTAGATACATAAAAACTAAAGGAATAGGGGTGGCAAACATATGTATAAGCTACTCCATGCAGAAGGATCAGACTTAACACTTGTTGCACTCTTATCATAATCAAGCGTGTAAGGTGTTTATGAAATGACTACGGTAGGGCAATTAGTAATTCAGAGGGTACTTACTGAATACTGGCTTCATGCATTTCTTCCCACACATTGTGTTACAGCACCGCATGTTATTGCTACAATCCCCATCAACCGAGCAGTCAGGCATGGCAGTGAAATTTCTGAAGTGTCCATGTTTCTTGTGGTGTTTATGAGGGCAATTTTCGCCATGTTTACACTCTCCATGTGAATGTTTATGGGGACATTGTTCTCCATGTTTACACTCTCCATGTGAATGTTTATGGGAACACTGTCCACCATGTTTACCCTCTCCATGTTTTTGCTTCCAGTTTTTCTTAAATTGTTCTTTGATTTCTGGATGGGCTCTCATATAATTATCTGGGCACATCCCATATTTTTTATCTTCTTCTGTCATTACTGTTAACGTAAAAACAGGAAAATAAGATTTCCATTTCCTTTCATTTTTATCAAACACTTTACTATTACTTATTATATTAGTCTTGATATTTGTGCTTCTTATAGCGTGCCAGATAAAACTGGATAGCCTTCCAGTAACACATCTACATTGCAGCTCTTCTAATGGGAGCCACAACACACATCTGGTCCACGATGGACACAATGGGGCAGATTTACTTACCCGGTCCATTCGCGATCCAGCGACGCGCTCTCTGCGGTGGATTCGGGTCCGGCCGGGATTCACTAAGGCAGTTCCTCTGACGTCCATCAGGTGTCGCTGCTGCGCTGAAGTTCCCCCGAGGCCCGCCGGAATGCCCTGGAGTTCACCGGCCTATTCCTGGTGAAGGTAAGCGCGAGTCCCGCAACATTTTTTTTTTTTTTAAATGAGGCGGTTTTTCCGAATCCGTCAGGTTTTCGTTCGGCCACACCCCCCATTTCCGTCGCGTGCATGCCGGCGCCGATGCGCCACAATCCGATCGTGTGCACCAAAATCCCGGGGCAATACAGGGAAAATCGGCGCAAATCGGAAATATTCGGGTAACACGTCGGGAAACCGCGAATCGGGCCCTTAGTAAATGACCCCCAAGATGTGTTATGTTTGTTATCTTGTAATAATGTTCGGATTACATTTGCATTAAACAAAAAGTAGAAAAAGCCATAAAACATCAAAGTATTGACTGTTTTGTCTCAAAAACACAAAAAAGTTGTTAGATGAATGAGTGCGTACCATATGGTTGGTCTTCGGGTCCCATGCCTATTTCTTTACATGTCTGTTCAATTGTTTCCATGGCGTTGTTCTCTGAAGACAAGAAAAGGAGATGTTAGCTCTTACTGTATTCAAGTCACATCATACAGACATGATTGGATATATTTTATTTTTTGCTTTCTGTGTAGCTGTTTTTCTTATTCCAGACTTTGAATGAGCCTATTTCTGAGCAACAATATCAATTTTGGCAATTTAGTAGTTTTATATCCTCATGAAAAATAAAAAATAACTTTTAAAAAAAAGTTACACTGACCGTAGCACCAAGTCTACTTGCTATTTTAGCCTGTATTTATACATCGGCATTTATACTCACCCTACGAATGGTGACCTATGAAGTCAGTAGGTCCATACACAGGCCCCATTTTAGTCTTCTGTTCTGAATGGGAATAACAGGGGACATTGATGACAGTAATTGATGGGGTTACTTACCAAAGATTTTTTTAAAACATTTTTTTCCACAAGGTGTGTGGCAGCATTTCATATCTGGGCCGCAGTTTTCATCACTGGAACAGCTTTTCAATTTACTTAAATCGGGTGCACCGTATTTCTTCATTAATTCTTTCTTCTTCTCGTGAAACTCAGGGTGTTTTTTAAAATATTGCATCGGGCACATACCCGCGCTGTCATCGCCGTCAGGTGGTCCTTTAGTAGAAGGGGTCAAAAAAGTGTCAATACAATGCAAAAAATATAATGTGAAATACATTATATTGTGGGATATATGGTGTATTATATTGTACATAAAATCAGTCAATACGTTATAGCTGCAGGAATAGTTTGGTTCCCAAACATGAATACACAATGAAAACATTACTAAAAACATTAATAAAAGGGGAGTGGCCTGACTATGGAGGAGAATAGATGTGCTGCCTGTTAGCTTCCACTCCTTCTGGGGCCTAACCGCGATGATCTAAGGCAGTGATGGCGAACCTTTTAGAGGCCGAGTGCCCAAACTATAACAAAGCACCGCTTATTTATCGCAAAGTGCCAACACAGAAATTTAATTTGTGATTTATACTCCCTTCTTTGTCATAGTTTTTATTGAGGACACCAATAAAGCAGAAAATAGTCCCAGGTAGAGCTGTCACTTTAAAATAGCTCTGTGCACAGCAAGTCCTGGGCTGTCTGGGACTGCAGGAAGATACCTGGAGTCATCTCTGGTGATGGCCTGAGTGCCCACAGAAAGGGCTCCGAGTGCCACCTCTGGCACCAGTGCCATAGGTTCACCACCACTGATCTAAGGCAACGCAGCACTCAAATTACATCACCCTTTGGGCCCTAAGAAGAGGAGAACAGTGAAGACCCCCGTGGCTCCTCCGGTCCCTGCTATTCCAAAGGGGATTACTGGTTTCCTCTCCCAACTCTTGCCCGCTTCCTCCGCTCCCCGGCTGCCCCGCGGACACTCCAGCGGGACTGTGGACAAGTGGGGTTTGTTAGGGCCTGCCGATGCAGGCTTAATGATGCGCCTGCCTGCGAAGGGTGTGCTGAGGTCTATGACCCGGCATCTGACCTGGCAGACGTGTCATCAGCCGTCGCCTGCGCTGGATCCCCAGATGAGAGAGCGCGAAGAGGAGCGGAATAAGGTAAGAATTATATTTTTAATTTTGCTTTAACATATGGGGCCCTGTTTCTATTTGGGGGGGGGGGCATATGTAAAAGTTAGGAAATGGCTATTTGGGGGGATATTACCTATGGGGGACATTAATTATGGCTACTGGTGGGGGGGGCATTAATTATAGCTACTGGTGAGGGGGGGACATTAATTATGGCTACTGGTGAGGGGGGGGACATTAATTATGGCTACTGGTGAGGGGGGGACATTAATTATGGCTACTGGTGAGAGGGGGGCATTAATTATGGCTATTGGTGAGGGGGGGCATTAATTATGGCTACTGGTGAGGGGGGGACATTAATTATGGCTACTGGTGAGAGGGGGGCATTAATTATGGCTATTGGTGAGGGGGGGCATTAATTATGGCTACTGGTGAGGGGGGGCATTAATTATGGCTACTGGTGAGGGGGGACATTAATTATGGCTACTGGTGAGGGGGGGACATTAATTATGGCTACTGGTGAGAGGGGGGCATTAATTATGGCTATTGGTGAGGGGGGGCATTAATTATGGCTACTGGTGAGGGGGGGACATTAATTATGGCTACTGGTGGGGGGGACATTAATTATGGCTACTGGTGAGGGGGGGACATTAATTATGGCTACTGGTGAGGGGGGGACATTAATTATGGCTACTGGTGAGAGGGGGGCATTAATTATGGCTATTGGTGGGGGGGGGGGCATTAATTATGGCTACTGGTGAGGGGGGGACATTAATTATGGCTACTGGTGAGAGGGGGGCATTAATTATGGCTATTGGTGAGGGGGGGCATTAATTATGGCTACTGGTGAGGGGGGGCATTAATTATGGCTACTGGTGAGGGGGGACATTAATTATGGCTACTGGTGGGGACGGCAACATTAATTATGGCTACTGGTGGGGGGGGGACGACGACATTAATTATGGCTACTGGTGGGGACGACGACATTAATTATGGCTACTGGTGGGGGGGGGACATTAATTATGGCTACTGGTGGGGGGACATTAATTATGGCTACTGGTGGGGGGACATTAATTATGGCTACTGGTGGGGACGACGACATTAATTATGGCTACTGGTGAGGGGAGACATTAATTATGGCTACTGGTGAGGGGGGACATTAATTATGGCTACTGGTGAGGGGGGACATTAATTATGGCTACTGGTGGGGGGACATTAATTATGGCTACTGGTGGGGGGGGACATTAATTATGGCTACTGGTGAGGGGGGGCATTAATTATGGCTACTGGTGAGGGGGGACATTAATTATGGCTACTGGTGGGGACGGCAACATTAATTATGGCTACTGGTGGGGGGGGACGACGACATTAATTATGGCTACTGGTGGGGACGACGACATTAATTATGGCTACTGGTGGGGGGGGACATTAATTATGGCTACTGGTGGGGGGACATTAATTATGGCTACTGGTGGGGGGACATTAATTATGGCTACTGGTGGGGACGACGACATTAATTATGGCTACTGGTGAGGGGAGACATTAATTATGGCTACTGGTGAGGGGGGACATTAATTATGGCTACTGGTGAGGGGGGACATTAATTATGGCTACTGGTGGGGGGACATTAATTATGGCTACTGGTGGGGGGGGACATTAATTATGGCTACTGGTGGGGGGGGACATTAATTATGGCTACTGGTGAGGGGGGACATTAATTATGGCTACTGGTGGGGGGACATTAATTATGGCTACTGGTGGGGGGGGACATTAATTATGGCTACTGGTGGGGACGACGACCTTAATTATAGCTACTGGTGGGGGGGACATTGATTACTGCTACTGGTTGATGGCGTTCAATGTTTTTATGCATACCGGGGGGAGGGGGGCCCTGTAGGAAATTTTGCCCTGGGGCCCAGAGGACTCTAGTTACGCTACTGGTAGGGAGGTGAGAGACAATTTGAATAAGACATTTCTGTTAATGACACATGGACAAAAAAGGCCAATCCCAGCATGCCTCCTGTCGATCGACGCAGAGAAGGCCTTCAACAGTGTGCATTGGGGCTTCCTTTCCGCAGCCCTCTCTCAGCTAGGCTTAGGTCCTAAATTCTTGGGGAGGGTCATATCTCTTTACAATCGCCCCTTGGTCAGAGTGAGGGCTAATGGATTCAATTATTCAAAATAGGAAGGGAACCCGACTGGCACTTCCACCTATATACCAAAACAATGGTAAGTCTGACTAGAGCAATACAGTTCCCAGATTCCCATACGAGCCTCAAACACTATTTCTTGCTTGAACTCTGAAGCTTTGGAGGTCCCTCATCCAGAACGGAATTCTCTCCAGGCCCTCTCACTCCACTATTTCGTAACCCAGATTTCCATGCAGCCTTCTCCAGAACTACGTTTCTGGGTCGCTCAAGCTATAAGGACCTTCGCACGTACGATATCTTTGGGGAGGGCACAATTCCCTCATTCCCTGAGCTTTCAGGTCTATCAATTTCCTCTGACCTTTCATGGCTGGAAATGAATCAGTTGGGAGCTTACCTCAAACAACCAGGGTCCGCTGCTGCCTTCAATTCCCCCCTAACTGCCTTTGAGGCCCTCTTCCGCTCAGCATCCCCTCTGGAACACTGCATCTCACAAATATATGGTCTCCTATTAAAAGAATCTGATAGTTCTCCGCTACCGTTTCTCGATAAGTGGACCAGAGACCTGAATATTTCTCTTTCCCCCAGAGACTGGAACAAAGAGAGACACTATAAAATTCTCTCTAGATGGGATAGGGTCCCATCTCTGCTGCATTTGATTTATCCCTCATTCCAGGACACATGCTGGAGATGCGGGGCAGATGGAGGTGATATGCTACACATTTTGTGATCGTGCCCAAAAATCTCTCCTTTCTGGGACCAGATATTCGAGGTAACATCCGATATTATGGGCTCAGTGACCCCTGAGACCCCAGAGATGGCGCTGCTCTCTAGTCTCCCTGGCTCTATCCAAAAACAAAAGAAAAGCCTTCTGAAATTCTCCCTGATTGTGGCACGCTCAGTCATCCCCCGCAGATGGCGCTCGGCTACGCCCCCTCCATTTCTAGTTGGACCCAAGAATTGATGCACATCCATTGAAAGGAGGAATTGATAGCTGATACCCTGGGTACCTAAAAAAATCCATAAAGTTATGGCAACCCTGGATGGCAATCCGTGAGTCCCAGAGCTTCAAAGACATTTTGAGCTCAGATCCCCAGACAGTAACTGCCCCTCAGCCCTCCCCCCTATACTAGCAACAGGCCCTTTCCTTCCCACTCCCTCTGTTCCCTAATGTCATGCCCCTACCCTTCCCCTCCTCCTCTTTACAATTCTTCTGTTCATTGTCTCATGTCCCTTTTAGTGTCTTTTTAAAAAAGCAGGTTGGACTCTGATTCCTCATAATTTATTGGAGCATTCAGCTTCTCTTGATGGACACATGAGGGTATTTTGTGTTGTTTATACATTCTTTGTAATCTTCCTTTTCTTTTTTGATTATGGTATGTGAATTTGCTATGCATTTGCTAGAAAGTTAGTAAAATGATTGAACTAAAAACATTACTAAAATTTACACTTCACAAGAGGAGTGTAGGGAGGATGGCGCACAAATGGAGTAAGGACTTGACCATTAAATATTTATGTTTAAGGCTAAGCATTTGGTCCAGATGATTGCCTGATGAAGGTCCATGTTAGATATCCTATGGTTTCAATAGTATAGGTTTCATCTTATTTTATATTGTTCCCTTATAATATATTATCATATTGTGGACCATTACACAATCTCTTTTTTTCTTGTGTTAACCCCTTCATCCTCATAGAATGTAAGCTCTTGTGAGCAGGGCCCTCACTCCTATTGTTCCATATGCCTGTTTGTACTCTATAATGTAATATTATATTTTTATTTGTCCCCTATCATTTGTAAAGCGCTACGGAATATGATGGCACTATATAAATAAACATGATGATTATTATTATTTATGAAGATAGAACTTTGAAGTAATGGCTGGATACATTTCCACAATAAGTAGCTTTAATGAAAATGATGCCATAGTGATTGGATAAACATCTAACCCAGTGATGGCAAACCTTTTAGATGAGTGCCCAAACTTCAACCAAACGCCACTTATTTATGGCAAAATGCCAACACAGCAATTAAGTCAGTAATTTATTGCTGAGGAAACCAACACAGTTAAAAGGAGGAGGGCAAATTTGGACTATTGCAGCTTTTCTTCAGGGTTCCTATGTACAGGAAGAATTGTTGGGCCAGCATTCTTTGAGCCCTGTCTGTTGAACTCATTCTGGGGTGATGGCCTGGGTGCCCACAGAGAGGTCTCCGAGTGCCGCCTCCGGCACCCGTGCCATAGGTTTAATTAATAACTTACAAAACATGTGCGTGAACTTTTCATTATAACCCCTGTAATAATAATGAGGTATCTCTGCTCACGCTGTCCCAATCTACTAAGCCAGTGATGGCGAACCTTTTAGAGACCGAGTGCCCAAAGTACCACCTAGATCGACTTATTTATTGCAAAGTGCCAACACAGAAATTTAATTTGTGATTTATACTCCCTTCTCTGTCACAGCTTTCATTGATACCAGCACCTGAGGACACCAATAAAGCAGTAAATAGAAGAAATTTGGATGATCATTGTAGCTTCCCTCCAGGGTCCCATAAACAGGACGAATTGTCAGGGCCGGAGCAGGAGCTACAATGATAATCCAGATCTGTCCACACCTTCCCACTCCTCCAGTAGTCCCAGGTACAGCTCTGTGCACAGCAAGTCCTGGGCTGTCTGGGACTGCAGGAAGATACCTGGAGTCCTCTCTGGTGATCGCCTGAGTGCCCACAGAAAGGGCTCCGAGTGCCACCTCTGGCACCAGTGCCATAGGTTCGCCACCACTGTACTAAGCTGAGCTGGAAAGAGGAAGAGGCAGCCTACTAAGTCCATGTACGGCAAGTACATAAATTAAAATTTTCTCTAATCTCTAAATGATCCAGCAATATCACAAATTTCTTACCATCAAATGATGCACTTGCAACAGCTACAAACAGCAGGATGACGATAGTTTCAATCTTCATTTTGGTCAGTCTGCTGGTTGTCCAGCTGTAGAAATGGAGCAGGAAACATACACTCAGCTAGAAGGGTCTCATTTTATACAAAATGATAGACACTTACGTCACTGGCTAGGAGCCTCGTTGAGGATTAAACAATTATTTCACTTGGAGGAGTTTAAAGCTGAGATTGTGTGTAACCTTTCCATGTAGTTGTTATCGTTATCTGTGCAATCTGATATGTCCTATGGATATGTAACCAAAAACCGATGACTGCCGCTGAGACAATAATCAAAACCTAAGGGTTTATTACAGTTTATAGTATTGGCCACATGCCCGAAGCATGTGCACAGAGCCTACATAGAGGCACATGGTGCACCTGCAGCACTGTGCACAACATTATGGAGATATTTTTTCTAGAAGCAATGCAATATGGCATTAGATTGTTTAACCCCTTCCCGCATTTCGACATTCCTGAACGTCCGGGAGTATGAAGAGGAATCATGGGCTGAGCAATCTTCAAATCCACTGAGTGTTTGTTGCATAATGCAGCAAACACCCGTTGCTAGCACCGTAGATCGTAGATTGGTGGCCACTGGCAAAGGTGCTGGGGTATTTAAATGTCGGCAGCACATGGGCGCCGCCATCTTGGATCTGATTGGTTGCGCTCCATGACATCATCAGGGCGTGACGATCAATTACCAAGACAGCCAAATCAAACTCCCAGGCCTGTCATCAGGCAGCATCTGTAATGGTCTGTGAGTTACAGATTGATACAGATGCAGTGCAAAATCTCCATATACTGCAATACAGTAAAATGCAGTGAAAAAATAAAAATAAAAAGAGGTTTTAAAACATTTAAAAAATGTCAAAAAACTTAAAAGTTCAAATCTCTGCCCTTTCCATAGAACGTATATACAAATAAATCATAAACATGTTAGGTATCATCGAGTCCCAAAACTCCTGATGTATCAAAATATAATATTAATTCTTGGTGGTGAAACTCATAACGGGACAAAATCAAAAGGTCGAACTGTCCCCAACATGGTAGCAATGAAAATGTCCTCTCGTCCTGCAAAAAATGACACAATACACAACTCCGCACACTAAAGTATGTAAAAGTTGGAGCTGACGTTTAAAGCTGGAAATAGAGAACCTACAAGACAAGGACGCAAATGTGTTTTTTTTGCCAATTTCACCACATTTGGAAATTTTTTTCCAGCTTTCCATTGCAAAGGCATGTAATATGAAATACTGTCACTAGGAAGGACAATATGTTGCATAGAAAACAACCTCTCATATAGCTCTGTACATGGAAAAATAAAAACGTTATGGATTTTAGAGGGTGGGGAGCAAAAAATGGATACCGAATAAAGAGAAAGGGGTCAAAAATATAAGTTCATTGTGAACCTGCCACCGCTCTATTTGAAGACTAAGGCTATATTCACACAAACGTTTGGGGGACGTACATACGGCCGACATACAGTATATACCGCATATATACGTTCCCCATACATGGCAATAGGCTCACGGCACCCTACGGGAGCGGTACGGTGCCACACTCCTGCGGCACCATACCGTTCTGTAGCCAGGCGAAAGATAGGACATGTCCTATCTTTCCCCGTAATATGGCGCCACAGCCATGTAACGCTATGGAGAAGGGCGGGGGTGAATGGCGCTCATCCCCTCCTCCTCTCACCGGCGCCGAGGTGTGCCCACTGTACATACATTGTGTGAATGTAGCCTAAGCCATGCCATTATGTATTTGTCAGCTGCAAACCCCATAGTGAAGAACAGTTTTCCAATGTCTCTATCGCACTTTGCTAGGACCAGTCCCTTGCCCCATAACCAGGCCTGACCCATTCCCCAACACATACTTTTTTGTTCATTTTGACAACTGCATTATTACCTGTCGGCTGTATTATCATTAGTAATCTTACTCTAACATGTACACCATTTGTTTTTCTAGCCTTTATATAAAAGAGAGCCATTTGGCTGAGCCTGGGGGATTTGCAAGACTTAAGATAATCTGTGAACTGATGAAAATGCCTCTAAATGTCACAGGTTTCATAAAATCATTAGGAGTTAGTATCATTAAAAAATTCAAATGAGGTCAATAAGCTGTGGAACCTTTGTCGTAGTTGAAGAGCCATGTAAAAGTTTAGGGTACCGTATATACCAATGGGTTTTCAAGGCTAAAAAAATCAGTGTGTAGAAGCAAGTGAAATGGTGAGACCAGGTCACTGCAGATCAGCTCCTAAATGTAAGAACTTAGTTGCAGTGACTCAGTTCTGCCACTACACAGAGAATGGAGTTACTTCCTGTTCCATCCTCTATGTATCTGTGTAACATGCCTGGCTGTGGAAGAAAATGATGGAGACAGAGGAGAGGATGATGCTGGTAGTAGTAGTAAGTAGTAAAGTCTGTAGGTGTTTTGGCTTCTCTCCGCTGTGTTGAGGGGATTCAATGAGTCACAGGGTGAGAGTGGTCATGGTGCCTGTGGGATTGCTGGGCCTTGTGGTGCACCACAGCCATACTCACTGACTTGTCAAAGTCTCAGGTGGACACAAGGGCTTCCACAAGAACAGACTACTATTGAGGGTCTTATGTAGAAAGAATGTAGCGAGTGGGGTGTGTATACTCCTAGGAGGTAGACAAAGGGGCTCATTTACTAAGGGTCCATGTAGCACATTTTCGTTGGGTTTCCCGACGATTTCCGTTTTGCGCCAAATTGCACACGATCAGATTTTGCCACATTAGCGCCGGCTTGCACGCGACCCAAATCAGGGGGCGGGCCGTCGGACTACGCGACGGATTCGGACAATGTGCAAGATTTAACATTTAGAATTGTGTCGCACTTGCAAGCACTGGGAAGAAGAAGGTGAACTCCGGCGGACCAGGACCTTTGTGAATCGCGGTAGACCCAAATCCTCGTCGGACAACGCACCGCGGGATTGCGACAGGACCGGGTAAGTAAATCTGCCCCAATGTATTGCTTATTGTCTGTTGTGCGGTGCTCAAACTTATTAACCCCTTAAGGACGCAGGGTTTTTCCGCTCATTTCTCGCTCTCCAACTTAAAAAATCCATAACTTTTTCATTTTTACGTGTACAGACCTGTGTGAGGGCTTATTTTGTGCGTAACAAATTTTACTTTCCCGTAATGTTATTTATTTTAACATGCCGTGTACTGCGAAGCTGAAAAAAAATTCCAAATGTGGGCTCAGTTTTTTCGACTTTGACTGTGCACTCAAAATAACACCTCAGCTTTATTCTTTGGTTCGGTGCGATCGCGGTGATACCAAATTTATACAGGTTTTATTGTGTTTTAATACATTTTCAAAAATTAAACGAATGTGTACAATAAAGAAAAAAAATTTGCCATCTTCTGACACTAATAACTTTTTCATACTTTGGTGCACGGAGATGTGTGAGGTGTTATTTTTTTGTGAAATGAGCCGACGTTTTCATTGCTACTATTCTGAGGTCTGTGCGACATTTTGATCATTTTTTATTTCATTTTTTATGTGATGTAAAAAGGTGTAAAAGTCGCATTTCGGACATTTGGGCGCCATTTCCCGCCGGCCGTAACCGTTTTTATATTTTGATAGATCGGGCATTTTGGGACGCGGCGATACCTAATATGTTTGTGATTTTTACTGTTTATTATGTTTTATATCAGTTCTAGGGAAAGGGGGGTGATTTGAATTTTTTATATTTTATTATTTTTTTTTATTTTTTAAACTTTTTTTTTTCTTTTTTTTCCCACTATTTCTTAGACCATCTAGGGTACATTAACCCTAGATGGTCAGATCGCTCCTACCATATACTGCAATACTTCTGTATTGCAATATATGGCATTTTTGCAGCACATTCATTACAATGAGCCACTGGCTCATTGTAACGAATCTGCAGAAGCCATGTAGCCTCGTGTGAAACGAAGACCCGAGGCTACCATGGCAACCGATCGCCGATGACGTTCGACTTTGCCGGTGGCAATGAAAGGGTTAATAGCCGCGATCGGTGCAAGCACCGACCGCGGTTATTAGCGGTGGGGGTTTGCTGCAATATGCAAAAACCCCCACCCTTGTATGAAGAGGACTCAGCCCGTGAGCCCTCTTCATACACTCCTTATACCTCTGTGCCGTAGAGCTACGGCGCAGAGCGTTAAGGGGTTGAAGAGAGTAAATCTTCAAAGCATGTAGAAGGAAAAAGTTGGCACTCACCACTTCTGTAAAACTTCTTTTTTTATTATTTTATCTTAAAAATGGCATACATAGCAGGGTAGAGTGACTACAGAGAGTACGCAGGGACAAACCGTTTTGCCTGTCTCTCTGGGTGTCCTCACCTGTCTTTTAAATGAGGGCGCCAAGAGATAATACTGCGTCATGCAGCCACACCTACAATTCCAAAGACTATACAATTGGTTAAAAACATTAGTCCCGCCCCTATAGAACAGTAAGACAGAGCATTGGACCTAATTGAGAACTCTTACCGGACCCGAGTGAAAACTGCTGCAAAAAAGATCAAAGATGGCAAGCGTGATAAGTACATTAGAGATAAGCAAGATTTCGACACCCTAAGAATTTTTGACTGGGATTCTCGTTGCCAAAAAAGGGTCATAAAACGCTTTGAAAGAAAGAAGCAAAATGAATACTAGTCTACAGATTTGGAATCAAGCGCCTCAGAAGAATCCATCAATCCCAGTGGACACACAGGAAAAAAGGATACCAATAAGCGGGGACGAGGTCCCTTTAGAAGATCAACCAGGAGAGGCAGGAAGAAGAGACACGAGCAGAAAAAGAAAGCAAGTGTCATGGAAACGATAATGGAAGAAGAAGAAGAGACATCTGTTATAAATCTGACAGACTTTAATTAAGTGATGAATGTATGTCGGTTCTATCCAAGGGCCTTAATTTTGGCCTGGTACAAAACTTTGACCAGGTCAACTTTGAAGTCGACCTGTTAAAAGGAATCAGAAAAATGAATTGCTAATCAGGGGTTGCATCAAGAAAACATTAAAGAGAAAGGAGAAATCCCCATCAATATAGGCCCACTAGACTTTTTTGTTCACAACCCCCCTGATCTAGAAGAAACTGAGTGGGGCATATTTACTTACCCGGCCCATTCGCGAACCAGCGGCGCGTTCTCTGCGGTGGATTCGGGTCCGGCCGGGATTTATGAAGGTAGTTCCTCCGCCGTCCACCAGGTGGTGCTGCTGCGCTGAAGTTCCCGGAGGCGCACCGAAATGCCCTGAAATTCACCGGCCTATCCTGGATGAAGGTAAGCGCAATTTTCGCGACACATTTTTTTTTTAAAAATGCGGCGGTTTTTCCGAATCCGTCTGGTTTTCGTTCGGCCACGCCCCCCGATTTCCATCGCGCACATGCCGGCGCCGATGCGCCACAATCCGATCGTGTGCGCCAAAATCCCGGGGCAATTCAGGTACAATCGGCGCAAATCGGAAATATTCGGGTAACACGTCGGGAAAACGCGAATCGGGCCCTTAGTAAATGACCCCTAGTGTCTTTTGGCCTTAGCAGAATCTGAGGTTGTTCAACCAAATGACCCCAACCCATTCAAAGGCGGTAACCCATCTACTTTAATCCTCCTGTCACACCAGGTAGTTTTCTAGATATCTTCCAGCAGCGGGTATTACAGGACATTAAAGCACTTATGTATAAAAACGATCATGATAACATTTCAAAAAATGAAAGGGCAGCAATAGAATGGTTAAAAAAGAATAAGGAAATAATAATAAAAAGGGCGTATAAAGGGGACAGTGTTGTAATTATGACCCGTGATAAGTATATAAAAGAAGCTGAACGTATCATCTGACCCCACTGAAAAAATAAAGACTAAACTGAGCACTCTCCTGAGAGACTATGGGGCACATTTACTAAGGGTCCTGCGGCCGCGATTTTGTCGGGTTTTCCTGAATATTTCTGATTTGCGATTTTTTGCGCTGAATTGCCCCGGATTTTGGCGCACGTGATCGGATTGTGGTGCATCGGCACCGGGACAGAAGTCGGGGGCCGTGGCCGTCGGAAAACCCGACGGATTCAGACAAACCGCGGAATTTAAAAAAAGAATTGTGTTGCAAGATCAGCACTCACATACACCAGGAAGAAGAAGGTGAACTCCGGCGGACCTCGGCGCAGCAGCGACACATGCAGGATATCGGGCACACGATCTTAGTGAGTTGTGGCACAGTGCACTATCGTCAGACAATGCACTTTTTGTGAACTCCGGTGACCCTGTAAGTAAATGTGCCCCATTATCATAATTTTAAAAGTTGATTGTGGACAACAAATATAAGAAGATTACCACAGTCACGATGCCTGAATCTATGAGTAAGTGTCTCTGGTTTATCATAATGGATTTTGATGGTAGATTTCCTTTGAAAGCTATAGCTACATAATTGCTTACAATTGTTGTAAGGCACAGAAAAAATGTAATATAATTGTGCTGGATAACTTGTCTTTGCAAGACGCTGGAATTTTTTTTCCAAATGGACCTTATTAATCATAGCCAATAATGGTAATTTTAACCTAGAAGACACTGTTATTATATGAATAGAATAAAGCCAACAAAACCAAGACGCATGCATGCTATGGAAAATGACGCAAGTAACCAGCTACACTGGAAACAGGACACTTGATGTTTGCCTTGGGAGGTGTTTACTTTTTAGGGTTACATGTTGTCCCTCCATATATCTCTCAACGTGTCTTTTCTTGGTGCAGTCATGGAAATTACATGGACGTTGTGTCTCTTGTACACAGACGTAACAAGGAGCTCTCTAGTTATGAACATATATAACTTTCTTGAAAATAGTTAAAACAATGTAACAGTATTTAAAAAACATTAAAAAAGGGGAAAGTAATATTCTAAGGTGGTGGCATTAAGACAAAATTGTTGCCCACCTAAACTACACCTAAATAGGTCACTTAAAGAGAAATTACCATTGAAATTAAACCACCCAAAATAAGTACTTTATTAAAGAAGACGACTGGTGCTATGATATGCTGTTTGAAACATTGAGAGAGCTTTGTTACATCATTTAGCATTTACAGTCATGTGGCCAGGTTTATGTCAACTAAGGTCCTGTTACATCTGTAATGTCTACCCCATTTATATATCTGATCACATGAAATCACAGCATGCTTCCATGGACTTCTATGCCTCCCCATCCTCCATAGACTTCTACACCTCCCCATCCTCCATGGAGACATGCTACGATTTCATATGATCAGATACATACATCAAGACGTTGCAGAAATAACAGGACATAAGATGACATCACCTTGGTCACATGAAATGAAATGTTGAATACTTAGAAGAGGCATGGGATTCGGGGAGGAATAGATGGGAGGGGCCGGACAAGCAGGAAACACTCCCTCTGATAATGGGGATGTAAGGGACACAACATTTAGCTAGAAGAAGGGTGTCAGTTAGTTAATAAGGCTCTGTAGGGATCTGTCACTAGCTGTATTTGTGAAATGTGGTGACAGTTTCCCTTTAAACAGGTTATCCCCCATCTTGTAAGTATTCTTCCTAATTGGGGAGGTTCCAACAAATGTGATTGGGACAGGGATCCTGTTCTCACTAATGGGTGCTGCTGCAGGATGAGCATGCGCCCTGCAGCTCCAGTTCTGTTGGAGCAGCCAGAGATAGGGCGCTTGGCTTGGCAATCTTCCACCTACTGTCATAGAATTGAATGTAGGTGCAGGATGCATGCTCATCCTCCAGCTCCACCCATTAGTGGGGGAAACTAGATATTTACTGCTGGGGGGGGGGGGGGGGGTCCTGCTCTCATGATTGGTGGGGGTCCCAGTCACCAATTAGGAAGATATTCTGTGGAGTTGAGTTAAAACAGCAACTTTTATCGTAGAAGGAATAATATGGGAAAGGAAGAAAAGAGGGAAAAGAGAAAAAAAAATAGAAACAGAGAAGATAAAAGAGAAGTATAATAACAAACATCTGCTAACTGCTTCTAACTGGAGGATGGTCATTTCTAGCTATGAAAATATCCCAAAAGCTTTAAAATGATGATTTTCATGATTAGGCATTTATATGAATAATGCCCTGGCATGTGTCAATGATTGAATATACTTATCACTTTCCCCAACATTTTAGTTTCTGCTTATATCAGCTACTGTAAAATGCACAGCACCATTAACCTGTTGAGACACCATGATGGTCCCCAATATTATGGTGCGGCAGCGGGTGCATGAAGAGGGTCTATGAGCTGAGCTCTCTTCATACACACTGGTTGTTTGCTGCATGATGCAGCAAACCCCCCGATAGAACCTGCAATAGGTTGGCACCTACAATAGGTACATAACTTCATTCTCTCCCATAGAGACTCACCTTGAAAACAGTGTAGGTTCCTGGGCTCTTCTATGTGTCTGCGATACTACCTAGACTCCAGGCATTTAAAAAGCTTACTTCTATCAGTATGTGCAAAGCACAGAGGCTTACCAGGAAGTAGGAAGCAAAGCTACAAGACATGGGGCCAGAGTGAAAATTAAAATTCTATATATAAACAGTAGAACAATTCTGTTTTAAAAATTCCATAATATTCTATAAAAGCTTGTGTCATGATGTCACAAGGTGCTAAAAGCTCAAATATCCATAGGTTTTTATTGCCTTTTTTTACTGTTTGAGACTAGATTGTAGAATCCAATATATGCTATAAAATAAAGTGCTTTTTCACATTATATATATGGCATAGTTTAAAAAAATTATTCCTACATTCCCTGTTAGCATTGCTGGTCCTCTTAGTGTTAATCCTGGCGCTGGCCGTTGCTAATCTTGACACACCGGGATCACCTAGAAAAGAAAGTTATCATTAGCAGCCCGGAGATCGGGGTAAGATGTCCAGCGCTCCGGGCTCATAATTATTCACACCCTCGCATGATGTCACCTCCCTCTCCCATGCTCCCAGCATGGGAGAGGGAGGTGCGGGGACATACTTAATTATCAGCCCGGAGTGCCGGACATCTTGTCCCCAAGCTCCGGCCTGCTAATTATAACTTTCTCTTCAAGGTGCTCTTGGAGTGTCAAGACTAGCGATGTACAGCGCCGAGATCAAGGTGAAGTGGGGGTGAGTATTAATTTTTTTTGTTGTTTTTCTACGTGGTTGATTTCCTTTAAGTTTCACCAAACTTCTATATATTGTTCAGATAAATAAAGTAGAAATAAATTCATAGAAGGAATTCAACACGGCCCATAGACTTTCTGGGTCCCCTGAAAAGAGAAAATACCCTTCTTGTGATATATCAAAGAGATAGAAAGTTGATAAAATCCCTGGTGGTCTGATGGGCAGTAAATGATTTGGTAGTAATATTATGGGTGGTCTAGGTTATTGAAAAGATCAAGGCTTCCATCAGTGTTAGTGCAGAATATTGCAGTGATGCATTATAAACATCCCAGGTGGTCTAGAGTAGGATGGGGTTTGCAGTGGGTTACTTCTTTGTGCTTCAGGTGCTTAATAGATTGATCTCCACTCTTAAATCTCGAATAATTATAAAATATTCTGTAGAGGTTAACTTGGAAGTAAAAGGGTGTGGTATGTCAAACAGGGGAGCAAAGTAGAACCTTTTTTATCCAAAACACATTTTGGCACATTTACTTAGCCGTTCCGTCACGATCCCCAAGGTGCATTGCCGACGAGGATTCGGAGCTGCCCCCGATTTGTGTCGCAAGAAAGTCGTCGCGATTGCACCAAAATATGATTGCGTGTGCCAAAAACCCCAGTTAAATGCGTCGCAAATGGGAAATAGTCGGGAAAACCGTCGAAAATGCGGTCCACGGACCCTTAGTAAATGTGTCCCGCTATGTTTTTATGGAACAAGGAAAACCAGCTCACTCAAACTATGCATCCTGTTCATCAAGTAGCACGGAAACAAACCCCGCCGTGAGGGCGATCTGTAGATCGACAAGATAAATGGTCCAGATGCGATAAGATCAGGTTTATTCCAGGTGCTTGTGAAACCTCCACAGGTTACATCTGAATGCCCTTAATCATGACTACAAAGCTGTGGAAGAGGCTGCGATTTCGGATACGAGCAGCCAATCAGCACGTGACACATCACTCCACAGCAGGTGTACTACTGATTGTAGTGTAGTTATCACATATCATAAAACCTCCACATATTTATAAACACATAATACAAGTGACAATTCCAAGTGATGATTAATAAACAGACACGTAACAATCTCGATTATTTTGAACACTTGATGGAGTACAGACGAGCGCTGATCCGTCATGTCTGCAGTGTGCGAGCACGAGTAATCCAGCATTGTTGCTCCGGTGGCCTTCCGTCCTGTTAACCATTTATTCGCTGGTGTAGGAAGACTTGTGGTGAATAGACAGATGTACGCACCACCGCTCGCTCAAGGACCCATCTGAGAAAATGATCAATGGTACAGTGAAGTTAAAAAACAAAAACTTATGTTTAACCCCGTCAGGATTTTTAAAATCCAATTGTCACAGAGGCCAGAAAAATTTTGTCTGGAGCTACAATTATAAAATATACAGTTCCGACTTACATACAAATTCAACTTAAGAACAAACCTACAGAACCTATCTTGTACGTAACCCAGGGACTGCCTGTACTTATCAAAGCGATTATGAGATTGTTTTTTCCTAACATGTTGTACTTTATTTTAGTGGTGAATTTTGGTTGATAAACTTTGCGTTTATTTATTTATTTTTTTTTAAAAAGGAAAAATTCTGA
Organism: Engystomops pustulosus; assembly: GCF_040894005.1. Classification (NCBI taxonomy): domain Eukaryota; kingdom Metazoa; phylum Chordata; class Amphibia; order Anura; family Leptodactylidae; genus Engystomops; species Engystomops pustulosus. Next base: position 12,196,679 of record NC_092421.1, on the reverse strand, counting down.
TTTTTTTGAAAAATTTCATTTTTAAAATTTTAAATTAGGCAGATCGATTTACCACCTAAATAAGTTGCAGTATAACATTTCCCGGAGTGTTCGGACAGTGTGGTCCTGGACTTGTGGAGTATGGCCTCTGGTTGGTATTATGGTTGTGTCATAGCTGGCTCAAAATAAAATAAAAATAAATCAAAATAAAACTGATCAAAAAAACATATGTGCTCCAGAATGATACTGTTGCAAAGTACAACATGTCACGCAAAAAACAAGCCATCAACCAGCTCCATAGCCAAAAAAAAATATTATGCCACTTGGAATACGGTGATGCAAAAATGATAGATTTTTCCCCACATTAGGGTTTTATTTGGCAAATTTAGTAAAACATAAGAAAAAATATTCACGTATGGTATCCCCGTAATCGTATCGACCCATAGAATAAAGATAACATGATTATTAGGCTATACGGTAAAACCCCCAAAAAAAGGTTAAAAATCCAGTACAGAATTGATGCTTTTCTACTCCTGACCTAAAAAAATAGTTTTTCACATTTTCAACAATAGGGATACTAACCCCAAAATGGTAACACTGGAAAAAGCATCTCATCCTGCAAAAAAATACTGTCACATGGCCCCAATAACGAAAAAGCTAAAAGTTTATAGCCTAGAAAAGGGGCCAATGAAAAAACTAAATTCATTGCAGCTGCAGGGCGCTCCTTCCCTTCTGCGCCTCAAGTAACGGCCACATGTGGGGGGTCTCAGTACTCGGAAGAAATTGTATAACAAATTTTAAGATGAGTTTTCTCTTTTTATCTTTTGGAAATGTGTAAATTTTAGGACTAAATGGACGTATAACCGTCAAAATCGGTCCATTCTAAATTTCACCTCCATTTTGTTTCAATTACAATGAAGATCTCAAGGGGTTAACAATCTTCCTAAAAGCTTTTTCTGATAGCTTGAGGGGTGCAGATTTGAAAATGGGTTGGTTATATAAGGGGTTTTAATGCTAAATATTTAAAAAATTTCATTCAAAACAGTATTTATCCCCAAAATGGTAGATTCTGAAAATACGGAAATTGATATTCGATTTGTAAGCCGCGTGTGTCAGGCTTGCGGGATGTAGATCCGCTGGACCACTGCAGACGATGACTCAAGCCACTACCTGGGACCGGAGTCTAAGTGGTACCCGGTTTTCACCAGAGCCCGCCGCAAAGCGGGTTAGACTAGCTGCGGCGTGGTACCACCAGGTCGTTCCTCAGGCGTGACTTGTCTGCAGTGGCGGCCAAGGTTGAGGGACAGAAACAGCAGTCAAGCTTGAGGTCACAGTCCAGGCACAGGGTGAGGGCAGGCGGCAGAGATGCAATACGGAGGGACACTGGTACACGGAGTTGGTCAGGCAACACAGGAACACGGAGGGAGTCAGGCACGCAGGAGACACAGGAACGCAGGAGACACTGTAACGCAGGAGACACTGTAACGCAGGAGACACTGTAACGCAGGCAAATCGTAACAGAGCTTTCTCTAAGGCTGTGAGGCACAAAAATCCGGCAGGGTTAGTTAGGAGAGGCAGATATAAATAGCCTGATGGGAAATGACCAGCGCCAATCAATGACGCGCTGGCCCTTTAAATTTCCTAGAAGTGCCGCGGGACCGCGCGCACACGGAGCAAGGCCGGGACTCGGGAGCGGGGAGAGGTGAGACGAGCTGGCGCGGCGCCTGCGGGGAGCGAGAGGCACGGGTGAGCCCGTGGCCCGCGATGTGGGCCGCGGGTCCACCCGTGACAGTACCCCCCATCGGCCTCCCCCTCTTCTTGGGTTGAAGAAATCTCTGCAGAAGATCACGGTCCAGAATATTGTCCTCCGGCTCCCAAGACCTCTCTTCCGGACCGAACCCCTTCCAGTCGACTAAGAAGAACCGCTTCCCCCTTACTGTCTTCATATCAAGGATGTCTTTTACCTCATAGGTGTCGGTGGAGTCAGCCACAGGGGTAGGAGGAGGTACTTGCCGGGAGAAGCGGTTCAGGATGACAGGTTTGAGCAGGGAGACATGGAAGGAGTTCGGGATGCCCATGGTGGGAGGAAGGCGCAACTTGTAGGATACAGGATTGATACGGGTCAGGACCTCGAAAGGACCGAAGAAACGAGGACCGAGCTTGTACCCAGGTATCTTCAGCCGGATGTACCTGGAAGATAACCAGACATTGTCCCCAGGAGAGAAGACGGGAGGAGGTCTGCGTTTCTTGTCGGCCTGGATTTTAGTGCGAGCAGACGCCTGAAGTAGAGATAAACGAGTCTGTCTCCAGACAGAGCTGAGGTCCTGCACCAATTCTTCCACCGCAGGAACATCCGAGGGAACTGAGAGAGGGAGTGGTGGGCGTGGAATTCTTCCATAGACAAGAATGGAGCTGCACCAGCAGACTCAGAATCCAGAGAGTTGTAGGAGAACTCTGCCCAGGGCAACAAAGTGGATCAGTCGTCCTGACGGCAGAGACAAAATGACGCAGGTAGCAGCCCAGACTCTGGTTGACTCTTTCCACTTGACCATTGGACTGAGGGTGATAGGCTGAAGAAAAGTCCAACTTCACCTGCAGTTGGCTGCAGAGTGAGCGCCAAAAGCGGGAGACAAATTGAACTCCACGATCAGAGACAATGTGCAGAGGAAGCCCATGTAGCCAGAATATATGTTGGAAGAAGAGACTGGCAAGACGTGGAGCAGACAGTAGACCTGGAAGAGGAACGAAATGAGACATCTTCGAAAACCGGTCTGTCACCACCCAGATGACAGTATTGCCGAAGAAGATGGAAGATCCGTGACAAAGTCCATAGCCACGTGTGACCATGGGCGACTGGCTATCGGCAACGGAAGCAAGAGACCAGCCGGTTTTAGACGAGAAGGCTTATTTCGAGCACAGGAGGTGCAGGATCCCACAAAGTCCCGAACATCTTTGACCAAGTCAGGCCACCAGTAGTAGCGGGAGATGAGGGCCACGGAGCGTTGCACCCCAGGGTGCCCAGCCAGGCGGGAAGAATGTCCCCAAAACAAAATCCTCTTCCGCAGAGCAGGTCGGACATACGTCTTGCCAGGGGGAAGCTGCCGAAGATCCACAGGAGTGGCTGCAACCAACTGTTCCCGAGAGATGATATACTGAGGAACCGGCTCTTCTCCAACAACATCTGAGGCACGGGAAAGGGCATCAACCTTGATATTCTTCTCTGCTGGTCGGAAGTGAATCATCAAATTGAAGCGGGAGAAGAATAGTGACCAACGGGCTTGCCTGGGATTAAGACGTTGGGCTGTCTGGAGGTACGAAAGGTTCTTATGATCCGTGTAAACACAGACTGGATAGCGAGCACCCTCCAAAAGATAACGCCATTCTTCCAGGGCAAGTTTGATTGCCAAAAGTTCCTTGTCACCAATAGAGTAGTTCTTCTTTGCAGGAGAAAAAGTTTTAGAAAAGAAACCGCACGTAAGAGTTCGGCCCCTGGGTCCCTTCTGGGTAAGCACAGCCCCTGCACCGACAGAAGATGCGTCCACCTCCAAGATAAAAGGCTTCTCAGTATCAGGTCTAGAAAGGATCGGAGCTTTAGCAAAGGTGGATTTTAACTTTGCAAAGGCCTCTTCAGCTGCTGGAGGCCAAAGGCGTGGATTAGCGCCCTTCCTGGTGAGTGCCACGATGGGAGCAACAAGAGTAGAGAAATGAGGAATGAACTGAGGGTAGTAGTTTGCGAAGCCCAGGAATCTCTGAAAGGCGCGAAGACCCTCTGGACGTGGCCACTGAAGAACGGCAGACAGCTTGGCAGGATCCATACTCTGCCACGGAGGAATTTCCCTGGCGCAAGTTCAATAAGGCAGACTCGGCGGAGGAGGCCCGAGCTGGTTCCTCAAACACGGCCCTAAATTCGGACACAAAGGCTGAGAGAGAAGCCGTAACCGTGTCGCTTCTGTCCCACAGGGGTGTAGCCCAGGCCATAGCTTTCCCAGAGAGTAGGCTGATTAAAAATGCCACCTTCGATCGTTCCGAAATAAACTGGGTCGGCATAAGCTCAATATGCAGGGAGCACTGAGTTAAAAAACTTCTGCACATCTTAGGATCACCATCATATTTGCTGGGCATGGACAAGCGCATCCTGGGTTCAACAGCTGGGAGAGGAGTCAGAGTTGTAGAAGTCGCAAGAGCAGCTTCCGGAACCTGTTGCGGTTGTTGGTTGGCTAATAGTTGCTGCAACATGGCGGTGACCTGCTCCAGCTGATCACGCTGCGCAGCAATCTGCCGAGATTGATGGATCACAATAGCAGCGAGGTCAGGCTTGCTAGGAGACGGAACCTCGGCGGGATCCATGGCCGGATCTTACTGTCAGGCTTGCGGGATGTGGATCAGCTGGACCACTGCAGACGATGACTCAAGCCACTACCTGGGACCGGAGTCTAAGTGGTACCCGGTTTTCACCAGAGCCTGCCGCAAAGTGGGTTAGACAAGCTGCGGCATGGTACCACCAGGTCGTTCCTCAGGCGTGACTTGTCTGCAGTGGCGGCCAAGGTTGAGGTACAGAAACAGCAGTCAAGCTCGACGTCACAGTCCAGGCACAGGGTCAGGGCAGGCGGCAGAGATGCAACGTCAGAATCCAAACCGGGTCAGCAACAGCAGGTCCAAGCAGAAGGGTACGGGAACACAGAACTCACGACAGCAATACGGAGGGACACTGGTACACGGGAACACGGAGGTGGTCAGGCAACACAGGAACACGGAGGGAGTCAGGCACGCAGGAGACACAGGAACGCAGGAGACACTGGAACGCAGGAGACACTGGAACGCAGGAAACACTGGAACGCAGGCAAATCGCAACAGAGCTTTCTCTAAGGCTGTGAGGCACAAAGATCCGGCAGGGTTAGTTAGGAGAGGCAGATATAAATAGCCTGATGGGAAATGACCAGCGCCAATCAATGACGCGCTGGCCCTTTAAATTTCCTAGAAGTGCCGCGCCCATGGAGCGAGGCCGGGACTCGGGAGCAGGGAGAGGTGAGACGCGCTGGCGCGGCGCCTGCGGGGAGCGAGAGGCACGGGTGAGCCCGCGGCCCGCGATGTGGGTCGTGGGTCCACCCGTGACAGCGTGACATCAAAATAAATTATCCAGACATTTCAAAAATTATGAAAATGTAAAGTAGACATATGGGAAATGTTATTCAGCAACTTATTTAGGTGGTAAATCTATCTGCCTGAAAACACGATGATTTAGAATTTTGAAAATGGCAAATTTTTTAAAAAATTCATAATTTTTTCTTTTTTTTTAGTAAATAAACGCAATATATATATCGGGTGCTGAACACTAACTTACAGCGCTTTGTGTCCAAAATATTGGATGCAGAGGATTGAGGGGTTAAAAACAACAACTTTTTTTTTCTGTGCTGTTTACAGTTCACCTTTTATGGTACTGTATATTATTAGAGATGGACGAATCAATTTGAATTTTGATTTTCAGGAAAACTTTGATTCGGCACAAATCCGAAGTTCACAGTGATTTGTGGAAACATGTTTTTTTCCCCCTTTGTTAAGGATTTTTTGGTGATGCAAGTAGACAGGAGTACTCCCCTGTGTAACTTTGATGTCAGCCACTGGCAGCTCATTAGTGACACCTTCCATTTGCTCAGGCCCTTTGAAGAGGCCACGTTATTTGTCAGTCACCAGGACTACAGGATGAATAACGTCATTCCACTGCTTCATGTCCTGGAACAGATGCTGCTAAATCTGTCTGGTCAGGGCACTGGAGAAGTGGCAACTACATCTCATGGCCACATGAGTCCGGTGGGGGCTGAACTGGAGGAGGAGAAGGACATTGGAGCACAAGCAGAATCTGGTGCAATTAGTGGTTTTTCTACTCAGGTGACAGGAGAGGAGGAGCAGGAGCATCTGGAGGACGAGGTAGAAGACGAGGCAGATGACCCAGAAGCACCGTGGGAGTATACAGTGGAGATGGAGGCCAGGAGTCCCTCAGAGTCACTTGTACAGATGAAACACCAAAAGAGCCCCATATGCAATCAATGCCACCCTCCAAATATCCAATCCAACACCAAAAAACGGAGGAACTTTAAATGTATAAAATATAATTCACTTTATTCAACATGATACATACATAATACAAACACCACTTTCAAGAGGGATTCCCGAAAGTAGAAAATATGAGGGGAATAGGCAGTGTCCCAGATGGATGTGGGACAGACACAGAGAACCCTTGGCCCCCCTATCCTGCTACTACCTCACCAATAGTGCCAAAAGGAGATGTAAATGAAAAGATCATGTGTCCAAAAAGTAGGACAAATTTTGAAGGGCAGTGGACCTAAGTATTACTGTCAGAAACTGATCAACCGGAGGTACCATCCGGCACTAATGATCCACATCATAAGACAGGTCACACTTACCCAGGGGCATGGTGTAGTAGGCACTGAGGCAGTCAAGGGGAGGGCCAGCAGGAACACCCCGACGCGCGTTTCGCACAGATGCTTCGTCAGGAGGTCACTTGCACAGATGGCCCGCAGCATCCGGGTGACAGCCGAATAGTCAACATCCGGCATAGGGATGACTTTTGGCTCTCCACCCTCTTGGACCCTCGCTACCGGTTCAAATCACTGCCTTTTTTCCAGCTGTCGAGAGGGAGGATCAACTGGCGTACTACAAAGAAATACTGTGCAGACATTTGGCCACTGCCTATGGGTGCCGGTGTCCATCCTCTGTCAGGGGATTCCTGGCAGTCATCGCTCATGTACTACTGCCACAGCTGCTGTGGGGAGATAGAGGGGTAGCAGCTCCATCAGCAGCAGCTTAAGGCTACATTCACACGGTGTATGCCCGCCGTACCGTAGCACGGCGGGCATACATCGGCGCTGCGGAGAGGAGCAGGGGATGAGCGCTGCTCACCCCGCCCCTCTCCATAGGAAGATACAGTGCATGGCGGCGTATCACGGGAAAAGATAGGACATGTCCTATCTTTTCCCGGGCTACGGAGCGGTACGCTCCCGTACAGGGCCGTGAGCCCATAGAAGTGTATGGGGGACGTATATCGGCCGTATACACGTCGGCCGTATATACGTCCCCCATACATGTGTGTGAATGTAGCCTAAGTCTGGAGTTCTTAATGAGCAGCTTCCTTCAACTACCTAGTAAGGAAGGTAGCCGCCACCAGCAGCAAAAGCAGGACATGGAGCAGATCCTGCACCAGCAGGTGGTGGCGTACTTGACAGCACTCTACCAGGTAAAGGATCCCCTGGACGACTGGGCAGAAAAACATGATGTGTGGCCGCAACTTTCAGAGTTTGCAGTAGAGAAGCTGTCCTGCCCGGCCAGTAGTGTGGCATCAGAGCAGGTGTTCAGTGTGGCGGGGGCCACCATTACCCCAAGGAGAACCCGCTTGTCCTCCTGTAATGTGGAGACACTGACCTTTGTCAAGATGAATCAGGCTTGGATCGGCCAGGATTCCAATGCCTTATGCATCAGATCAGATCAGCCATGACGCCTCCCCCAAATGTTGAGAAATGGGTCTGGATTCTAACTGCCAGTTGCTCCATCTGCCTCCCACCATCTTTACCAGGGACTGGAATTGCCACCCACCTCCACACTCTGTCATTGTGTCACTTTCTGACCTCCTGCTGCTGCCAGGACCTCCACACTGTCATTGTGCCACACTGTGGCTTACCATGTTGCTGCCACCACCAGAATTTGTCCTTCTGCCACTCTGTGGCCTTCTATGTTGCTGCAACCTCCATAATTTGTCATTGTGTGACATTGTGCGGCCTACCCATGCTGCTGTCAACTGACCGCTGTCTCCCTGGATCAACCTGTGATTTCCATAATGCTGTTTTCACCCTCCAACCCACTGATGGATTATTGACTGATTGAAAGCGGACACTGACAGACGAAATGAAGGGCAAATGCTCAGTGATGTCAATGCAGCATTATTCCCGACACCCTCTTCACTCTTTTGGGAGGTCTCTACATGTATCAGGGATTAACAGAACAGGTTCTGTTGTAATCTATGGAATCATTTGATGTCAGTGTAAAGGAGTGCACTCTTTGCTGTTATAGTGGGATCTTGGCCCTCAGCTCGGTCCTTTCGAGCTGGCACAGACGTTACCTTGTCAGGCTGCTTTCACGCTTTGCTTATTTGGGGAAGTTGGCCTCTGTAAGTGCACATGGAAGTGAAGAGTGAAGCGATTCTAAGAGCCGTGGCTTTCATGTGCGTGTCATGCTAAAACACAGCATTGTTTGAAGATCAAACCACGCTCCCTATGTATATTTGAGCATCTATAAGATCCCCAGTTACAGAGGAAAGCCACCACCTGTCCCTGGTGGCGTTGATCAGAGCTGTACTGGGTCTAATTAGACCCAGCAGCGCTGATCAACTCTTTAGACCTGGCAGTCATATGACCGCCGAGTCTATAGAGCCGACGGCAGTTCCGGCTCAGCTCCACTCGGCATCGCGCTACTACAGCGCAATGCTGTGAAGAGCGGAGAAGTGGTAATAAATAGAGATGAGCGAACACTAAAATGCTCGGGTACTCGTTATTCGAGACGAACTTTTCCCGATGCTCGAGTGCTCGTCTCGAATAACGAACCCCATTGAAGTCAATGGGAGACTCGAGCATTTTTCAAGGGGACCAAGGCTCTGCACAGGGAAGCTTGGCCAAACACCTGGGAACCTCAGAAAAGGATGGAAACACCACGGAAATGGACAGGAAACAGCAGGGGCAGCATGCATGGATGCCTCTGAGGCTGCTTAAACGCACCATTATGCCAAAATTATGGGCAACAGCATGGCCATGACAGAGTGACAGAATGAAGCTAGATAGTATCTAAAACATGCAATAATTGACCCTGACACTATAGGGGACGGCATGCAGAGGCAGCGGCAGGCTAGAGAGTGGCATGGCGACATACTCTAAATGGACTCAGGCTTCAAACCAATGGGTGGCAGAGAGGAACCAAAGGAGGTGAGCAAGAAGCGCTCAAATAATATCGGTACATGATAAAAGTTTGCCAGTATATTTTGTGGATTACACAGCAGGGTGGCGACAAAGTTAACATGGAAGCCATGAAAACAACCCAAAATTCTGCCTGACACAGCTCGTTTGATAAGGGGACCATGTATGGAGGCAGTGAACTAGTAGTAGATTAAAGGTGCTGCAGTTAAAACTATGTTAGTTGGATCTTGGCATGGAGCTGGCGCTCCGCTGCCAGGCGAGCTTTCGCCAATCCAAGCCCCTGTCTCTAGGCTACTCCCCAAACAGCACTTCTAAGAACCTTTTGTATAAGATCAAGTGTAGTAGCGTTCTTATAAGTTTAGGATATGGCGGGTGAGGGGAATGTAAACAGATGCGCAAGAAGCGCTGAAATAATATCCCTAAATGGTAAAAGTTTGCAAGTATATTTTGTGGATTACACAGCAGGGTGGCGACAAAGTTAACAACTTTGATGTGGAATGCCCTGTAATAGCTCTTGGGCGGTGTGCCTTTTATCGCCTAGGCTCAGCAGCTTCAGCACCGCCTGCTGTCGCTTAGCGACGGCACTGCTGCTGTGCCTAGAGCTACCGACTGATGGCGCCATGCCCACGGATGGTAATTCGGAGGAGGAGGAGGTGGAGGAGGGGTGGGAGGAGGTATAGTAGGCCTTTGAGACCTGGACCGAGGTAGGCCCCGCAATTCTCTGCGTCGGCAGTATATGACCAGCCCCAGGGTCAGACTCGGTCCCAGCCTGCACCAAGTTAAGTGTAGTAGCGTTCTTATAAGTTTGGGATATGGCGGGTTAGGGGAATGTAAACAGATGCGCAAGAAGCGCATGATGCGCATGGAGCTGGCGTTCCGCTGCCAGGCGAGCTTTCGCCAATCCAAGCCCCTGTCTCTAGGCTACTCCCCAAACAGCACTTCTAAGAACCTTTTGTATAAGATCAAGTGTAGTAGCGTTCTTATAAGTTTAGGATATGCCGGGTGAGGGGAAAGTAAACAGATGCGCAAGAAGCGCTGAAATAATATCCCTAAATGGTAAAAGTTTGCCAGTATATTTTGTGGATAACACAGCAGGGTGGCGACAAAGTTAACAACTTTGATGTGGAATCCATGAAAACAACCCAAATTTCTGCCTGACACACCTCGTTTGATAAAGGGACGATGTATGGAGGCAGCTATATGGACGACTTTTGGAGGTAGCAATGGAGACAACGTGTGGAGGCTGCTATGGAGACAATTTAATTTGGATAGTGCCTGTATGTGGCAGTCCCAAACATTTTTCAAACCAGAGGAGCAGGTAGGTGGCCCTGCAGTAAAATGGAATAGATTGAGTGCCTGTATGTGGCAGTCCCAAAAATGTTTCAAACCAGAGGAGCAGGTAGGTGGCCCTCCAGTAAAATGGAATAGATTGAGTGCCTGTATGTGACAGTCCCAAAAATTTTTTAAAACAGAGGACCGGGTAGGTGGCCCTCCAGAAAAATGGAATAGATTGAGTGCCTGTATGTGGCACTCACAAAAATTGTTTCAAACAGAGGACCGGGTAGGTGGCCCTCCAGAAAAATTAAATGCATGAAGTACTATAGCAAGAGCCAGTGGGCCCTGTCAAAAAATAGCCATTTTCCTCTGCTTTACTGTACAAAGAGGAGGAGAAGGAGGAAAATGAGGAGGAGGAGGAGGAGTGGATCAATTATTCAGGTTGAGCTTCCTTCACCTGGTGGAGATTGGAAATTCTGAGAAATCCAGCCTTTATTCATTTTAATAAGCGTCAGCCTGTCAGCGCTGTCAGTCGACAGGCGTGTACGCTTATCGGTGATGATGCCACCAGCTGCACTGAAAACCCGCTCGGACAAGACGCTAGCGGCAGGGCAGGCAAGAACCTCCAAGGCGTACAGCGCCAGTTCGTGCCACATGTCCAGCTTTGAAACCCAGTAGTTGTAGGGAGCTGTGTGATCATTTAGGACGATGGTATGGTCAGCTACGTACTCCCTCACCATCTTTCTGTAAAGATCAGCCCTACTCTGCCGAGACTGGGGACAGGTGACAGTGTCTTGCTGGGGTGACATAAAGCTGGCAAAAGCCTTGTAAAGCGTACCCTTGCCAGTGCTGGACAAGCTGCCTGCTCGCCTACTCTCCCTCGCTACTTGTCCCGCAGAACTACGCACTCTGCCGCTAGCGCTGTCAGAAGGGAAATACTGTTTCAGCTTGTGCACCAGGGCCTGCTGGTATTCATGCATTCTCACACTCCTTTCCTCTGCAGGGATGAGAGTGGAAAGATTTTGCTTGTACCGTGGGTCCAGGAGAGTGAACACCCAGTAATCGGTGCTGGAATAAATTCTTTGAACGCGAGGGTCACGGGATAGGCAGCCTAGCATGAAATCTGCCATATGCGCCAGAGTACCAACGCGTAAGAATTCACTCCCCTCACTGGCCTGACTGTCCATTTCCTCCTCCTCCAACTCCTCCAACTCCTCTTCTTCTGCCCATACACGCTGAACAGTGAAGGACTCAACAATGGTCCCCTCTTGTGTCTCGCCAACATTCTCCTCCTCTTCCTCCTCATCCTCCTCCACCTCCACCTCCTCCGATATGCGCTGAGAAACAGACCTCAGGGTGCTTTGGCTATCAACAAGGGAATATTCTTCCCCCGTCTCTTGTGACGAGCGCAAAGCTTCCGACTTCATGCTGACCAGAGAGTTTTTCAACAGGCCAAGCAGCGGGATGGTGAGGCTGATGATGGCGGCATCGCCACTGACCATCTGTGTTGACTCCTCAAAGTTACTCAGCACCTGACAGATATCAGACATCCACGTCCACTCCTCATTGTAGACTTGAGGAAGCTGACTGACCTGACTACCAGTTCTGGTGGAAGTTGACATCTGGCAGTCTACAATCGCTCTGCGCTGCTGGTAAACTCTGGATAACATGGTCAGTGTTGAATTCCACCTCGTGGGCACGTCGCACAACAGTCGGTGAGCGGGCAGTTGGAGGCGGCGCTGCGCTGCCCTGAGAGTGGCAGCATCTGGGCTGGACTTCCTGAAATGCGCACAGATGCGGCGCACCTTCGTGAGCAAATCAGACAGATTGGGGTATGTCTTGAGGAAACGCTGCACTATCAGATTTAACACATGGGCCAGGCATGGCACATGTGTCAGTCTGCCGAGTTGCAGAGCCGCCACCAGGTTACGGCCGTTGTCACACACAACCATTCCCGGCTTGAGGTTCAGCGGTGCCAGCCACAGATCAGTCTGCGCCGTGATGCCCTGTAATAGCTCTTGGGCGGTGTGCCTTTTGTCGCCTAGGCTCAGCAGTTTGAGCACCGCCTGCTGTCGCTTAGCGACGGCACTGCTGCTGTGCCTAGAGCTACCGACTGATGGCGCCGTGCCCACGGATGGTAGTTCGGAGGAGGAGGTGGAGGAGGGGTGGGAGGAGGAGGAGGCATAGTAGGCCTGAAACACCTGGACCGAGGTAGGCCCCGCAATCCTCGGCGTCGGCAGTATATGAGCAGCCCCAGGGTCAGACTCGGTCCCAGCCTCCACCAAGTTAACCCAATGTGCCGTCAGCGATATATAGTGGCCCTGCCCGGCAGCACTCGTCCACGTGTCCGTGGTCAGGTGGACCTTGTCAGAAACGGCGTTGGTCAGGGCACGGATGATGTTGTCTGACACGTGCTGGTGCAGGGCTGGGACGGCACATCGGGAAAAGTAGTGGCGGCTGGGGACCGAATACCGAGGGGCGGCCGCCGCCATGAGGTTGCGAAAGGCCTCGGTCTCTACTAGCCTATAGGGCAGCATCTCCAGGCTAAGCAATCTGGAGATGTGCACATTAAGGGCTTGGGCGTGCGGGTGGGTTGCACTATATTTGCGTTTCCGCTCCAGCGTCTGGGGTATGGAGAGCTGAACGCTGGTGGATGCTGTGGAGGATCGTGGAGGCGACGATGGGGTTTTTGTGGCAGGGTCCTGGGCAGGGGGCTGACTAGCAGCTGACACAGGGGAAGGAGCAGTGGTGTGCACGGCCGGAGGTGAACGGGCTTGTTGCCACTGAGTGGGGTGCTTAGCATTCATATGCCTGCGCATACTGGTGGTAGTTAAGCTAGTAGTGGTGGAACCCCTGCTGAGCCTGGTTTGGCAAATGTTGCACACCACAGTCCGTCGGTCATCCGGTGTTTCCTTAAAGAACCTCCACACTTCTGAAGATCTAGCCCTCGCCGCAAGAGCCCTCACCACGGGAGCTTCACTAGTTGACAGTGGCGCTGATGCACCAGCTCTGGCCCTGCCTCTCCGTCTGGCCCCACCACTGCCTCTTCCAACCTGTTCAGGTCGAGGACTCTCCTCCGTCTCAGAAGCACTGTGTTCACCCGGCCTCTCAACCCAGCTTGGGTCTGTCACCTCATCATCCTCCGATCCCTCAGTCTGCTCCCCCCTCGGACTTCCTGCCCTGACAACAACTTCCCCACTGTCTGACAACCGTGTCTCCTCATCGTCGGACACCTCTTTACACACTTCCACTACGTCAAGAAGGTCATCATCACCCACAGACTGTGACTGGTGGAAAACCTGGGCATCGGAAAATTGCTCAGCAGCAACCGGACAAGTGGTTTGTGACTGTGGGAAGGGTCCAGAAAACAGTTCCTCAGAGTATGCCGGTTCAAATGGCAAATTTTCCTGGGAGGGGGCAGACTGGGGGGGAGGAGGCTGAGGTGCAGGAGCTGGAGGAGTGGGGATTTCGGTGACATGGGTGGACTGCGTGGAAGACTGACTGGTGGTGGACAAATTGCTCGAAGCATTGTCAGCAATCCACGACATCACCTGTTCGCACTGTTCTGGCCTCAACAGTGCTCTACCACGAGTCCCAGTAACTTCAGACATGAACCTAGGGAGTGTAGCTCTGCAGCGTTCCCCTGCTCCCTCATCAGCAGGTGGTGTCTCACCCCGCCCAGGACCACGGCCTCTGACCCCTGCAGTAGTTGGACGCCCACGTCCCCGCCCTCGTCCTCTACCCCTAGCCCTGGGGTTAAACATTTTTAAAATGAGAGTTATAACTTTTTTTTTTTTTTTACTTTTTTTTGTTTTTTTTTGTGTTTTTTTGTGTTTTTTGTTTTTTTTTGTGTTTTTTGTTTTTTTTTGAGTTTTTAGAACCAAACAATCCTATCCTATTGCTATGGCTATTTTCTAGCCAAGTATCAAAGGAAGCACACTACTATGCCAGATGAGATGACACTGAGTTAGTGCCTAATAGAAATCCAACCCCTACTGAATTTTGCCACTTCAGCCTTTGCTATGGATATGTGCGCCACTAAGCGCAGAACACAGCGGTCGCAAGTCTCACTACAAATTGCTCAGAATTGGCAAGTACATGCACTGCAGAAACTACAGCCACCAGCAGATCAACCAGAAATCAAATATATAGAACGCTACTGTAGGCTTCAAGAAGCTATTTGTATTCTCCTATGGCTATTTTCTAGCCAAGTATCAAAGGAAGCACACTACTATGCCAGATGAGATGACACTGAGTTAGTGCCTAATAGAAATCCAACCCCTACTGCATTTTGCCACTTCAGCCTTTGCTATGGATATGTGCGCCACTAAGCGCAGAACACAGCGGTCGCAAGTCTCACTACAAATTGCTCAGAATTGGCAAGTACATGCACTGCAGAAACTACAGCCACCAGCAGATCAACCAGAAATCAAATATATAGAACGCTACTGTAGGCTTCAAGAAGCTATTTGTATTCTCCTATGGCTATTTTCTAGCCAAGTATCAAAGGAAGCACACTACTATGCCAGATGAGATGACACTGAGTTAGTGCCTAATAGAAATCCAACCCCTACTGAATTTTGCCACTTCAGCCTTTGCTATGGATATGTGCGCCACTAAGCGCAGAACACAGCGGTCGCAAGTCTCACTACAAATTGCTCAGAATTGGCAAGTACATGCACTGCAGAAACTAAAGCCACCAGCAGATCAACCAGAAATCAAATATATAGAACGCTACTGTAGGCTTCAAGAAGCTGTTTGTATTCTCCTATGGCTATTTTCTAGCCAAGTATCAAAGGAAGCACACTACTATGCCAGATGAGATGACACTGAGTTATTGCCTAATAGAAATCCAACCCCTACTGAATTTTCCCACTTCGGTCTTTGCTATGGATATGTGTGCCACTAAGAGCTAAACACAACGGTAGCAAGTCCCCCTGCTAATTCCTCACAAAATGGTAAAAGATGCAAATTAAAATAAAAAAAGTATAACGTTATTGTAGCCCTAAGAAGGGCTGTTGGGTTCTTTGAGAATCACTCCTGCCTAACAGTAAGCTAATAGAACACCCTAACGCTTTCCCTGACCAGCAGCAGCTCTCTCCCTAGCGGCATCTAGAGACAGAATGATCCGAGCAGCGCGGCCAGCGGCTAGTCTATCCCAGGGTCACCTGATCTGGCCAGCCAACCACTGCTATCGACGTGTAAGGGTACCACGTCATGCTGGGTGGAGTGCAGAGTCTCCTGGCTTGTGATTGGCTCTGTTTCTGGCCGCCAAAAAGCAAAACGGCGGGAGCTGCCATTTTCTCGAGCGGGCGAAGTATTCGTCCGAGCAACGAGCAGTTTCGAGTACCCTAATGCTCGACCGAGCATCAAGCTCGGACGAGCATGTTCGCTCATCTCTAGTAATAAACCAAATCTCCCTTGGGTCCCTGGGTGTCTCTAACACCCGGAGACCTGGTCCTGCTTCCGCATAGAAGACTGCAGGGGGCAACCTGTGGATGTTGCACAAGAATCTGGAATAAAGCTGTAAATACACCGGATCTTATTGCAGCTGGACCATTTATTTTGCATATTATTTTTTTAACCTGAATTTTGGATTTCTTCGCTCTCCCTACTTGCTCCCCATGCAGGTATAACATACGGTCACTAAGCAGTTCAACTTTCCACTTGATCCTCCACCCATATTTCCATGACTGGACTTGGTCATGCTTTCTTGAAAAAGCCATTGAAGCCTCTATTAGTGCATGAAGATGCTGAAATGATTAGTTGAGAGACCATGTCCTGGAAAGGATATTTCTGTACACACAAGATCCTCCTATAGAAGAATAGGAACAGCTCTGGAAAGGTGGGGCTATACGCCCTCATTTAAAAGATGGTTGCCTCACCCAACTACTACATGATAGAAAGCTGTGGGAAGCTGTGAACAGCGCTGGTGGGAATGAAACTCCTAATTCTTCTCTCTCTGGCGGCTATATGCTGGGCTGGCCATGGTAAAATTGGTAAGCAACTAAAAATGAAAAAAAAAATAACATATACAATCAAGAAAGTTCTAACCGTTGTCTTTATAAGTTACTATTTATGTAACTTATGTTATGTAACTTATGTTGAATTTTCCAATTATAGTTTTCCAACTTGTAAGACCGGATGTGGAAGTTTTACCATCCATTATTTACCTGGATTTGTTTTCTGAGCCTTGTTAGTTGGAGTGATAGTTTAGAATGGATTTGAACTTGTATACAATGTATTGACAGCTATAAACAGTGTACACATAGGATATAGAAGTGTATATACAGCTATTGACAGTGTACACATAAACGTGTTCTTTCTCAAGTTTCTCTTTGAGAACCGTCGAACAAGGTGACTAGTTCTGCAAAAAAAGAATACAGGCAGCTACATACAAGATCGGTTCTGTAGTTTTGTTCTTAAGTTAAATTTGTATGTAAGTCGGAACTGTATACTTTATAATTGTAGCCCCAGCCAAATTTTTTTGGGTCTCTGTGACAATTGGATTTTAAAAATGTTGGATTCTCATAAGAACCAGGATTAACACTCAAGCTTCATTACAGACACCTGTGATAACTGTTATAGCTGATTATTGTAGCCTGGGACTAAAGTACAGTAAATTACCAATATCCAGAGGTCCGTTTGTAACTAGGGGTCGTATGTAAGTCAGGTGTTCTTAAGTAAGGGACAGCCTGTACGTAAAATGACCAGGCTGTTATATCATAAAAAACTTAGAATATGGCCTCTAACCTTAGCAGAAAATTACGAATGATCAAATATCTTGATTTTCAATTTAATTGAAAGAAAAAAAAGAATTTGGGCCTATTTTTCTTTAAAAAAAAAAGGTACATATATTAAAAATGGGTACTTGCGGTTTAGGTCAGTACAGGAAACATAGCGAAATCATATAATTTGTGTACTGTATAATTATTTTCACTGAAGCCAGGAAGAGAAAACCAATCTGTATGGGTCCAGAATCCAAAATGGGTTCAGTGAATAATCTTTGGTGTGAAAAAGACGCCAATGTGAAACCACCCTAAGGGTTATTCATGTGTCAAAGGTTATGGGAAATGGAATTATACAAACATGGATAGATAATACATTAGTACACATATTAAAGAAACTGTTTTCATCTTAAGCCGTTTTCACATTGGTCCGCGATCAGTCTGTGATCAGGGAGGTGAGAAGTGCCGTGCCCCGGACTGATTACTCTGCTACGGACTGATATATAAAGCAAGGAATTCTTGTTTACCCAATATGTAGCAGAGCCGACAAAGTACTGTCAGCTCTGCTGTATATCTACTGCAACAGTACAGTGTCGGCTCTGTCAGCTCTGCTGTATGTCTACTGCAACAGTACCGTGTCGGCTCTGCTGCGTGGGCACTGTCAGCTCTGCTGTATATCTACTGCAACAGTACAGTGTCGGCTCTGCTGCGTCGGCTCTGTCAGCTCTGTTGTATATCTACTGCAACAGTACAGTACAGTGTCGGCTCTGCAGTGTCGGCTCTGTCAGCTTTGCTGTACATCAGAAAAAGAAAAACGGGTTGTCCAGCATCCAGGCAATGAGAGTGGCTTGTGAATTGATTAAAATTCCACTTTTATTGAATATTCTTTAAAATCATAAAGACGTCTAAAACATAATCAAACTGACGCGTTTCGGACTAACATCAGTCCTTAGTCGTATGACTAAGGACTGATGTTAGTCCGAAACGCGTCAGTTTGATTATCTACTGCAACAGCACCGTGTCGGCTCTGTCAGCTCTGCTGTACATCTACTGCAACAGTACAGTATCGGTTCTGCTGTGTCGGCACTGTCAGATCTGCTGTATATCTACTGCAACAGTACAGTGTCGGCTCTGCTGCATATTGGGTAAACAAGAATTCTAGCATCATGTATCAGTCCGCAGCAGAGTGATCAGTCCGGGGCACAGCACTTCTCACGTCCATGATCACAGACAAACAGTTTCTTTAATTCGTGTACAGGCAGTCCCCGGGTTACATACAAGATAGGTTCTGGGGGTTTGTTCTTAAGTTGAATTTGTATGTAAGTTGGAACTGTATATTTTATAATTGTAACTCCAGACAAAAATTTTTTGGTCTCTGTGACAATTAGATTTTAAAACTGTTGGGTTTTCATAAGAACCAGGATTAACACTAAAGCTTCATTACAGACACCTGTGATAACTGTTATAGCTGATTATTGTAGCCCAGGGCAAAAGTACAATAAATTACCAACATCCAGAGGTCTGTCTGTAACTAGGGTTCGTCTGTAAGTCGGGTGTTCTTAAGTAGGGGACCGCCTGTACTAATGTATTATCTATCCATGTTGTATAATTGCAATTCCCACATCCTTTGACAATGTAAGTCTTACATTTACTAGACCTATACTAAACAGGGTTGTTATTCATTTTTAGATCGAAAAGGATTTCTGTTCCCTGGTCAACCTAAGTCAGGGAAAGGTTTGAATACATTTGCCTGGTCTGAATATGGAAGTATTGGCTCACTAAACCTGGAGAAAAGTAACAGGGCTGCGAAGACATCAGAAGACTCCGGCCCTTCTGGTCCTGTGTTGAGTAATCCAAACCGTAGAGATGTGAAGATTGGTAAGAACTTTCTAAATAGAAATTGAATTCGGTTTTGTTTGTTGCTGAATATGTTTCTCTTATAACATTTTTTTGAACATAAAACTAAATTTTCCTTTTCCTGGGAACCTTTTTAGTAGAGTTTTCAGTGGAGGATTGTTAAAAGAATACTACCATCAAAGGTTCATTCATTTGCTGCATAATTTTAAAGACCTTCCTCCTTGTTAACTACTTCCTGTTCTAGTGCTTTCACTTCCTGTCTTTCGGTAAAATAATCTTTTAATGTAACCCAGTGGAGGCATATAAAACATAATACTGCAAATAGAGCAGAGGACAGTGAGGTGGGAATGAAGTGGGGTTAACTCCTAAATATATGGACCTGAGTTGATGTTTGTATTCAAAACACAGGTTTGGCAGCACTTAAGACTCCTCCTACACTTAAAACACGGATGGATACAAAATAGATCTACGCGTTTCGACGCTATCGCGTCTTAGTCACGATCCTATCTTTGTTAACATATGCAAACAAACATTTATACACCAACTTACCCAATGGGTGAAGCTGCCAAGGTAGGGGGGGGGGGTGTAGTCTCCAGAAACGCCAAAGCCCGGTGTTCGGTACATCGCAGGCTTTTTACATAACACTTATCAGTGCACTGATCTTTGGAGGCTTTTTTTTGGTCTCTACTTTAGGCTACTTGCCAGGGGTGCAAGGCCCCATAGTAGACGTCTAAATGGGGCCCACCTACTCCCACAGAAAATATACTTATTTGTATACTCACACATGTATACACTTACACTCATTTATGCACTTATGCACACTCATCTAGCACTGATTTATACATTTATACACTTACACAGATCTGTTCTAGTAGCTGCTGACCACATGAGGGAAATACATGGCAGGAGATAAAAGATCCCTAGTCCTGTCGTTATGTTGTCCCCTTCCTCTCGCCCAACATTTCATGCTGTGTACTGTGGCTAAAGGGTAGATTCCAGGGTGTTCACAGCGCCAATCACTCGGACTACAGATATTTGACTATTGGTTCCTTTATTTGGTGGCTCAGTGATGGGACCCCACAGATCATGAAAACAGGGTTCTGTTGTACCCCCATTGTGCCCCAAAATGAAGAGAGCAGCCATTCATGAATGTGCCAACTGCTCCATTCATCTCTATGGCACTGAGATAACTGAGCGCCGTACTTGGCAATCTGTCAGCACCACAGGTATAAATAGAGCAACCGGCTGCTCTCTTTATCCAGGGGTATGACAGGTGTACAACGGCCCCCCATATATGTGATCCGTGGGGTTCCCAATACAGAGACCCTCACCAATTAGCAAGTTAGCTAACTTGTTTGTAACTGGAGAACCCGTTTAACTAACTCTGTTACTCCATACCTCTCTGTGCTCTTATAGAGAAATATTTAATCTCTAATTTGTATTAATATAGTACTGCAAGAATAAAAAAAGCAGACAAAATGTCCAAGAATTTGTGAAGGAAGCACACAGCTAAGTTTTCAGGTTTTCTTGTAACTTATAAATGTTTTTGTTTAATTGCTTTTAGGGAGAGGATTTCCCGGTTTTGGATTTCATGGTCCTCTCAAACAAGTTCCATCAGATGACATAAAGAATAAGGCACAGCCTTCATTTATTGAGAATCCTACCCCAGAGCTCAAAAAAGAAAAATCTTCCTCCAGTGAGGAAAGCCAGGCTAGTGATGATAAGCCGGGAAAGTCTTCAAGTGCGGAAAGCAGTGAATCTAGTAGTTTGTCATCTAGCGAGGAGACAAATGTACCAAATCCTAACGAAGAAGCCCCCAATAATTCCAATATCAGTGCACCTGCAGATAACCAGACAGATGCCTCCGAGAAAGAAGAACCCGAACCCAGTGTAGAGAATGACAAGTCCAAAGTCTTCGACAAGATAGAAGAGCCACCCATGAAATTAACCTTCATGCCTTTTGTTGCAGCAAAAGGACTTGGCCATCCAAACAGAATAAGAGATGTTGATACTAAACGTCCAGAAGCAGCCAAACGCACTCGTGCTTTAGGACACCGCCCTCTGAGGAGCGTAGATTTCAACATTGGAGATTTTGGTATTAAGCTAAAGAATGAAGGAGGTAGGAACGTCTTAGGACCTCAAGGAGGGATAGAGAAAAAGCAGCAGCAGAAACGTGTGCGAAGACCAGCCAAACAGTAATCAAACCAAATGCATCACTAATATCTTTAGCATAAACGAAAAAAATATATATATATTGCATGAGAACGAATGATTTCTTTTCCTCGAATTACTAGACACAAAGGATTTTTTTTTAAAAAACTTTTCTTTCGCCATTCTTTCCACTCTGATTTCTCATGAACAAAAATCTAATAAATCTTTAGCGTTATTCTTGCAAACTTATTTGACTGCTTTAATTAGGTTGTAGATTTTTGGCACATGGTAAGACATCTGTACTAGAGATGAGCGAGCACTAAAATGCTCGGGTGCTCGTTACTCGAGCCGAACATTTCCAGATGCTCGAGTGCTCGTTTCGAGTAACGAGCCCCATTGAAGTCAATGGGAGACCCGAGCATTTTTCAAAGGGACCATGGTTCAGGAATAAAATGTGTTATTTAATTGAAAAATAATGTCTTCTGATAATTTGCAAACATCTGCGATCTATTCTTCACTGTTCCGCGCGTATATTATCTCCCGACAAGTTAGCAGATGTAAAGAACAGTGAAGAATAGAATAAAAACAGTGAACACAGTGAACACAGTGAACACAGGATCATTTAAGATAAAAACACAGTGCAGAACACAGTGCAGAATAGATTACAGATGTTCGGCACATCTGCTTACTTGTCGGGAGATACGCGCGGAACGGCGCGAACAAAATAGCATGTGAAGAACAATATATATGTGTGTGAAGAACACATTGCAGATGTTTAAATACATCTGCAATGTGTTCTTCACACATATATATTGTTCTTCACATGCTATTTTGTTCGCGCCGTTCCGCGCGTATCTCCCGACAAGTAAGCAGATGTGCCGAACATCTGTAATCTATTCTGCACTGTGTTCTGCACTGTGTTTTTATCTTAAATGATCCTGTGTTCACTGTTTTTATTCTATTCTTCATTGTTCTTCACTGTGTTTTTTTTAATTAAATGCTCGATCTCGAGCAGGGGAAATACTCGTCCGAGCAACGAGCCGTCTCGAGTACCCTAATGCTCGACCGAGCATCAAGCTCGGACGAGCATGTTCGCTCATCTCTAATCTGTACCCATAAAGATCTAAGAATGTACAAAATGTGCTCTTGTATATTTGTGTATTGACCGCTGTTATTTATTGTAAGGGACAAATATACATTAATGCATTAAAGCTATTTTAACCCTAGTAATCTTATGTTACATACGAAGACAATGGACTTTACTAACAGATGCAACTTTGACATTGTGGACTAGTTACTGGAGTTTCAGAAGAATCAAGTCACCTCATTTCATAAAACTGAAATTTAAATATTCACGATTTGCTCATTTTGAGTTTATCTCGGCTGAGTCAAAAGTTTTGACTGGGTTTATTTAATTTTGGTTATCTTTAAAGGAAACCTACCATGAGAGCAGACCACCTGGTAGGCTATTTAATGCTGATGCCGGCACATACTTTAGTTAGGCACGGCAATCTTTAGTTTAGCTAAAAAAAAAAACATTGGGGGTCATTTACTAAGGGCCCGATTCGTGTTTTCCCGACGTGTTACCCAAATATTTCCGTTTTGCGCCGATTTTCCCTGAATTGCCCCGGGATTTTGGCGCACGCGATCGGATTGTGGCGCATCGGCGCTGGCATGCACACAACGGAAATCGGGGCCGTGGCCGACCGATAACCCGACGGATTCGGAAAAACCGCCGCATTTAAAAAAAAAAAAAAGTGTCGCGGGGCTCCCGCTTACCTTCACTAGGAGTAGGCCGGTGAACTTCAGTGCATTCCGGGGAACTTCAGCGCAGCAGCGCCACCTGGTGGACGGCGGAGGAACTGCCTTAATGAATCCCGGCCGGACCCGAATCCACCACAGAGAACGCGCCGCTGGATCGCGAATGGGCCGGGTAAGTAAATCTACCCCATTATCTTACATACACGAGAGCCGTGATGTCACCAAGGTCTCGGCACCTGGAGGACGGGTACAATGAAGGAGGCGGGAATATTTAAAGATCGGAAGCCATCGACATTCCAAAGATGACGTAGGGGGAGCACCGGAGGGCTATTGACATATGCAAGAATTAAAGATCGCCGTGCCTAACTAACGTATGTGCCGGCATCAGCATTAAATAGCCTCCCGGGTGGTCTGCCCGCATGTGAGCAGTGCTAGGTCTCCTTTAAGTATTTATTATGTGTATGACATTTGATGTGCTTGTTCAATGGATACACAGGAAGTTCTCCGGGCGTATCTACCGGTCATCTGGAGTAAATGACCAGAAATAAAGACAAGGAAAATAAGGTTGCTACAGGAATAACTTTCTCCTGGATGGTGAAGAAACCAATATATTCAGGTTACACGTTTGGGCACCAACCAGTGGCCTTCAACAAGAGAGAATAAAATTGTATGCAAACAAAGTGTACATATATACATATATACACTGTATATACACATAAATATAATGTAGGGAAAGTGATATGACCAGATGAGAGATATGTGGTCAAGTATGTCACTGGAAAAATGTAAGAGAAGTAAATTAATAAAATAATGTAGAAGTCTTGCAAGGGTATATAAGGTACAATACTTAAAAAACAAAACACATACATAAGGATTCCACTTATCACTATCATCAATCCAAGAATATTTTGTTGTAGGGAACACTGATGAGAATTATTTGGTCAAATTCTGTTAGCACAGGATACAGCAACAGTCAGTGTCCGGTTATCGTTAATCCCATATAGTAATTCCAAAAATTGTATATTGGTGTATTCTTTACCTAAATCTATCAATCAACAAAGCAACCTAACCCATAATGATATAAGGAATAACCAACCCACTATAAAGCTAGACATCGGTAAAAAGTAATGTATGGATTTGCTACTGCTTCAGACCCTAGCAAGTCTTAGCCTATGTCCAGGGGCGTAACTTGAGGGGGTGCAGAGGTTGCGATCGCACCAGGGCCCGAGAGGTTTAGGGGGCCTTATGGTGTCACTTTCCCATATGAGAAGACTAGTACTATAAACCATACATTACAGTCGGGGGCCCGGCACAGACTTTGCACTGGGGCCCATCAGCTTCTAGTTACGCCACTGCCTGTGTGTGAATATGTGGTTTGTGTGACAAATGGGAGTTGTGAAGATCTGTGTTTCTTTAAGGCTTCTATTCCTCATTGCAGTAAGCTAGAACATTCACAGGCATACGGAAGAAGAGAAAGAAGTGGCACTCACCACCTTGAGGTCTTCTTAGGCATTTACTAGTGCATACTCACAAAACAACATGGTTGGATGCCATTTATTCGAGGGGGAGAGGAGGACAAAAAGTGCAGGACATCACAAAAAACTTACCGTATTTTTCGGAATATATGGCACACTGGATTATAAGGTGCACCATCAATAAATGCCTGGTAAAACGCAGTGGTGTATCTAGGAAAGACGGGGCCCCCTATGAGGCTACTGCATGGGGCCCCCCTTCCCACTTAAAAAAAATCTACATATTAGTATACTCACACATGCGAGTTACAATCACATATAAATACACTAATGTGCATATACACATACATACAGTGCCATATGCAACATACTCACATACAGTGTATACAGACACCATATACACATCACAGATCATGCATCATAGTATATGTTATATACATATTATGCTGGACAATATAGATATAATGGTGTACATCCTTTCTTTACTGTGTCAGGTCAGATGACGGGGCCCCCTGACACTGTGGGCCCCATAGCGGCTGCTATGGCTGCTACCGCTGTAGTTACACCCCTGCTAAAACGTCTAGGTTCATATATAAGGCGCATTGGATTATAAGGCGCTCCTGATTAGAAGGATGAATGACCAGCAGGTGGCAGACCTGTGCACAGTACAAGGCAGCTGTTGTCTGTAAGTACGGTTCATATATAAGGCGCACCTTTAATTTCTGAGAAAATCAAAGGATTTTTTGTGCGCCTTATAATCCGAAAATTACGGTAAACGACGGACGTTTCGCGCTAGGACGCCCTTCCTCTGGTACGTTTGTGTTTGAAGTGAACTGATCTGCGAGACCATCCGCAGCCTGTGGACACGTGCGGTACTTTCTATTGTAAAGAGCGGATTTAAAAAATAAGAAAAAATTATTACTGCTAAAAGAAATAAGCACAATGAAATGAGAACACATGTCACACACAAGTGCAGTCACATGTTGGGGAAGGCAGGACACTATTTGAAGAGATACAGTTCAGTGGCAACTTCATACAAGCCACAAGACAGAGGGCGATGACAACCGGATGATAGGTCTGTAATGGATCATATTGTGCTAAGCTTTCTCACAGGATGACATGGCATCGGACAATAGTCACAAGACTGAAAAGATTGTATTTCCCATAAGAAACTATAGACCATGACCAATATATACTAATATATGCCTGTACTCTGGGGCGTAACTAGGAGAGGCATGGGGCCTCCCATTCCCATAAACAAATATATTTCTATTTGCACACACATGTTATTACAATCATACACATTTATATACTCCTATATACACACACACACACACACACATTTATATACTCACACATAAAGTTCTCATCTGAGCTGCCACCACAGCTGTGTACTGTGCAAAATGTGCACTGTTACATACATATTATACTGTAAAATGTGCAGCATAACATGTATATAGCAGTGCATCTCCCCCATTCTTCAGTGTGGTAGGTTGGATTCAGGGGCCCTCTTACACTGTGGACCCGATAGCAGCTGCTGTATTTACACCCCTGCCTGTACTAATAAACTCTAACCCCTTCCTGACGCGTGCCGTAAGAGTACGGTGAGCGTCGGGTGCCGGTAAATGGAGAGGGTTCATGGGCTGAGCCCTCTCCAATATGCAGCAAAGACTTACCGGTAACACCCGCGATC
This sequence comes from Engystomops pustulosus, assembly GCF_040894005.1. Lineage (NCBI taxonomy): Eukaryota > Metazoa > Chordata > Amphibia > Anura > Leptodactylidae > Engystomops > Engystomops pustulosus. Next base: position 12,170,785 of record NC_092421.1, on the reverse strand, counting down.
GGTGCTTGCCTCAAAAAGATGGGGGCGCTTGGTGACGATTGGCCCCTCCCTGTGACGTCACCGGGGAGCACCATGACAGCCTTTAAAACGAGAGGGTGTCTCATTTTAACCACCCATTCACTACAATGTGCGAAAAATTATAATAAAAACACCCTAAAAATTCAAATCACCCCCTTTCCCTAGAACTTTATATAAACAGTAAAAATCATAAACATAATTAGGTACAGAGGTTTTAATTTTTGTATGAAAACATAAAACCTGTACAAATTTGGTATCCACGTGATCGTACCTACCCAAAGAATGAAGTAGACCTGTCATGTGGGGCGCACATTGAAAGCCGTAAAATACAAGCCCACAAGAAAACGTCGCAAATGCAAGGAATATTTAATACCATCACTATAAGGCTACATTCACACTAACGTATGGGGGACGTATATACGGCCGATATACGTCCCCCATACACTTCTATGGGCGCACGGCACCCTACGGGACCTGTCCTATCTTTTCCCGTAATACGGCGCCGTGCGCCATAGGTTGCTATGGAGAGGGGCGGGGGTGAGCTGCGCTCACCTCCTCCTCTCCCCGTACACTGCCGTTGCCCGCTACGGTACGGTACGGGCGGGCAACGGCAGTGTGAATATAGCCTAAAAGGAATGTAAACCAAGAAAACTGACATACTGGTGTGTGCTTCCTCTGGCAGGATTTGCTCTACTGTTGGTTTCTTATTCCACGTTTTTTTTACAAAAAAAAAAGCTTTTAAAATTATGCATATGAGCCTGAGGGGTTCTGGGCTCCTTAGCTGTTAATGGAGCTCCTGAAGTTCATTTGCATAATTTTTAAAAACAAGGGCATATAAAACTAAAATAAGAGCAGAACCTGCTAGAGGGGGCACACACCAGTATGTCAGTGTGCTTGGTTTACAATCCTTCATCCTGGTGGGTGGGTGGGGGGGGGACTGCTCCTTTCCAGCCCCTCCCAGTGGACGAGCGCCTAGTAACACAGCAGATGCTAATGAAAGGTACAATATAACATCTTTTTTTCCTGTAAAACCAGCGGTAATTTAACGCAAAACACCGGCGGCTCGTTCCCGATCGCAGGTGTTTCCATAGAAACAGTGGGCGCCGGTTTACAGACAAAGCCGGTGGGCGCGGCTTTGTCTGCATTTGTTTTTACAAACGCAGACAAAGCACTACGTGTAGCACCAGCCTCAGGGTGAAGACACACGTGGCGTCTTTAGGCCGTTTTTAGTTAGTGCGTTTTCCAATCATAAAAAACGCATCTGTTTTTTAAAAATGCATGCGTATCCGTTTTTAATTGCGCAAATTTGGAAAACGGACAAAAACGCATGAGTTTTCAAAAAACTGATGCGTTTAACGATCTGAAAACGCACTAACTAAAAACGGCCTAAAAACGCCACATGTGTCTTCACCCTAAGGGTGATGGCAGACGTGCAGTTCTGTGTTCTGTCTTTGTTTGCAAATGCAGACAAAGCCGTACCCACCGGGGTAGGCCGCGGCCTGATCGCATCGGTGTTTCGGGAACGAGCTGCCGGTGTTTTGCATTAAATTAACGCAAAACACTGGCGGTTCATTCCCGATCGCAGGCGTTACCATAGAAACTCTTATGCAATTGCGTCACCCCGCCGGGTGAAGACACATGTGGCGTTTTTAGTTGGTGCGTTTTCAGATCGGGAAAAACGCATACGTTTGAGCAGTTTGAAGATAATGTGTTTTCAGATCGTAAAACGCATCCTTTTTTAAAAACGCATGTGTTTTTGACAGGTTTGACCAATTATCTTAATTCAAACTGCTCAAAAACGTATGCATTTTTCCCGATCTGAAAACGCACCAACTAAAAACGGCCAAAAAACGCCACGTGTGTTTTCACCCTTAGGGTGATGGCACACACGGCGCTTTGAACGCGTTTTTTGGGCCGTTTTTAAACAGTCCGTTAGACCAGTTTCAATTACGATAATTGGTCAAACCTGTCAAAAACTGATGCGTTTCAAACAACACATGCGTTTGAGGGACTGCTTAAAACTAGCTAAACACACATTCAAAACGCCACGTGTGCCATCACCCTAAGGCCGGCGCCACACGTAGCGCTTGCAAACGCAGACAAAGTCGCGCCTCGGCCCGATCGCATTGGCGTTTATAAGGAAACGCCTGCGATCAGGAACGAGCCGCCGGTGTTTTGCATTGCGCAAATTTGGAAAACCGGACAAAAACGCATGTTTTCAAAAAACGGATGCGTTTTTTACAATCTGTTTTTTACAATAGTAAAATTGGCCCAAAAACGGCCTAAAAACGCCACGTGTGTCTTCACCCCAAGGGTGATGTCAGACGTGGCGCTTTGTCTGCGCTTGCAAACGCAGACAAATCTGTGCCCACCGGGGCAGGTCGCTGCCAGATCGCTTCGGCGTTTATGGAAACGCCTGCAATCAGGAACGAGCCGCCAGTGTTTTGCATTAAATTAACACCGGCGGCTCATTCCCGATCGCAGGCGTTTCCATAGAAACGCCGATGCGATTGGGCCGCGGCCCGCCCCAAATTTGTCTGCGTTTGCAAGCGCAGACAAAGCGCTACCTCTGACATCACCCTTAGCAGCAGCACCCATGATGTAATTGTTATAGCTTTGTGGTTGGTGCACACAACCAGTTTTCTTCATGAGTAGTGTTAGAAACAAAAGCTGCACTGTGATTGGTTGCTTTAGCAAATAGGACATTTTCATGAATCTCCTATTAAAGCCTGAAAGCGCTTAGGTTTATGCCATTGTATGCCCCTGGCCAAAAGGTTTTCTCCTGCATGCAATCAATATCAAATCTCAAGATATATTCTTTGATGCCACCTGGTGGTTAATAGTGAAACTAACCTACATAAAGCAGCATATAAACAGATGATACAAAAGCAAGATAGTAGATTGTCCAGAAATCACCACTTTCAAGTGGTTTCAGGGTCAAAATTCTAAAAATCTTCTTTCCCAATCACCAAAGCTACCAGGCCAGTCAATCCAAGTCTACACTGGGACATTGGGAGTTTCAGAAAACTTTCAAACCAGTTTCCCACGTGCCATTTTCTTTGCGTTTTTTAAACTCATCCAAAACCCAAGTGGGAGGGGTTCTGCACAAGACGCATATACTTTTTCCAATGAAACGCATGCAGGACCTTGTATTCCATATGGTAAAAAGCATTATAGAGTGATGGAGGTGGGAAACAGTGATAAAGTCAGTCTGTCCCACCTCTTCATGGCCTCTGCTTTGACCGACATTATCCTTGCTCAGATGTAAGGGACTGGTGCAGATCATTGGGTGTGCTTGCACCATATATCCTGGCACACGTGATACAAGGTGCAATTTTATCCATCACTATAAAAATCAGCAATTAGAGTGATGCCACACATGGCATTTTTAACGCATTTTTTGTCTGTCAAAATGCATGAGTTTTTGACCAGTTTGAATTAAGATAATTTGTCGAACCTGTGAAAAACGGATGAATTTTCAAAAACCAACTGCTTAAAAACGGGCCAAAAATGCGTTCCAAAACGCCACATGTGGCATCACCCTTACAGTGCACCTTGCATCAGAGAAGCTGGCTGAAAGAAAATCTCCATCCCCGATCACAGATTGAATTCTCATCGAGTTTCACAAACCACATTTCAAAATGGAAACGGCACGTGTGTGAACGCAGCCAGAATCTTTCCCCCCACCGATCGACCTATCAATCTGCACAACTCCTCCTGTTCTGAAACACACCGACTACAAATTATTCTGCATGTTCATGTCAACATGAACTATATGGAAGAAAACCCACTATAGAAACTTGTATGAAACACTTTAATACAAATAAAAATACAAACAAGTTTAAAGAAATGGGTGGCGGTCAAATCCGGACCCGTTCTCGACGCGACGTCTATGAGTGCCGCTTGGTACAGATAGACATCAGCATGTAAAGTATAGGAAAGTGGTTTATGCTGGATCCCTCCGTAGTGAGGAGACATCTTCCAGCTGCAGGTCCTATGGTTTCTTGAGCAGTTCTTTATCCCACGTGGACAGTAATTTGCTCAGTTTCCCAGAATGACTGAAGTCTATGAAATGTTGGATATGGCCGAGGAGGACTTTACCTTCTTCCATTCTTCTGGAGATTAACCACACAAGGTCCATGGCGGCAGACAGATGCTTATTGTCCATTTTGGCATCTTTGACTACAGAGACAATCTTATTAAGCACTAAAGTAAAAGCTCGATGGGTCTCAAAATCCATCAGTTCTGCTGCTGCTTCTCCGGTCCGGAGAATGGCTTCCAAGAGTTCTGGATTGTGTTGGGAAGGATCTGGGGAAACAAAGACAATGGGGGAGATTAAACTGTTCTAGTTGCCCATGGTAACCAATCAGAACTCAGCTTTCATTTTATAAACAGCTGTGGGAAAATGAAAGATGAGCTCTGATTGATTGCCATTGGCAACAAGAACAGTTCTGCTCTCAAACACTTCTAATACATCTCCCCCAATATAGCTGTTACAATACTGAAGTCCCAAAATATTTCAGTTTTTTTCATAGTATAATCTCCCAGTGAACAGCAACTACTGAAAAAGATAGTCAAATCTAACAGAGCTCATCCTATGGGACCACAAAAAATGGAAACCCTGACTTCTACCTTGCTTTGCAAGGGTGATGCCACACATGGCGTTTTGAAAACAGACCAAAAACAGGTTCAAAACGCCACGTGTGGCATCGACCTAGATGTAGGGCAAGGTTTGCTGGCAATACAGGCAGTCCCCAGGTTATGTACAAGATAGAGTCCATAGGTTTGTTCTTAAGTTAAATCTGTATGCAAGTCAAAAAAAACTGTATATTTTATAATTGTAGATCCAGACAAACAAAAAAAAAAAAAATTTTTTTTATGCTGTAATGGGACCAAGGATTATCAATAAAGCTTCATTACAGCTGATCATTGCAGTCTGGGGCTATAGTAATATCCAGAGAGGTCACCAGAGGTCAGAGGGGTCTGTCTGTAACTAGAGGTCATCTGTAAGTCAGGTGTCCTTAAGTAGGGGCTGTCTGTACACAGATTTCCTGCAACCTATAGTAACACAACCTCCCGGCATGTGCCCGCCTCTTCCACACAGAATGTTGGATCACAATTACTCACATGTTTCAGCTACTGCCATAACAGCCAGGCTCGCAACTTTTTTTTGAAATTTGACCAGTGTCTCTTCCTGTGGTAATAACTTTTCAACGCTTTAAGATATCTCTGTGATTTTGAGATTGTTTTCTCGTGAGACATTGTAGTTTATGTTAGTAGTGTCATTTCGGTGATCCGTTCCTTTTTTGGGGGGTAAAAATTCAAAAATTTAGGAAAAATTTGAAAAAAATGACTATTTTCAAAGTTTCAAATGTTATAATTTTTAGACAAAAAGTGATACCACAAATTTTTTTTGATAGAAACCTTTTGCCATTGGTCTTCTTTTTATATCCATAATTTGTTTTACGTTTCCATTATTTTTATGGATGTGAGAAGGTTTGAAGTTTTAGTAGCAACTTCTCAGATTTTCTTGCAATTTGAAAAATGCGAACTTTTTGGTGATCAATTCAGTTTGGAAGAGCCCTATAAAGGTTTATGTATTATATACCCCCACAAGTAACACCATTTTATGAACCTAACATCTCAACCTATTCAAATCAGCATTTAAGAAGTCTGTTAACCCTTTAATTATTTTTCCGGAAGCATATGAAAATGGAGTGGAAATTTTGAAATTTCAATTTTTGATTTCAATCTTTCCAATTTAGCCCTAAAATGGATACATTCAGAAGGAATTTGAGGTAAATATATATTCCTAATTTCTTGCCCTGCTTCTTCCGAGTACGGCAATACCAGACATGTGGATGTCAGCTGCTGTTTCCCCGCACAGCGATGTCCAGAACAGAGTTAGCGATACTGGGAATTTGGAAGGCCAATTTGGCTGCAAATATTTTGTGGTGCCACAGTGTAATTGAAGAGCCCCTGAAGTAAAAGTACAATAGAAATCCCCCAAAATGTCACCATTTCGGAAAATAGACCCCTCAAAGAATTTATCGGTGGTTGTGATGAGCATTTTAACCCCCGACACGCTGGTCAAAATTTAATGCAAAGTAAATGGTGCAGAGTAAAAATTGCGTTTTTATCTCAAAAAAGTAATTTTAGTGCCTCATATACTGTGCCCAACCCGTGCCACTTTAGACAAACACCCCAAAAATCATTCTGCGGGTTGTCCTGAGTACAGCAATACCACACATGTGCCAATAATTTACAGACTGGGCACACAGAAGGGATGAGAACGGAAGGAGTGAAATTTTGATTTTCCAGCTCCGTTTTCACAGGTTTGGATTTGGAGTGCCATGTCATGTTGGCAGGGCCCATGAGGTGCCAGTGCAATAGAAACCCCCAATAAATGATACCATTTCGGAAACTAGACCCCTCAAAGAATTTATCGGTGGTTGTGGTGAGCATTTTAACCCCCGACACGCTGGTCAAAATTGAATGCAAAGTAAATGGTGCAGAGTAAAAATTGCGTTTTTATCTCAAAAATGTCATTTTAGTGCCTTATATACTGTGCCCAACCCGTGCCACTTTAGACAAACACCCCAAAAATCATTCTGCGGGTTGTCCCGAGTACGGCAATACCACACATGTGCCAATAATTTACAGGCTGGGCACACGGCAGGGGTCAGGAAGAAAGAAGCACAATTTAGGTTTTCAAGCTTCGTTTTCACTAGATTGGTAATGGGGGGTACCCCCGAGGTACCAGTACAATAGAAACCCCCAAGTAGTGAACCCATTTTGGAAAGGGCACCCCTCAAAGAATGTATGTAAGCTTGTATGAGCATTTTAACCCCCAACACGCTGGCCAAAATTGAATGCAAAGTAAATGGTGCAGAGTAAAAATTGTGTTTTTATCTCAAAAATGTCATTTTAGTGCCTCATGTACTGTGCCCAACCCATGCCACTTTAGACAAACACCCCAAAAATCATTCTGCGGGTTGTCCCGAGTACGGCAATACCACACATGTGCCAATAATTTACAGGCTGGGCACACGGCAGGGGTCAGGAAGAAAGAAGCACAATTTAGGTTTTCAAGCTTCATTTTCACTAGATTGGTAATGGGGGGTACCCCCGAGGTACCAGTACAATAGAAACCCCCAAGTAGTGAACCCATTTTGGAAAGGGCACCCCTCAAAGAATGTATGTAGGCTTGTATGAGCATTTTAACCCCTAAGGTGCTGGCTCAAATGTAATACAAAGTGAGTAGTGCAGAGAAACAATTGTATTGCAATTTATCAAATATGCCATTGAAGTGACAAAAGTATTTTGCCCAACTCATGCCACTTTAGACAAACACCCCAAAAATCATTCTGCGGGTTACCCCGGTTAGTGCAATACCCCATAGGAGGCAATAATCTGTAGGATGGAGACACGGCAGGGCTCAAAAGGGAATAACTTGTTGGATCACAGACATTGTACATTTTTTTTTTCTTTTTGGCATCATGAAAGATTTGTAGATGCCAATAGGGGCCAGTACAGTAGAAACCCCTAAGAACTGACCCAATTTTGGAAACTACACCCCTCCATGAATTAATCTAGGGGTATAGTTAGCCTTTTAACCCCACAGGTGGACCCCTGAAAAAGTGCATAATGGATAGTGCATAGTAAAAAATATCCATTATGTCATTTTGTGCCCAGCTGCTGCCATGGGAGACAAACACCCTAAAAATCATGATGCATGTTTTCCCGGGTAAAGCATACGGGACAGTAATCTACAGGCTGGGCACATGGCAGGGCTTAGAAGGGAAGGTGCGGCATGCGGCATTATGTATAAGCTGTGCGTCAGGGTAACAACAGGGTACTCTAAAAATCCAGGGATGTATGATAAATTCGGAAGCAATCTTTCATATATAACCCTGGTTTTTCTGGGCATGTCTCACAGTGATGTATGGTGTCCCTCCGAATGCCATTTTTGGAGCACTCCCTGCACCTCTTTTGTGACCTTCCCTTGCTGGCTGTTTGGGGAACTACACCTGGAAAGTGCTGCCCTGGTACAATACGTGATGTGGCCTCACTTCCAGATGTGCTAGCACTCCCCCCTTCCTGGTCTCCAAAAAGAAAGTACTTTATAACCACCTCTTGAAATTCCAGGAAAGTTCCCCTCTGGCCGGCACATCGATGCAGCACATAAGCATTATACAATGCCATCTGCATGATGTGCACGGCCAGCTTCTTGTACCACACCCTCGACTTCCGCATGGCATTGTACGGCTGAAGCACCTGGTCAGACAAGTCCACCCCTCCCATGTATTTGTTATAATCTAAAATACAGTCTGCCTTGGGGGCTTCTGTACTGGCACCTCGTACTGGGACAGGGGTGGTGGTGTGCTCATGTATTGTGGTTATAACAAGCCCCAAAGCAAATAGCGAAGGGGCTGAGGACTGTAGGGGGTGGTTTCAAGCCTTCTGGTAGGCTGGTGGGGCTTGCCCCTTTACCCCTCCCGTGTGAGGTCACCGGAGGCGGTGTTTGGGGGCGGGTAAGGACCCGCCCGGTGGTTTTATAAAGTCCGAGAGCACGTGGGGGGGCCTCTTTCCTTCTGCCCCCTGGACCGAAGAGGCGAGAAGTCAGAGACCCCTCTGCAAATACCCAGCATGGCTTCCCTAGAAGAACAAGTTATCCAGCAAGCGGCCCTGGATGGTTCAGCCATGCTGGATACCCTCCTGCAGCGCCCTGCTGCGGGGTCGGCCCAAGAAGCGGACGTCCCTGAAAAGGACACCCATCTCCTAGGACCGAATCCTCCGGCAGTGGCTTCCACCCTGGAGGGTACAGCCACCACCCCCGCCCGGCGGCCCGCCACCCTGTCACCACCACCCACCCAGTGCTCCTTACCTCCTCCACGGGAGCAGCTGGCAGAAGATGGAGGACGTCCCCTGAAGAAGATCAGGCCTCCTGTCCCAGCCAGGAAGCGCGGCCCGGGCCAGAAGAAGATGGCGTCGTTCAGACCACGTGGGACACCGACTGCCCATGAAGATCATCGTGGGATCCCTGCTGAGAAGAATGCAAAGGGGGTAGGTTTCCATCCTCTGGCACCCCAGCGCTGCTGCCCGCTCCCCTGCCCTGCACCCCAGCGCTGCTGCCCGCTCCCCTGCCCTGCACCCCAGCGCTGCTGCCCGCTCCCCTGCCCTGCACCCCAGCGCTGCTACCCGCTCACCCCACCCCCCTGCTCCCATCTCCGGTCTGCTCACCACCAGGCCCGGCCCCGGCCAAATGGACCTCCCCGCTCTCCTCACCTCCAGCTCAGGTCCCGGCCGGTCTCCGCTTTTAGCCCCGATGCCCGGCCTCCACAGTTCCCGGGCTACAAGGTAACCCCTTTCACCTCCGCAGCGCCCGCCATCCCCCCGACCATCCTCTCCTCCGAGGCGCCCGCTATGCCGCCCACCAACCTCCCACCCCCTGTTAATCTCACCTCACCTCCGCGATCCCGCTCCCCCCACCACTCGCCTCCAGCACCAGCCGGAGCCTGCGGCCTCCGCACCCGGCCGGTTCCCTGGCAAGCCGAGCCGCCCTCCCTCGGCAGCGATCCCCGTCCCGCTCCTCACACTGGCAGGGCCGGCCTTTCGTCAGCCCTTCCGGCACCCCCATTGACCCTCCCCCGCCGTGCGGCAGGCTTCAGGCCTACCCGGCGCCTAGGCCCGGGACTTCCGGTAGGCCTCGGGCCTATATTTCATCCTGCCCTGGGCCTGCTACCAGGCCTCGGGCCCCCACGCCAGCCAGCTGCAGGCCTCGGGCCTATACATCACGCAGCCCTGGGCTCGGCACCAGGCCTCGGGCCTATCCCCCTTCCAGCCCTAGGCCCCCCAGCAGACCCCGGGCCTTCTCCCCAGGCAGCCCCATACCAGGCTTGGGCCTACTCCCCAGTCAGCCCCAGGCCCCCCTCCCTGTCACATACCCCCCACCAACTCAGGAGCCACAGCCTGCGTCCCGGCCCTCTGCTTTCACCCACCATGCCTCCCGGCCCAGCCAACACCACAGCCCTGGATCCCTGGGCAGCTCCCCTTCCCTCCTCCTCTCCTATTCCCGAGTCCTCTCTGCATACCCTTGATGCGGTAGAACAGACTGGACTCCCAGAGGCCATACCGCAGGCGGGCTGCCGATACTGGCTCTGAGCTCCTCTCACCAGGCCGCAGCCGCCATCATCATCACGGAGGACGTCGCGGACACTACAGCAGCCCATCATCACCGGGTTCCAGTGGCCGCGAGGTGGCGCACTCACACGCCCGCACCCGTCACCGAGACTTCCCTCACCGCCTGACCAAGCGCTCCAGGCGGACATCGGAGCATCCAACAACTCGCCAGGAATCCGAAAACAGATCCTCAGCTCATCTACAGCCACTGCAGCCCCAGAGGTCATCCCGTCATGGCAGCCAAGACTCTCAAGCTCCACCTCGCAGCTCTGACATCATCAAGAAACCACCTCAACGCATCACTTCAGCTTCCGAACATCACCAACCATCTGAACAGGACAAAGCACAGTCTTCACATCAGGACAAGTCAGCTCCACCAGCGAAGACTTCATCCGGTGAGTTCAGTGGCCTCCCCTCGTGGTCGGCCATTACCTCATCACACAAGGACAGAGGTCATCACGTCCATTACCTCATCACACAAGAGCTCAGAGGTCATCACGTCCATTATCTCATCACACAAGAACACAGAGGTCATCACGTCCATTATCCCATCACACAAGAACACAGAGGTCATCACGTCCATTAGATCACTACTCACACAATTACAAGCCAGTCAGGATACACCTGTGGGCTTAGGGAATTTAGCTAGCGCAGGACAGGGCAACTCATTTAGTGATCGCAGCCCCGGGATGCCAGTGCCCGGGGCTGTGCGATCCTCCTTCCAGGAGCCGGGTCCGTGCATGCGCAGTGTAATACATCGGTATTACACTGTGTGTGGTGAACAATAGCTTTAACAAGCGATCAGTGGATCGCTTGATCAGGCGTACCTGTAAAAGTGATAAGAGTTAATACATTTAATAAAAACATTTAAAAAAAAAAAAAATTGAGCGCCAAAATGGTATGAATTGAGAAGAACAACTCAACATGTAAAAAATAAGCCCTAAACTAGCTCTGTCAACAAAAAATATTAAAGTTACGTCTCCGAAAAGATGGCGATGCAAAAACAAATGAGATTTCCTCTATTTTAGTTTTTTCAGTAAAATTGTAAAAATAAAAAACTATATAAATGAGGTATCAACGTAATCGTAGTGACCTATAGAATAAAGATAATAGTATTTTTAGTGTACGGTGTACGACCTCCAAAAATACAAAAAGAAAGGAAACCAAAATTGACAATTTTCTTTTCACCCATACATTCAAGAGTTAATAAAATCTCATCAATAAGCTACAGACCCACTAACATGAAATATTTGTGAAGTGCATCTCATGACGCAAAAAATAAGCCCTTATATGTCCAAAAAAAAAAAATAAAGATTGTACAGCCAATAAAAAGTGACAATGCATAATCTGCGGTGAATGGCGCAGCTCCCCCCCCCCATGCCCTGGCGTGTGCCCATACAGCAGTCACCACCACATATGTGGGATTGTTATACGCGGAAGGGATTGGGGATTAAAATTTGTGGAGCGTTTTGGCATTTTATCCACTGAGAATTTGTACATTTTGGAAAACACATTCATTTAGCCAAAAAAAAAAAAAAAAAAAAAAAAAAAGTACTTTCAATTGCATCCGTTTTTGTTTTAACCCCTGTAAAACAGTTAAAGGGTTAACAAATTTCACAAAAGTTGTTTCACATACATTGAGGGGTGTCCTTTCTATAATGGGGTAATTTAGGGGGTTTTCTTTTATTTAGACCTCTCAAATTGACCTGAAACTGAGCAGGTCCCGCAATAGCAGGTTTTTGCGTTTTTTATGAAAATAGCACGGAACATTCAAAGCCCCATAACATCCTGGAAAAATTAAAATATGCATAAAACATCACGTCCACATACATTAGTCATTCGGTGAATGTTAGTTATTACATTTTTAGCGGTTATGACTATGTATGGGATGAAGTAGAACATTTTGAAGTCCGGTAATCGAGAATTTTTCAAAATTTTCACCAAATATCTGAATTTCTCCTAAATAAATGCAAAACATACCACCAAAATTTTGTAACTAACATGAAGTACAAAGTGTCACGAGAAAACAATTTTAAAATCACTTGGATCTGTTAAAGCGTTCCGAAGTTATAACCACTTATAGTGACACAGGGAAGATTTCAAAAATGGCCCGTGTCAGGAAGGCGAAAAGTGGCTTCGGCGTTAAGGGGTTAATGTCAGTGAAGGATAATCCTGGGCAGCACAAAAGGCACTTCTCACCCCATCCACTGCATCAGGTTAGCCACCAGCCCACCGCAATGTTGGTTAAATGCAGCATTTTAATTTCTTTCAATCCAGTATTAGCACTGGAGAAGGTCGGGAATGAGGTTTCCCCGGGTAGGATGGGTGGTTCCCTTATAGAACCGCCAGGCTTAGTTCCCAATAGGAGCCCGGAAAGTTCAGATTAATCTACCACCTGTCTTTTCCCAAGGGTCCCTCGGTCAATGACGCTTTATAGGAGAAGGTTGTGGCGGTTACGTACGTCTCCTTTGATAGGGCGGTTGACTTAGTGCAGAGAAAGATGGAAGTGTCCAAAACTTTCCATAACTAGCTGTGAGCTTTTGCGGTTTCGGTCCCTGGTTTTGGGTAAATGTAGTAACTAGAGATGAGCGAACATGCTCGTCCGAGCTTGATGCTCGGTCGAGCATTAGGGTACTCGAAACTGCTCGTTGCTCGGACGAATACTTCGCCCGCTCGAGAAAATGACATCTCCCGCCGTTTTGCTTTTTGGCGGCCAGAAACAGAGCCAATCACAAGCCAGGAGACTCTGCACTCCACCCAGCATGACGTGGTACCCTTACACGTCGATAGCAGTGGTTGGCTGGCCAGATCAGGTGACCCTGGGATAGACTAGCCGCTGCCCGCGCTGCTCGGATCATTCTGTGTCTGGATGCCGCTAGGGAGAGAGCTGCTGCTGGTCAGGGAAAGCGTTAGGGTGTTCTATTAGCTTACTGTTAGGCAGGAGTGATTCTCAAAGAACCCAACAGCCCTTCTTAGGGCTACAATAACGTTCTACTTTTTTTATTTTAATTTGCATCTAGTACCATTTTGTGAGGAATTAGCAGGGGGACTTGCTACCGTTGTGTTTAGCTCTTAGTGGCACACATATCCATAGCAAAGACCGAAGTGGGAAAATTTAGTAGGGGTTGGATTTCAATTAGGCACTAACTCAGTGTCATCTCATCTGGCATAGTAGTGTGCTTTGATACTTGGCTAGAAAATAGCCATAGGAGAATACAAACAGCTTACTTACGCCTACAGTAGCGTTCTATATATTTGATTTCTGGTTGATCTGCTGGTGGCTGTACTTTCTGCAGTGCATGTACTAGCCAATTCTGAGCAATTTGTAGTGAGACTTGCGACCGCTGTGTTCTGCGCTTAGTGACGCACATATCCATAGCAAAGACCGAAGTGGGAAAATTTAGTAGGGGTTGGATTTCAATTAGGCACTAACTCAGTGTCATCTCATCTGGCATAGTAGTGTGCTTTGATACTTGGCTAGAAAATAGCCATAGGAGAATACAAACAGCTTACTTACGCCTACAGTAGCGTTCTATATATTTGATTTCTGGTTGATCTGCTGGTGGCTGTACTTTCTGCAGTGCATGTACTAGCCAATTCTGAGCAATTTGTAGTGAGACTTGCGACCGCTGTGTTCTGCGCTTAGTGACGCACATATCCATAGCAAAGACCGAAGTGGGAAAATTTAGTAGGGGTTGGATTTCAATTAGGCACTAACTCAGTGTCATCTCATCTGGCATAGTAGTGTGCTTTGATACTTGGCTAGAAAATAGCCATAGCAATAGGATAGCATTGTTTGGTTTTAAAAACTCAAAAAAAAACAAAAAACACAAAAAAAAACAAAAAACACAAAAAAAAACAAAAAAAAGTTAAAAAAAAAATAAAGTTATAACTCTCATTTTAAAAATGTTTAACCCGAGGGCTAGGGGTAGAGGACGAGGGCGGGGACGTGGGCGTCCAACTACTGCAGGGGTCAGAGGCCGTGGTCCTGGGCGGGGTGAGACACCACCTGCTGATGAGGGAGCAGGGGAACGCCGCAGAGCTACACTCCCTAGGTTCATGTCTGAAGTTACTGGGACTCGTGGTAGAGCACTGTTGAGGCCAGAACAGTGCGAACAGGTGATGTCGTGGATTGCTGACAATGCTTCGAGCAATTTGTCCACCACCAGTCAGTCTTCCACGCAGTCCACCCATGTCACCGAAATCGCCACTCCTCCAGCTCCTGCACCTCAGCCTCCTCCCCCCCAGTCTGCCCCCTCCCAGGAAAATTTGGCATTTGAACCGGCATACTCTGAGGAACTGTTTTCTGAACCCTTCCCACAGTCACAAACCACTTGTCCGGTTGCTGCTGAGCAATTTTCCGATGCCCAGGTTTTCCACCAGTCACAGTCTGTGGGTGATGATGACCTTCTTGACGTAGTGGAAGTGTGTAAAGAGGTGTCTGACGATGAGACACGGTTGTCAGACAGTGGGGAAGTTGTTGTCAGGGCAGGAAGTCCGAGGGGGGAGCAGACTGAGGGATCGGAGGATGATGAGGTGACAGACCCAAGCTGGGTTGAGAGGCCGGGTGAACACAGTGCTTCTGAGACGGAGGAGAGTCCTCGACCAGAACAGGTTGGAAGAGGCAGTGGTGGGGCCAGACGGAGAGGCAGGGCCAGAGCTGGTGCATCAGCGCCAAATGTGTCAACTAGTGAAGCTCCCGTGGCGAGGGCTCTTGCGGCGAGGGCTAGATCTTCAGAAGTCTGGAGGTTCTTTAAGGAAACACCGGATGACCGACGGACTGTGGTGTGCAACATTTGCCAAACCAGGCTCAGCAGGGGTTCCACCACTACTAGCTTAACTACCACCAGTATGAGCAGGCATATGAATGCTAAACACCCCACTCAGTGGCAACAAGCCCGTTCACCTCCGGCCGTGCACACCACTGCTCCTTCCCCTGTGTCAGCTGATAGTCAGCCCCCTGCCCAGGACCCTGCCACAAAAACCCCATCGTCGCCTCCACGATCCTCCACAGCATCCACCAGTGTTCAGCTCTCCATACCCCAGACGCTGGAGCGGAAACGCAAATATAGTGCAACCCACCCGCACGCCCAAGCCCTTAATGTGCACATCTCCAGATTGCTTAGCCTGGAGATGCTGCCCTATAGGCTAGTAGAGACCGAGGCCTTTCGCAACCTCATGGCGGCGGCCGCCCCTCGGTATTCGGTCCCCAGCCGCCACTACTTTTCCCGATGTGCCGTCCCAGCCCTGCACCAGCACGTGTCAGACAACATCATCCGTGCCCTGACCAACGCGGTTTCTGACAAGGTTCACCTGACCACGGACACGTGGACGAGTGCTGCCGGGCAGGGCCACTATATATCGCTGACGGCACATTGGGTTAACTTGGTGGAGGCTGGGACCGAGTCTGACCCTGGGGCTGCTCATATACTGCCGACGCCGAGGATTGCGGGGCCTACCTCGGTCCAGGTGTTTCAGGCCTACTATGCCTCCTCCTCCTCCCACCCCTCCTCCACCTCCTCCTCCGAACTACCATCCGTGGGCACGGCGCCATCAGTCGGTAGCTCTAGGCACAGCAGCAGTGCCGTCGCTAAGCGACAGCAGGCGGTGCTCAAACTGCTGAGCCTAGGCGACAAAAGGCACACCGCCCAAGAGCTATTACAGGGCATCACGGCGCAGACTGATCTGTGGCTGGCACCGCTGAACCTCAAGCCGGGAATGGTTGTGTGTGACAACGGCCGTAACCTGGTGGCGGCTCTGCAACTCGGCAGACTGACACATGTGCCATGCCTGGCCCATGTGTTAAATCTGATAGTTCAGCGTTTCCTCAAGACATACCCCAATCTGTCTGATTTGCTCACGAAGGTGCGCCGCATCTGTGCGCATTTCAGGAAGTCCAGCCCAGATGCTGCCACTCTCAGGGCAGCGCAGCGCCGCCTCCAACTGCCCGCTCACCGACTGTTGTGCGACGTGCCCACGAGGTGGAATTCAACACTGACCATGTTATCCAGAGTTTACCAGCAGCGCAGAGCGATTGTAGACTGCCAGATGTCAACTTCCACCAGAACTGGTAGTCAGGTCAGTCAGCTTCCTCAAGTCTACAATGAGGAGTGGACGTGGATGTCTGATATCTGTCAGGTGCTGAGTAACTTTGAGGAGTCAACACAGATGGTCAGTGGCGATGCCGCCATCATCAGCCTCACCATCCCGCTGCTTGGCCTGTTGAAAAACTCTCTGGTCAGCATGAAGTCGGAAGCTTTGCGCTCGTCACAAGAGACAGGGGAAGAATATTCCCTTGTTGATAGCCAAAGCACCCTCAGGTCTGTTTCTCAGCGCATATCGGAGGAGGTGGAGGTGGAGGAGGATGAGGAGGAAGAGGAGGAGAATGTTGGCGAGACACAAGAGGGGACCATTGTTGAGTCCTTCACTGTTCAGCGTGTATGGGCAGAAGAAGAGGAGTTGGAGGAGTTGGAGGAGGAAGAAATGGACAGTCAGGCCAGTGAGGGGAGTGAATTCTTACGCGTTGGTACTCTGGCGCATATGGCAGATTTCATGCTAGGCTGCCTATCCCGTGACCCTCGCGTTCAAAGAATTTATTCCAGCACCGATTACTGGGTGTTCACTCTCCTGGACCCACGGTACAAGCAAAATCTTTCCACTCTCATCCCTGCAGAGGAAAGGAGTGTGAGAATGCATGAATACCAGCAGGCCCTGGTGCACAAGCTGAAACAGTATTTCCCTTCTGACAGCGCTAGCGGCAGAGTGCGTAGTTCTGCGGGACAAGTAGCGAGGGAGAGTAGGCGAGCAGGCAGCTTGTCCAGCACTGGCAAGGGTACGCTTTACAAGGCTTTTGCCAGCTTTATGTCACCCCAGCAAGACACTGTCACCTGTCCCCAGTCTCGGCAGAGTAGGGCTGATCTTTACAGAAAGATGGTGAGGGAGTACGTAGCTGACCATACCATCGTCCTAAATGATCACACAGCTCCCTACAACTACTGGGTTTCAAAGCTGGACATGTGGCACGAACTGGCGCTGTACGCCTTGGAGGTTCTTGCCTGCCCTGCCGCTAGCGTCTTGTCCGAGCGGGTTTTCAGTGCAGCTGGTGGCATCATCACCGATAAGCGTACACGCCTGTCGACTGACAGCGCTGACAGGCTGACGCTTATTAAAATGAATAAAGGCTGGATTTCTCAGAATTTCCAATCTCCACCAGGTGAAGGAAGCTCAACCTGAATAATTGATCCACTCCTCCTCCTCCTCATTTTCCTCCTTCTCCTCCTCTTTGTACAGTAAAGCAGAGGAAAATGGCTATTTTTTGACAGGGCCCACTGGCTCTTGCTATAGTACTTCATGCATTTAATTTTTCTGGAGGGCCACCTACCCGGTCCTCTGTTTGAAACAATTTTTGTGAGTGCCACATACAGGCACTCAATCTATTCCATTTTTCTGGAGGGCCACCTACCCGGTCCTCTGTTTTAAAAAATTTTTGGGACTGCCACATACAGGCACTCAATCTATTCCATTTTACTGGAGGGCCACCTACCTGCTCCTCTGGTTTGAAAAATGTTTGGGACTGCCACATACAGGCACTCAATCTATTCCATTTTACTGGAGGGCCACCTACCTGCTCCTCTGGTTTGAAAAATGTTTGGGACTGCCACATACAGGCACTCAATCTATTCCATTTTACTGCAGGGCCACCTACCTGCTCCTCTGGTTTGAAACATTTTTGGGACTGCCACATACAGGCACTCAATCTATTCCATTTTACTGGTGGGGCCACCTACCTGCTCCTCTGGTTTGAAAAATGTTTGGGACTGCCACATACAGGCACTATCCAAATTAAATTGTCTCCATAGCAGCCTCCACACGTTGTCTCCATTGCTACCCCCAAAAGTCGTCCATATAGCTGCCTCCATACATCGTCCCTTTATCAAACGAGGTGTGTCAGGCAGAAATTTGGGTTGTTTTCATGGATTCCACATCAAAGTTGTTAACTTTGTCGCCACCCTGCTGTGTTATCCACAAAATATACTGGCAAACTTTTACCATTTAGGGATATTATTTCAGCGCTTCTTGCGCATCTGTTTACATTCCCCTCACCCGGCATATCCTAAACTTATAAGAACGCTACTACACTTGATCTTATACAAAAGGTTCTTAGAAGTGCTGTTTGGGGAGTAGCCTAGAGACAGGGGCTTGGATTGGCGAAAGCTCGCCTGGCAGCGGAGCGCCAGCTCCATGCGCATCATGCGCTTCTTGCGCATCTGTTTACATTCCCCTCACCCGCCATATCCCAAACTTATAAGAACGCTACTACACTTAACTTGGTGCAGGCTGGGACCGAGTCTGACCCTGGGGCTGGTCATATACTGCCGACGCAGAGAATTGCGGGGCCTACCTCGGTCCAGGTCTCAAAGGCCTACTATACCTCCTCCCACCCCTCCTCCACCTCCTCCTCCTCCGAATTACCATCCATGGGCATGGCGCCATCAGTCGGTAGCTCTAGGCACAGCAGCAGTGCCGTCACTAAGCGACAGCAGGCGGTGCTGAAACTGCTGAGCCTAGGCGATAAAAGGCACACCGCCCAAGAGCTATTACAGGGCATTCCACATCAAAGTTGTTAACTTTGTCGCCACCCTGCTGTGTAATCCACAAAATATACTTGCAAACTTTTACCATTTAGGGATATTATTTCAGCGCTTCTTGCGCATCTGTTTACATTCCCCTCACCCGCCATATCCTAAACTTATAAGAACGCTACTACACTTGATCTTATACAAAAGGTTCTTAGAAGTGCTGTTTGGGGAGTAGCCTAGAGACAGGGGCTTGGATTGGCGAAAGCTCGCCTGGCTGCAGAGCGCCAGCTCCATCCCAAGATCCAACTAACATAGTTGCAGCACCTTTAATCTACTACTAGTTCACTGCCTCCATAATAATAATAATAATAATCTTTATTTATATAGCGTCATCATATTCTGTAGCGCTTTACAAATCATAGGAAACAAATACAAATGTAATGTAACAGACCACAACATTTGTATGGAACAACAGGAGTGAGGTCCCTGCTCGCCAGAGCTTACGGTTTATGAAGATGATGGGGTAACACGAGGTAAAAGAATATTTAATGGTCAAGCCATTCTTCTTAGGGAATAGAAATAGAAATATAATAAATGGAATTGCTGTCGCTTGAACCACTCAGCCGTCATCTTATATACCAGGTCCAGGGTGAATGGGACTGCAGAGAAGTCTGGTGCCTGTTGGTTGCTGGATAACAGATGGGAGGACGACACAGGACGGGTTAGTAGAAGAGTTAAAACTTCATGCAGTTAATGAGTGTTATAGGCTTGCCTAAAGAAATGGGTTTTAAGAGCACGTTTGAAACTTTGGAGGTTAGGTATTAGTCTGATAGTCCGGGGCAGAGCATTCCATAGAATTGGTGCAGCTCTAGAGAAGTCTTGGAGACGCGAGTGGGAGGTCCGCACTAGGGTAGAGGTTAATCTAAGATCACTGGCGGATCTAAGAGCACGGGTTGGGCGATAGACTGAGATAAGAGAGGAGAGGTAGGGGGGTGCAGCATTATACAGAGCTTTATGGATGAGGGTTATTATTATTTTAAACTGTATTCGAAAGGAGACTGGCAGCCAGTGCAGCGACTGGCATGAACTGTAAGCATACATGGTCCCCTTATCAAACGAGCTGTGTCAGGCAGAATTTTGGGTTGTTTTCATGGCTTCCATGTTAACTTTGTCGCCACCCTGCTGTGTAATCCACAAAATATACTGGCAAACTTTTATCATGTACCGATATTATTTGAGCGCTTCTTGCTCACCTCCTTTGGTTCCTCTCTGACACCCATTGGTTTGAAGCCTGAGTCCAATTAGGGTATGTCGCCATGCCACTCTCTAGCCTGCTGCCGCTGCCTCTGCATGCCGTCCCCTATAGTGTCAGGGTCAATTATTGGATGTTTTAGATGCTATCTAGCTTCATTCTGTCACTCTGTCATGGCCATGCTGTTGCCCATAATTTTGGCATAATGGTGCGATTAGGCAGCCTCAGAGGCATCCATGCATGCTGCCCCTGCTGTTTCCTGTCCATTTCCGTGGTGTTTCCATCCTTTTCTGAGGTTCCCAGGTGTTTGGCCAAGCTTCCCTGTGCAGAGCCTTGGTCCCCTTGAAAAATGCTCGAGTCTCCCATTGACTTCAATGGGGTTCGTTATTCGAGACGAGCACTCGAGCATCGGGAAAAGTTCGTCTCGAATAACGAGTACCCGAGCATTTTAGTGTTCGCTCATCTCTAGTAGTAACTTAAAGTCGGTAAAGGATAATCCTGGGTAGCACAAAAGGCACATCTCACCCCGGATAACTAGTCCCTTCAAGGAAGTCTCATCTCACCCCGGATAACTAGTCCCTTCAAGGAAGTCTCATCTCACCCCGGATAACTAGTCCCTTGAATGAAGTCTTGTGGGTTTTGCAGGCATGTCTTCGAGTAGTTAATGGGTCGGGCATCCTATTCACAGCTGCTTTAAAGAGAGCAAGGAAAGTCCTGATTATCAAAAATACCTGATGTCCCTGGGAGGAGTGACGTATAGGCATGAGAATCTGCAGGGGATAACCGCCATCCCTTATTATGCGACGGGGTCCATCTCAATTCCATTGAGGTTAATATTTTCGAATATTTTCCTTCTCGGCCTGCACAAGCAGGCTGAGAAGGCCATGGCCTTGGTCCGTGTGGGGGGTCGCAGCCGGTGGTAGGAGGGAGGAGGCTGCTCCGTGGCGGAAGTTACACAGGCCCTAAGGCGCTGGAAGATGCCCACATGCCGGCTGCAGGGACGCAGCCGCCATTTCGGGCGAAGTTGGTTCGCAAGATTTTGAAGATGCCAAGCGGGCCTAGCAAGTTGGGAAATGTTTTAATTTATAACATTATTTAATAATTTATCTTAGTTGTTAATAAACGCTGTGGCCTTCCCACATTACCCAAACATTTAGTTTCCCGGTCTGTTTATGGGTGGTTAGTCTAGGTACACGGTCAGGTACCAGACGGCTGGGTGGTTAGTCTAGGTACTGGGTCAAGTACCAGACGGATGGGTGGTTAGTATAGGTACACGGTCAAGTACCAGGTGGCTGGGTGGTTAGTCTAGGTACACGGTCAAGTACCAGACGGTTGGGTGGTTAGTCTAGGTACACGGTCAAGTACCAGACGGTTGGGTGGTTAGTATAGGTACACGGTCAAGTACCAGACGGTTGGGTGGTTAGTCTAGGTACACAGTCAAGTACCAGACAGTTGGATGATTTCTCAAAGTACAAGGTCAAGTACCAGACAGTTGGATGATTTCTCAAAGTACAAGGTCAAGTACCAGACGGTTGGATGGTTTATCAAAGTACAAGGTCAAGTACCAGACGGTTGGCTGGTTGATCAAGGTACAAGGTCAAGTACCAAACGGTTGGATGGTTGATCAAGGTACAAGGTCAAGTACCAAACGGTTGGCTGGTTGATCAAGGTACAAGGTCAAGTACCAAACGGTTGGATGGTTGATCAAGGTACGAGGTCAAGTACCAAACGGTTGGATGGTTTATCAAGGTACAGGGTCAAGTACCAAATTTAAGGTTTGGGTTTGTTAATCCCTACAGTCATACAAGGACCTCTCTCTTGTCCTTGTACTTAACACACAATACAGAGTCGCTGCATAGTGCCCTGCTTTCGTGCCTTTTAAGTTTTTGCCCAAGCAGCGACTTAGGGAGACCTCTCTGATTTCTGCGTACAGTGCCCAATGCCGCAGTATTTCTGGAAGTGAGGCACTTGAACAGAGTGGTGCTGGTGTAGAAATTGTCCAGGTAGAGGTGGTAGCCCTGGTCCAGCAGTGGGTGCACTAAATCCCACACTATCTTCCCTGTAACACCCAGGAAGGGGGGGCATTCTGGGGGCACTATAGTGGAGTCCTTCCCTTCATATATCCTAAACTTGTATGTGTACCCTGATGAACTTTCGCACAGCTTATACATCTTCACACCATACCTTACCCTCTTATTGGGCAGGTACTGGCGGAATTGAAGTCTCCCTTTGAATTGTACCAGGGACTCGTCTATGCTCACATGTTTGGCGGGGGTATATGCCTGGGCAAACTTGGCACTAAAATGATCTAATATGGGCCTGACCTTAAATAACCGATCATAACTGGGGTCACCTCTGGGTGGGCACTGTGTGTTGTCAGTGTAGTGCAAAAACTTATGGATGGCTTCAAAGCGCATCCTGCTCATTGCCATGCGGAACATGGGGGTGTGGTACAGTATGTCTGTGCTCCAGTAGTCCCTGATTGAAGGCTTCTTTACTATCCCCATGAGGAGTATTATGCCCCAATACTTGTGCATCTCTGCTGCAGTGACAGGGGTCCACCTGTAGGGTTGTGCATAAAAGGACGTGGGGTTTTGGGCAATATGTTGTGCAGCGTAGAGATTTGTCTGAAATATAATAATATTCAGCAGCGCCTCATCAAAAAAAAACTTAAAAAAGTCCACAGCTCTGAGCCCTGTCGTGTCAAAGTTAATTCCAGGATGGCCCGTAAAGTCAGGGACCTGAGGGGTATAATTATCTGGGGCTACCCATGTGGGGTCAGTGGAAGCCCCAGACGCTTCTCCTGCAGAAGTCCCAGAAACTTCTCCTGCAGAAGTCCCTGGATCCCTACGGCGCCTTCTTGGGGGTCCTTCCAGGTCACTGGAAGATGAGCAGGAGGATAATGATAAGTAAAAGGGACCATCATCCCCACTAGCTGACTCGGTGTCAGAGGCAAGCATGTTATATGCCTCCAACACGGTGTATGTCTTCTGAGACATTGCACACAAAAAAAATAGAGAACTAGAAAAATTAGATAATGTGCACCAAACTACACGGATAAACCGTCTAGCAGGCACACAAAAAAAAAAAATATAATGCACACCAAACTACACGGACAAGCCGCACAGATGGCACACACAAAAAATAATGTGCACTAAACTACACGGACAAGCCGCACAGATAGCACACAAAAAAAATAATGCGCACTAAACTACACGGACAAGCCGCACAGATAGCACACAAAAAATAATGCGCACTAAACTACACGGACAAGCCGCACAGATAGCACACAAAAAATAATGTGCACTAAACTACACGGACAAGCCGCACAGATAGCACACAAAAAATAATGTGCACTAAACTACACGGACAAGCCGCACAGATAGCACACAAAAAAAATAATGCGCACTAAACTACACGGACAAGCCGCACAGATAGCACACGAAAAAAAAGATAATGCACACCAAACTACACGGACAAGCCGCACAGATGGCACACACCAAAAATAATGCGCACTAAACTACACGGGCAAGCCGCACAGATAGCACACAAAAAAAATAATGCGCACTAAACTACACGGACAAGCCGCACAGATAGCACACGAAAAAAAAGATAATGCACACCAAACCACACGGACCAGCCGCACAGATGGCACACACAAAAAGTAGCTACGTACGGGTACACCTACGGCGCTCTGGAAAAAAATATTACCAGGCACCGAAAAAAAACCTATGTGCACCGCGCAAAAAGGCGCTACAAATGCACCTAGCTTGCCCTAAGACAAACTAGCTACCGCTAAGACTGCTAAAGATTCTGTGCAGCGCTATTCACACGGCGCACTGAAAAGTGCGTCCAGTGCAGAACAACGCTAACACAGCGCACTGAAAAGTGCGTTTGGGTTCAGAAGGGACAGACAGGGAAAAACGGAAGACACGTGGGATCACACAAGGCGATCACACAGGGAACACACAGGACACAGGAAAAAACAGATAGGGATGGGAATTTGTAGGGAACAATAGGGATCAGATAAGGATCAGAACACTATTTATAGTGTAAAAGTGTATTTTGGTGCACACAGTAACGCTCTCTCCTCTCTCCAGCGATACCAAACCAAAATGGTGCCGCTGGAGGAAGAGGAAAGGGCTAAAAGCACGTTTTTTAGCCCAAAATCACTGTAATTGGCCAGTCAGGTTTGACTGGCCAATCACGGCGATCGGCGGGCGGGACCAATTTGATTAATCGGGTGACGGAGACAGGAACTCCTCCTGCCTCTGTCACCCAATTCTTGTCCCGATGTCACCACGTCGCGAGACGTGGTGACAATTCTAAAATCCTATGCGCTCGCGCAGTAGCTGTACTGCGCTGAGCGCTAATCGTCGGAAGCTGCGCAGTACAGCTACGGCGCGGAGCGCTAAGGTGTTAATATTGTAGAGCTGTGCAGAGACATTTCTGGCGCCGAGACCATTTTCTGTACCTGGGACCAAAATCTGTCCCGAGCACCAGAAATGTGTCCAACAGTCCCTGCTAGACCAGTTTTCTTTTGGTCTACTTTCCGCCAGTTTACAGCGCCCAAAAATGGCTGTGACACATATTAATTGTGTCTGAGTTTCCACTCCGCCAAAGCCACGCCCCTTTTCGGAGAAGTGTCGGAGCAGACGGAAAAAGTAATTTTTTCTGGCGCCGCCTGCTAATAAATAGGTCTGAGAGCAGAACATGTGGTGAGAGCGCCACAACTGGCGGGAACGCCATAGTAAATGTCCCCCAATGTGCTTTGGTTGCGGTTTAAAACAGCTGAGGAGAGGTGATTTGTCTAATGACAGTACTATCAACAATTGTGTTTACAAAAAGCTGTGTAAATGCAACGTTAACGTGTGCGTTAACAATGTGTTAAGAAAACAAAAACTCAAACATGTTGCTAATACATGCGTTCACATTGTGTTTACATTGCATTATGTAAACTCAAATGATAACAGTAATGTAATCAGGCAAATCACCGCTCCCCAGCTGTTGTAATGCGTTTTAAAACGCTAAGGCCGCGGTCGCACGAACCACTAGGCGTCCGTTCATAACGCAACGCTAGCGCATAAGGGGCGGTCCTCGGGCGGAACGCAACCAGAGAAATGTATGTGCTTTCCGGCTGAGGACCGCCCCCTGTACGCTAGCGTTGCGTTATGAACTGACGTCTAGCGGTAAGTGTGACCTTGGCTTAAATGCTAAGACGCAATGTAACCTCAGCATATGATCAGGGCTGAAGCCTTTTGGTGCCTTGGCGTTTTTCTTGCGTTTTTAAAACGCATCTAAAACAAAAGTGGGAGGGGGTCTGCATATGCGTTTTGGCCACACTCCCTCCCACTCGTTTTGGATGCGTTTAAAAACGCAAGAAAAACGCAACGTGTGAACGCGCCCTCAATGCCACGTGGATGCATTTTCATTGCATTTTAAAAACGTATTACAACAGCTGTGGAGAGGTGATTTACCTAATTACATTACTGTTTACATTTGTTAACGCTATGTTAATGTATGCGTTAAAAATTAGGCAAATCATTAGTAATGTAATTCACCTCTCCTCAGCTGTTGTAATGCGTTTTTTAAAATGCTATGAAAATGCAACCAAAGCACAACGTGTGACTGCGCCCTGAGGGAGCCTTCCTATGTAATGTTTTCATTGCGTTTTTTAAATGCAACCAAAAACGAAAGTGGGAGGGGGTTTGGCCAAAACGCATATACGTTTGCATTGAAACGCATGCGCAGACTACCCTCCCACTTGTGTTTTGAGCCCCTTCCCACTTAAAAACGCGACGGAAGCGTTTTGGATGCGTTTTCATTGCGTTTTGAAACGCACTACTACAGCTGAGGAGAGCTAATTTGCCTAATTACATTACTGTTAACATTATCATTTACACAAAGCATTGTAAGTGCAAAATTAACACACGTAAACAATATGTTAACTCATGTGTTTTGTCAACACATGGATTGACTTGCTTTAACGAATGTAAACAGTAATGTAATTAGGCAAATCGTTTAAAAAAGATTGAAAACATTTTTTAGAATTTAAACATAAAAAAACCTCTATACATTTCTTATCTCTGTGACTGTACTGACTCGATGAATAAGGGTGATGCCACACATGGCGTTTTGAAACCGTTTTTGGTCCGTTTTTAAGCAGTCCGTTAAAAAACGCATGCGTTAAAAAACGCATCTTTTTTTTTGGAAACGCATCAGTTTTTGTCCATTTTTAATTGCGCAAATTCAGAAAACCTGCCAAAAACGGATGCGTTTTTTAACGGACTGCTTAAAAACGGACCGAAAATGGACCAAAAACGCCATGTGTGGCATCACCCTAAGGTGATGCCACACATAGAAACGCCGATGCGATCGGGCCCGGTGGGCGCGACTTTGTCTGCCTTTGCGTTTGCAAGCGCAGACAAAGCGCCACGTGTGGCGCCGGCCTAAGGCTACATTCACACACATGTATGGGGGACGTATATACGGCCGACGTATGTACAGCCGATATACGTCCGCCATACATTTCTATGGGCTCACGGCCCTGTACGGGACATGTCCTATCTTTTCCTGTGATACGGCGCCGTGCGCTGTATCTCCCTATGGAGAGGGGCGGGGGTGAGCAGCGATCATCCCCTGCTCCTCTCCGCAGCGCCGATGTATGCCAGCCGTACTACGGTACGGCGGGCATACATTGTGTGAATGTAGCCTAAAGGAGAGGTGTTATATGGACCGCACAGGAAAAGATGTAAAAACATAGCGTGCAGGAATATGGAGCAAGTGTGATTTTTGGCAATGCTACTGCAATTGGAATTGTTTCCAGCTTACCTGTACACTGAACAAAATATTAAATGGTGCCATTAGAAAATACAATTCGTCCCACAGATAAAAACGCATCAGTTTTTGACCGGTTTTACCAATTATTTTAATTAAAATGGGTCAAAAACGGATGCATTTTTTAACGGACTGCTTAAAAAACGGCCCAAAAACAGGTTCAAAACGCCACGTGAGCCTTAGGGTGATGGCACACGTGGGGTTTTGAACGCGTTTTTGGCCCGTTTTTTACAGGTTTGACCAGTTATATTAATTCAAATCTGTCAAAAACGGATGCGTTCAAAACCCCACGTGTGCCATCACTAAGGCCGCTTTAACACACGGCCTATGTGTGGCACTCGCATTGTGTGTGTTTCACAGTCTCCTCCTGCAATCACCTATTAAACTTAGATTTCTTCAGTGGAATGTTACTTTTGAAAGGGCGTATAACGCTGCACAATTGTCATGTGTGAACGTGGCCTCAAAGTTGGATCAGTAAACTATCCAGAATTTGTTCCGCGTGTCAGTTTTTCACTGATGTTTGTGGTCTATGTTTTCATTCGCAATTCATTTTTGATGTGTACGCATAGATATACAGTGGGTATGGAAAGTATACAGATCCCTATAAATGTTTCCCTCTTTGTTTCATTGCAGCCTATTGGTGAGATCAAAACAGGTTTTTTGCTCATTAATGTACACTCTGCCCCCATCTTGACAGAAAAAAATTGAAATGTAGTTATTTTCACTAATGTATTAAACAAGCAAAACTGAAATATCACATGGACATAAGTATTTAAATTCTTACTGTGACTCAGATTTAACTCACATGCTGTTCATCTTCTTAGGGTGATGCCACACGTGGCCTTTGAACTTGTTTTTGGTCCGTTTTTAAGCAGTCCGTCAAAAAACGTATGCGTTAAAAAACCGCATGCGTTTTTTGAAAATGCATCCGTTTTTGACCACTTTTAATTAATATAATCGGTAAAACCTGTCAAAAATGGATGTGTTTTCAAAAAAACGTTTTAAAAACGGACCAAAAACGGGTTCAAAACGCCATGTGTGGCATCACCCTTAGGCCGGAGGCACATGTGGCCGTTAAAGCAGTCCGTTAAAAAAAACAAATGCGCTTTTGAAAAACCGCATGCGTTTTTTGAAAACACATCCATTTTTGACAGGTTTTACCAATTATCTTAATTAAAACTGGTCAAAATGGATGCATTTTCAAAAAATACAAGGGTTTTTCAAAAACACATAGTTTTTTTGACGGACTGCTTAAAAACGGGCCAAAAAATCGTTTAAAACGCCATGTGTGGTCACACGTTCCGCTTGCGTTCATAACGCAACGCTAGCGCACAGGGGGCGGTCCTTGGCCCAAACGCACATGCGTTTCCAGGGAAATGCATGCGATTGATAAGCCTATCGCATGTGTTTCCCTGGAAACGCAGGCGCGTTCTGGCCGAGGAACGCCACCTGTGCCCTAGCGTTGCGTTATGAATGGACACCTAGCGGAACGTGTGACCGCGGCCTTATGATCCTCCTTAAGATGGGTTTGCTCTGTCATTGGGGTCCAGCTGTGTTTAATTAAACTAATTGGACTTGATTAGGAAAGGCACACACCTGTCTATATAAGACCTCAGAGCTCACAGTGCATGTCAGAGCACATGAGAATCATAAGGTCTAAGGAACTGCCCAAGGAGCCTAAAGACAGAATTGTGGCATGGCACAGATCTGGCCAAGGTTACAAAAGAATTTCTGCAGCACTTAAGGTTCCTATGAGCACAGTAAAAACAAAAGTCGCTCAACTCCTATTTAATAATCAAAGTCTCGGCTTGATCTCACCACATCCATATCCGGCACAGGTGCAATACGTTCAATAGGAAGAGGAAAACATCCATCAGTAGCCTAGCGTTCTAGGTGTTCTTGACGTTGTTCACGCCGTTGTTTCTCCACATGTGCTTGGAAATGTTGGTATTCACAGTGCACTCCGTAAGTGTATAGTCATTAAAGGTGTCACGGCGAGGACGCCACCGCCTCGTCACGTGACGTGGGGTGCAACTGTAAGGGTTAATTTAGCCTGCTCAAACTTGTGCTCACCTTTCACTCAGAACACAAATTGAGCCTAAATCACACCTCATACAGCTCCAGCACCAGAACCAGACCCGCTGCCACCACTTATTGCATTTATACTGGGACCAATAAGTATCCCACTCTACATCAACTCTTGCTCTCAAGCAGTCACTTTGTCACACCACTACACATGCACACTCAGCACTCCAGCAGTTACACAGCTAACCACACTTCACAAGGCTATGAGTTCGCAGAGCATACAGGGACCAAAATTAAAGTGAAAAGCTTTAATTACAAAAAGTTGATCAGTGCATAAAAAGATATTAAAAACAAAAGAATTACAAAGGACACACAACACGGCAAAACAGTTATAAAATAAAAAGGGAGAAAAATAACAGAAACTTACAACTTAAAGTAAATCCTGATCCCTGGAGGTGGGAGAAATAAGGAACACACTCAGCTTGTCAAGCAGCCCCCAAAATGTGAACACCAATTCTTGGATTTCATATTGTTTTATAACTTCTCAGTTTGGTTCAGGTTTCAGAACCGCCCATTCATTAATTAGTCCAGAGGGTCATTCAGGATTGGGCAAAGTGGTAATGAGGGGGGAGAGTCCAGGAATATTTAACCCCTTCACACTCCGTGGCGGATATATCCGCCACGGAGCGCAGTGACTTAGCGCTCAGTGGCGGATATATCCGCCACGGCGCTTATGCCGGCTCGGCTCTGGATCAGAGCCGAACCGGCATCGGGAAACACGGGGTGCCGGCTGTAACTAATAGCCGGCACCCCAGTGTAACACCCGCGGTCGGAGTCGGCTCCGATCGCGGGTGTGTAACCCGTTAAATGCCGCGGTCAGCACGACCGCGGCATCTAACATGTCTCTGGGGTATCTTTCCCCCACGATCGGCCCCCCCGAACCGTTTTCGGGGGGCACCGATCGCTGCTATGGAAGTGCTGGGGTCCGATCTGGTCCCCAGCACAGCCTGCAGGCACTGCCAGTAAGATGGCATCTGTGACGTCATCTTACTGGCACAGTGCCAGCCTATGCAAGTGCATAGGCTGACACTGATAATACTCTGCAATACATGATTATTGCAGAGTATTATCATGAACAAGCAATCAGATGATTGCTTGGTCATTTCCCATGGTGGAAAAAGTGAAAAAGTAAAAAAAAAAATGTTATTCAATAAAAAATAAAGTAATAAATCAATAAAAATGCCCATAAGCCCCATAACATATAAAGAGACATATAACCCCAAAAAAGTCTAAATCATAACAAAAACCCCACATATATAGTATCACCGCGTCCGTAACAACCCGTAGAATACAAGTAAATCATTATTGAACCCCCACGATAAACGCCGTAAAAAAAAACTGCTATAAACCTTCCAAAAATTATGATTTTTAGCTATTCAATCCCACAAAAAATGCTATAAAATGTGATCAAAAAACCATGTGTACTCCGACATGATACTGGTGCAAAGTACAACATGTCCCGCAAAAAATAAGCCATCAACCAGCTCCGTAGCCAAAAAAGTAACAATGTTATGCCACTTGGAAGACGGCAATACATAAATGATAGATTTTTACCCACATTAGGGTTTTGTTTGACAAATTTAGTAAAACGTAAGAAAATATATTCAAGTCTGGTATCCCCGTAATCGTATCAACCCATAGAATAAAGATAACAGGATTATTAGGATATACGGTGAACACCAAAAAAAAAAAGAGTAAAAATCCAGTACAGAATTGATGCTTTTCTACTCCTGCCCTCAAAAAAAGTTCCAAAATTTTCAACAATAGGTGATACTAACCCCAAAATGGTAACAATGGGAAAAGCATCTCATCGCGCAAAAAAAATGGCATCACATGGCCCAAATAACGAAAAAGCGAAAATTTTATAGCCTTCAAAAGGGGCCAATGAGGAAACTAAAATCCTGGCAGCTGCAGGGTGCTCCTTCCCTTCTGCGCCTCGCTGTGCCCCCATAACACAAGTAATGGCCACATGTGGGGGGTCTTTGTACTCAGGAGAAATTGTAGAACAAATTGTATGGTGGGTTTTCTCTTTTTATATTTTGGAAATGTGTAAATTTTAGGGCTAAATGAACGTATAAGGGAACAATATGACCATTCTAAATTTCACCTCCATTTTGATTCAATTACTATGAAGATCTCAAGGGGTTAACAATCTTCGTAAAAGCGGTTTCTGATAGCTTGAGGGGTGCAGATTTGAAAATGGGTTGGTTATATAGGGGGTTTTGATGCTAAATATGTAAAATTTCATTCAAAACTGTATTTATCCCCAAAATAGTCAATTCTGAAAATCCGGAAAAGCGATATTCTTTTTGTAAGCCGCGTGACATCAAAATAAATTATCCAGACATTTCAGAAATTATGAAAATGTAAAGTAGACAAATGGGAAATGTTATTCAGCAACTTATTTAGGTGGTAAATCTATCTGCCTGAAAACGCAATGATTTTGAATTTCGAAAATGGCAAATTTTTCAAAAAATTTATCATATTTGCTTTTTTTTTGTAAGTAAACGCAAAACTTATCAGCCAAAATTTACCACTAAAATGAAGTACAACATGTGGGGAAAAAACAATCTCAGAATCGTTTTGATAAGTAACAGTGTTCAAAAGTTATAACCATATAAAGCGACGCAGGTCAGAATCCAAAAAATCGGGCTGAGCCTTAAGCTACAAAATGGCTGCGTCCTTAAGGGGTTAAACAGTTCTTTGTTTTCAAATCCTGATGCAGAAGAGGGGGGGGGGGGGGGTAGGGAGACCAAATGTCCTTTGGGGTCTGAACAGACCAGTCTTCAGTTCAGAGGTTATCAGGCTGTTAAAGCTCCAGGATGTCATAAAAGCTGCCTGGACGCTTCAATAGATGCCAAATATTTAAACAAAGTTTGTAATTACCCAATAGTTAAACCAATCTTATACATTCACAATTAATATCTCCTTGACACCTCCCCCTTTCAAGATTGGGCAAATTTAAAATGACCCACGCCATTTTAAATTTTCCCAAGCCAATTACCAATAATACATAGCAGAAGTTCAGTACCATAAAAATCATTGCCATAAGATGTGATTACCTGGGCACATCAACCATCTGGTCCTGTGTCCTGTGTATAAGGCCAAGTACTATCTCCCCTGGTCACTTGTACACTGCTGTGCTGGGACCCCCTGCTGACTTTATGTCTTTGTGCTGCAGAAACACTAAGTTCTGTGTCCCCTCTCCCAAGTGTGAAATGGTTAACCCTCTCCCTGCTGGATGAAATGCCAATGGAGTTAAGTGTAGGACTACTGTACCCAGTTACATTGTGTTTTGGTTTTCCCGCTGTACAGCTATTAGAGTCATTTATACTACAGGGCTTAGGATGGACCACTGACTGAACGCTCTCCTGAGAGTCCCTATGCCCCTGCTCCCCTTTCTGAACGCTCCCCAAAACTGCACTGGCAACACTCATCACTGGGAACCTGACCTCACTGTGGACCCCAGTCTCCTCTCTCAGCACTGGTTCTAGTGTACACGGTGTCTTTGGCTCATAGACACACTGCATCTCCCCAGTCTGAGTAGAGGCATCTTTGTGGCTCATGCTCTGAGCCTTACTCATCTTGACCCCTCTGGTCTGCTCAAGGACCTCTCCTTGAGTAATGGCCTCCACCAGATCCACACTCACGACCTTAGAGCTTTGAGGTGCAGATTTAGAGACTCCATCTTGGCAGCCTCTCACACCCTTCACCATATCTGCTGACTGTAGGGTTATCTCTGGGGGCCCTTTCACCACCCCCTCCCCCGTAGCTTCCTCATACTGGGACACCTCTGGTTCTGGAGCAGGCATAGCCTTGCTCTTGCTATCCTGTCCTCCCTCCCAGATCAGTCCCTTTGGGCTTCTGCCCATTTTCTCATATGATTGTTGTACATCAGGCACATACACAGTTGTCATTTTTCCCAAATCATTTCCCAACAATACATCAACAGGCAATTCTTGTGACACTCCCACTTGTCTGATACCTCTACCAGAACCCCAGTCCATAAAAACCTTGGCGACGGGCACTCCTGGATGGCATCCGGTTATCCCCTTCACAGGCAAAGTCTTTTCTGGAATTATGTCCTTAGGGTTTATAACCTCAGGGCGAACCAATGAATAACTTGCCCCTGAGTCTCTTAATCCCTGGGTG
The DNA here is from genome assembly GCF_040894005.1 of Engystomops pustulosus. Lineage (NCBI taxonomy): Eukaryota > Metazoa > Chordata > Amphibia > Anura > Leptodactylidae > Engystomops > Engystomops pustulosus. The sequence continues at coordinate 12,137,680 of NC_092421.1, read as the reverse complement.
ACTCTATCACCCACTATCACAGTCTGCATATGGTGCTGTAACTTGTCCATATCACCAGAAAGCAGCATGACTACTGGTACTGTAGAGTAGACAGTTGCCCCTCCCTCTGGGCACGCAGACCTCAGATGACCCACTTTGTTACAAATAAAACATTTGCGCATATCCCCCTGATTTATAGACTCCCTCAGTGTAATGTTCTCACCCACTTTGGAGACAGAAGGCTGTGATGTTGTCCTGGCTTGTTTTTCCTTCCAGCTGGTGGACCTTTGGGGGGATGTTTCCCTCTTGGCTTCAGGCATCCGGTTGGCAGTATAGGAGTCTGCAATCTGCGCAGCTTCATCCGCGGTTTTAGGCTCCCTGTCACAAACAAACTGTCGTACATCCACAGGACAAATGTGCAGAAACTGATCTTTTATCATGAGATCCTCCAGATCCTCACGGCTGTTGACAGAAAGTCCTCGGGTCCACTGTAGAAAGGTAGTCCGTAAGTTGCCTACTGTATCAGCGTAGCTGTCAGTTGGTCCTCGCTTTACGCTCCGGAATTTCTTGCGGTACACCTCTGGAGTTAAGTTGTACTTTTTAATCAAAGCAGCTTTTATAGCATCATAGTCCTCATCAAGCTCAAGAGGAAGGTCAGCAAATACTTCCAGGGCTTTGCCTCTTAACCCTGGGCTTAAATACTGTGCCCACTGCTCACGGGGCAGATGGTATTGTCTGCAGGTCTTCTCAAAAGACCGCAGAAAAATGTCTAAGTCCCCATCCTTGTCCAGTACTGGAAAACGTTCTTGATGGGGTCTTTTGGGGCCTACATCCTGGGATTGGGGTTGCACAGAATTGATACCCCTTTCGATACGCGCCATTTCCAGCCTGAATTCTCTATCAGCCTGGCGCTCTGCGGCTGCTCTCTCCTCTCTCTCTGCGGCTGCTCTCTCCTCTCGCTCTGTGGCCGCTCTCTCCTTTTCTCGCTCTGCGGCCGCTCTCTCCTTCTCTCGCTCTGCGGCCGCTCTCTCCTTCTCTCGCTCTGCGGCCGCTCTCTCCTTCTCTCGCTCTGCGGCCGCTCTCTCCTTCTCTTGCTCTGCAGCCGCCTGATTAAACTGAAGGATAAGCTGCAGTCGCAGGCTAGGATCACATTCACCTAGCTGCTGTAGGGCCATTTGTAGAGACACATCCATGCCTACCTGAGGGCTCCTGCTGTGGGTAGCCTCAGGGGAAACTCTTCCAGGATTAATGTCCATATCTTGGCTCTCTTGAGCCGTGCCAGATCCTTGCTCTGCATCTTGCTCCATCAAAGCACAAACCAGCAGCTCTTTGGACTTGTCAGCCGGGTCGATGCCTCTCTGCTCACAGAGGTGGACTAGAGCCTCCTTGCTCTGTCTCTTGTAGATGGTTGCCATCACTGAGTGCAACCTTTGCCAAATAAAAGATAGAAAAGAAAAACGGGGAAGGGAAACTGTTTGCACGTGTGTCTTAGAACAGCACTGATTTGGTCCGTGTAAAACTAGGGTACTCCTCGCAAGGATTCCACTAGTCCTTAAGTGCAGGGGTTAGTTACTTAATCCCAACACTTAATGCTCTGACAAAAATGAATTTATCCCACCGCTGCCACCAATTTATCACGGCGAGGACGCCACCGCCTCGTCACGTGACGTGGGGTGCAACTGTAAGGGTTAATTTAGCCTGCTCAAACTTGCGCTCACCTTTCACTCAGGACACAAATTGAGCCTAAATCACACCTCATACAGCTCCAGCACCAGAACCAGACCCGCTGCCACCACTTATTGCATTTATACTGGGACCAATAAGTATCCCACTCTACATCAACTCTTGCTCTCAAGCAGTCACTTTGTCACACCACTACACATGCACACTCAGCACTCCAGCAGTTACACAGCTAACCACACTTCACAAGGCTATGAGTTCGCAGAGCATACAGGGACCAAAATTAAAGTGAAAAGCTTTAATTACAAAAAGTTGATCAGTGCATAAAAAGATATTAAAAACAAAAGAATTACAAGGACACACAACACGGCAAAACAGTTATAAAATAAAAAGGGAGAAAAATAACAGAAACTTACAACTTAAAGTAAATCCTGATCCCTGGAGGTGGGAGAAATAAGGAACACACTCAGCTTGTCAAGCAGCCCCCAAAATGTGAACACCAATTCTTGGATTTCATATTGTTTTATAACTTCTCAGTTTGGTTCAGGTTTCAGAACCGCCCATTCATTAATTAGTCCAGAGGGTCATTCAGGATTGGGCAAAGTTTTAATGAGGGGGGAGAGTCCAGGAATATTTAAACAGTTCTTTGTTTCCAAATCCTGATGCAGAAGAGGGGGGGGGGGGTAGGGAGACCAAATGTCCTTTGGGGTCTGAACAGACCAGTCTTCAGTTCAGAGGTTATCAGGCTGTTAAAGCTCCAGGATGTCATAAAAGCTGCCTGGACGCTTCAATAGATGCCAAATATTTAAACAAAGTTTGTAATTACCCAATAGTTAAACCAATCTTATACATTCACAATTAATATCTCCTTGACAAAAGGCAATAACGCGACAGATCCACATAGTGCAAACTGTCCTGGGACTTTTGAGGTGTTGTAATTTTATGTACTCCCATTCCAATGTAAAATTTTGCTCAACCAGGGAGCCACTTTACACCAAACACACCAAACACACATTGCCCAACCCTGAGTTTCGCCTGTGACTTCTTGGATGCCCGGGATACAATAAAGCTTTTTGTAACTGTTTTACCAAATGGCTGCAATAGAACAAAGAGTGAAAAATTTAAAGGGGTCTGAATACTTTCCGGGGATGGTGTTTGTGGGAAGTGAGACAAAAATCTGATGGTGCGATCTTAAGAATCCCTCTCTGCTTTTCGTTTGATTTCTTAAAATGTGATTTTAGAGGACAAACAAAGTATCTGTGCAGTACAATACTTTTTTTCCTTTTTTGTATTTTTGACCTGAGCGGAAGAGACCTGAAATGTGATCTCTGAGCTGTCATTCATTCTATGTGCTGTCTTCTTTGTATCTTTGGCATTGTTACTCACACAATCCAGGAGGTTTCCCTATTACTTTTCATTATTGTGATGCTTTAGCCTGAGGATGTAAATGTAGAAGACACATGAGATTTCCTCCTTACAATATTCTGTAATAGAGTCATCCAGAAGATATGTCACAGTGTTATAAACATCGGAACCCTATAACAGAGTCACTTCTCTTACCCTCCTCTTCAGCTACTGACTAGTTGTGATGGATACATCCATGAAGTTTGTGATTCTGATTCTGTCGGGAAATCTTGCCCTGTCCATTTCTCAAGAAGAGCCAAATTGGGGTACGTATTTCTTCCAAATCTGTACAGTATACTGTCTATGTGTAGGTTAGTGTAGATTGATGTCGATATAGGTTATTGTTTCATTGCAAACGTTCAAATAGGGTGGCGTGGTGGCTGAGTGGGTAGCACTTCTGCCTTGCAGCGCTGGGGTCCTGGGTTTGAATCCCACCCAGGTCAACATCTGCAAAGAGTTTGTATGTTCTCTCAGTGTTTGTGTGGGTTTCCTCCGGGTCCTCCGGTTTCCTCCCACATTCCAAAACATACTGTTAGGTTGATTAGATTGTGAGCCCCATGGGGACAGGGACCAATTTGACATGCTCTGTGCAGCGCTGCATAATCTGTGTGCGCTATATAAATAAAGAATTATTATTCAAGTAACATTCAAGTCCCATTAACATGTAATAACTGAAATTTCTGTATGGTGCTATGACTTGGCAGCACCAATTGCAGGTGTTACTGGAGGGGGTTCAGGCACCGGGCTCGTTTTTTAAAATTCGTGCTCGGCAGAAATTGGCCAAACCCGGATCTTAATGTGTCCACTGTGTTCACTAGTGAGTAATAAGGGAACACGGAAACTATTTTACCAGACAGCATATCATTTTAGCCCTATACAAGGCAGTTCCCAGGCTACGTACAAGGTTCTGGAGGTTTGTTCTTAAGATGAATTTGTATGTAAGTCGGAACTATATACTTTATACAAAAATTTTTTGGTCTCTGTGACAATTGGATTTTAAAAATGTTGGGTTGTCATAAGAACCAGGATCAACAATAAATCTTCATTGCAGACGCCTGTGATAACTGTTACAGCTGATTATTGTAGCTTAAGACTAAAGTACAGTAAATTACCAACATCCAGAGGTCCGTTTGTAACTCAGGGTCGTATGTAAGTCGGGTGTTAAGTGGGGGACCGCTTGTATCTTATTACAGGAAAATGTCAAGGTGGAAATCTGTTCTAAAATTTCTTAATTTCAAGGAAGTTTCTTAGTCCAGAATTCCATGTTACATTTTCCTCATTTTAAAGTATAACCATAATATGTCTATTATTTATTGTCTTATATTGTACTTGATATTGCTGATGAGAATGAAATATCTTTTAGTAGAGGCAAAGCTTTCAGTAATTAAAGAGAACCCGTCAGCAGAGGTTGACCCAATAAACCACTGTTTCACTCACTGTGGTCATTCAAGTGGGCCGGAAAACTTGACTTCACTGCTAAACTTTCTTGACTTTTCATCTACTTGACTTTATATCACTACATTACATTTCACTTTATGGTTGATTTTTAGACTGAGGCCATCACTCTGGGACATGAAAAAAACATGACCTGGAAAGTGTTATTCCATTTGAGAACATTCTGGTAGTGGTTATTAGGTCAATTTCTGCTTAAGCAGTGGGGTCCACCCATCTGTAGCCTATTTTATATGGTTATTTGCTAAGTATGTAATCCAAGTACCAACCTAGTAGTCAAAAGAATTGACCTAAGTTTTAATATTATCTCCAATCTCAGAGAGGAACCCAACCTCTGTTACTGTAATTGGTAGAGATCAACGTGTTATACCTTATGCCTGTGATGGCGAACCTTTTAGAGACCGAGTGCCCAAACTATAACCGAAATCCACTTATTTACAGCAAAGTGTCAACATGGCATTTTAAGCAGTAACTTAATGCTACCTGCTCTTCAACATCTCTCAATCGTATCAGCACCTGAGGCCACCAATACAGTTAAAAGAAGGAGGGCAAATTCAGACTGTCATTGTAGCTTCTCTCCAGGGTCTCTCTGTACAGTAAGAATGTAGGGTCCATTAGGATGACCTCCAAAGATATTGCAGCCCTGTCCACACCTTCTCACTTTTCCCACAGTTCCAAACAGCCAATGAAGTGTTGTTTTAAAATAGCGCTGATTGCAGCATCTCTTAGATTGCCTGGGTCTGCAGGAAGATTTAGTCCTGTTTGGTGAGCTCTGTCTTGGGGTCAATGACCTGAGTGCCCACAGAAAGGGCTCTGAGTGCCACCTCTGGCACCCGTGCCATAGGTTCGCCACCACTGCCTTATACTGTTATTCGGGATAACATGTATACTTTGCTTAACCCTTTAAGAGGTGTCCACTTTCTGTTATAATATCAGGTCATCAGCATAACATAATTATAGAGGATTTATATTCTTTTTGTATAGCAAATTACATTGTTGGGTGATGCTTCTATGTATTATTATTTGGTTTATTTAGCTATGGGATTCGAGTATTACTCTATTACTGTGTATCATAACTCTCTTTTCAAGGTGTCGAAAATGTAAGAAAGCCTGGTGGATGTCCAAAGGTAGAAGAAGGACATCCCATCTCTATGTGCTCTAATCTGTGTGCAGATAAAGAAAACTGTACAGTGCTGACCTGTGATGATGACTCCCAATGTGAAGGAAGCCTAAAATGTTGTAAGACGAAATGTGGTACAGAATGTCTCCCACCAGTTTTTAGTGAGTATGAAAGTAAAATATTGATAAGTTATCTATTCATGGCTGTGTGATAAGATGAAGAAAAGCAGAGACTAAACTCATACAATCTTCTGTACTCAATTTTTTACACCTTTTCCCTATGTGTGGAAGTGATCTCATGGCATTAATAGGGCAAAATTTGATGGTAAGGAGTCCTTATATGTCCAACTGTACGGAAGCTGCCTGACTTAAAAAAAAAAGGAATAGGCATCCGACTATAGTCAGTGCTGTTTCCATTCATTGTATTCCATCAGCACAGTGCAGGAAACTGATTTGGCTACAAGAGACGCCATAGAAGGAAGGAATTAAGTTTCTTATTTTCCCACATCTGGTCACTAGGCTTCTTCAGTGTCAAACATGTATGTAGATGGAGATGCCTTATTTAAAATAGCACTGGAAGCATAGTATTCCTTTTCCCACCCTGAAAAACTTCATATATATATATATATATATATATATATATATATATATATATACACCGTACGTAGACTGTATGCCTGAAAAGGTGGCCTCCAAATGCACAGAGGAATAAATTCCTTTTTCAGTTTAAGAAATATCTGAAAAAATTATACACACTTAAGACTTTTAAAAAATTGTATTTCTTCAGACCAGCAAGAAGAAATAAACATAGGACTGCTTGCAGGGGCGTAACTTGAGGGGGTGCAGAGATTGCGGCTGCACCCGGGCCCAAGAGGTTGAGGGGGCCATTTTGGTGTCACTTTCCCATATGAGAAGACTAGTACTATAAACCATACATTATAGTCAGGGGCCTGGAACAGACTTTGCACCGGGGCCCATCAGATTCTAGTTACGCCACTGACTGCTTGATAGCTAGTACACTATAGTGCAGGGGCGTAACTACAGTGGTAGCAGCCATAGCAACTGCTATGGGGCCCACAATGTCAGAGGGCCCCAGCATCCAGGTTATTGGGTGTGTATATGCTGTATGTCTGTATATGGTATTGTATGTATTTGTGTATTGTATATTGCTTTATGTATGTATGTGTTTATTGTATATTACTGTACATGTATGTATACATGGTGTATAAATACTGTGCGTGTTAGTAACTCACATGACTAAGTATATTTATATTCTTTAAGGAGGAAGAGAGGCCCCCATTCGGAAGTCTGCTATGGGGCCCAGCCTCTTCTAGTTACGCCCCTGCTATAGTGCAATACAGCAATGTAAAGTACATGTTAGCAAATACCTTTTAGGTAATACCTCTGATGGGCCTAATGGTATGGAAGCCACATTAGATCTCTTTCCTGCTCCCATGGAAAAGGAAAGGAAATAGTGGCACCAGCTGTGGTCCTACATCACCCGGCTGTCGGCTGAATTATAACACATATGCCTATGGCGCATGCGCGGAAGCAGGAAGCTAAGCAGTAAAGCCTTGCATGCGCCGTAGTAATTTCTGTTATAATTCAGCCGACAGCCTGAAGGAGGTGTGAGCAAGCCGCGGGACTCGCATGTTTGTATCCGCCCACCATGACTCGCTAGACTCTCTGCCTGGTACCCAATAAATGCTAATTTTCCCCTTTTCGGGGCAGCGTTTTATTACCTGAAGAAAGCTTGCCCTTGTGCTATAAGGACTCTATGAGAACCTGCCAGAAGCTGAATTTTTTCAAACAGCGGTGACAGGTTCCCTTTAACATTTTTCAATGTACAAACAAACCAACCCCCACCCAACCTCCCCGATCTCCTTGTGCGCAAAACATTACATAGTTATTAGAACACAGAATATAATAGATCATAAAACACATGAATTTGATTATTGCACCCCCTCATGCCTCCGTTCTCATCCAAGGTGAGGAGATTCGTTAAATTAAACTTCCTCGATATTATTAATTTACACATTGACCCCCAGGCCATTCTTCCCAATTCTCGGACTATTTGGATGCTGGTTTATTTCCATTAGGATACTGACAAAATGAAGGAATACCATATTTCATACAAAAAACTGTTGTAATTTGTTGTTTTTTTTTTTATACCACAGAAAGCCCATGTGAGAGTAACTTTGACTGTCCTTGGACCCTGAAATGCTGTGGTGGTGTTTGTGACAGCGACTGTGTCCATCAACCCAGAAAATCACGACTCGGTTCATAAAACTGATTTTTTTGTAAGTGAAAAACTATTCTATGTAAATTAAAAAAAAAAAAAAAAAAGACTAAGGCCTCCAGCACACGAATATGATTTTCCTATGGTTGAAAATATGCTCAAGTGCCCACCATTTGGCTGTGTGTCACCTATACATCATCCGTTTTTTGGGGATTCACAAAAAAAGTGACATACCATCCCACCGCAAATACGGACGACACCGGGATAACGAATGGATGACACGAAGTGTGTCAGCCATATTTTTTACAGCCCCATAGACTTCTATGGGTGAGCAAAGCCGCAAACACGGCCAAGAATAGGACCTGCTCTCAGTTTTTTAAAAGGGGCACTTGGCTGAGACATGGGGCTTACGAATGCTTAGATGTTTGAATGAGCCCATAGAAATACATGGAGCTGTGAGACAAAACGCAAAAATCTGAGGAAACTCAGTCGGGTTTTCCAACTTTTCGGGGACAGACATTTAGAAGGGGATTGTGTCGCACACGATCGGGTTGTGACGCAGCTGTGCCGGCTTTCATGCGACAGAAATCGGGGGACGGGCCGTCGGATGATCTGGCGGATTCGGACTGAGCACGGGATTTAGCATTTAAATTATGTTGCGAGACTTACATGCACCAGGAAGAAGAAGGTGAACTCCGGCGGACCTAAACGGGGAAGCAACACATGCAAGATATCTGGCGCACAATCTTTGTGAATTGCGCTGGAGTCCATGATCGTCGTACAACGCAAATCGGGGATCGTGGCAGGACCCGGTAAGTAAATGTGTCCCACTGTATGCTCACTGCACCGTTATTGGGTGCCATACTGCAGTGCCAAGACTGTAGCACACAATTTGTAAGTCATAAATGCTATAAATAATTATAATATTTTTTACACCTTTTAAAGTTTTTACTATAACTATTTCATAAATCTCAGCTCTCCTTCCTCCCAATCCAACTTCATACCGGCATATGGACTCCGTGGGGCACATTTACTAAGGGTTGCACGCTGAACTTTTGTCAGACCATGGGGCAGATTTACTTACCCGGTCCTGTCGCGATCCCGTGGTGCTTTGTCCAACGAGGATTTGGGTCCGGCGCGATTCACTAAGATCATGCGTCTGAGTTCCTGCATGTGTCGCTGCTGCGTCGAGGTCCGCATTCAAGCCGGCGCTGATGCGCCAAAATCCGATCGCGTGTCCCAAAATCCCAGGGCAATTCGGTGCAAAACGGAAATATTCGGGAAACCCGACTAAGGTGTGGCATTTGGACCCTTAGTAAATGGGCCCCCATGTACGTTCTTCATAGCTTACCAGTTCTGACGTGTGGTGCCTGTTGATGATGGCGGTTATGCCAGTCCACAGATCAAACTGTGTGGTACCTGGTACGTGACCGACTGGGAGCCCCGAAAACAACGGGGACCTCTTGTAATGTGGGGCTAACCCTTGGGGTGTAATAAACGAAGTGAACCCAAGTGCAGGGTCACCCCACAGGTGTCCGGTGTATCGCGCATGCGCAGATACTAACTCTCACACAGCCGGACAGCGATAGGTGCCGAGAGCTTGGTGACGTCACGGCTCTTGGCACCCGAAGGAGGACGGCTACAATGAAGGAGGCGGGAATAATTAAAGATCGGAAGGCATCTCCCTTCCGAAGATGACGTAGGGTAGCACCGGAGGGATATTTTCATATGTAAGTAAAACATTTTTTTATCTAAACTAACGATCGCCGTGCCTAACTAAAGTATGTGCCGGCATCAGTATTAAATAGCCTACCAGGTGGTCTGCTCGCATGATTTTATCATGCGAGCAGTGGTAGGTTTCCTTTAAGAAGTGTCTGTGCTGGGATTATATCGCATGCAACATTTGTGGCGCAGCTGCGCTGGCTTCCATGCGTCACAAATTTGGGGGCGTGCCATCAGACAGTCTGACTAATTTGAACCGAGCGCCGTATTTAACTTGGTAATTGTGTCGCAAGCCCTATGTTAAAGGTGCACCACAAAAGAGATGGTGAACTCTGTCGGGCCAGTGCGGGGAAGCGACACATTCATGATTTCAGGAGCACAATCTTAGTGAATCGCCGTACCGAGCATTATAGACAGGCAATGCACTATTAGTGAACTCTAGTGACTTTGTAAGTAAATGTGCCCCCGGGTGCATATCCAAAAATTAGCAAAAGGGCCAAATAGTCCAGTATCCAGGCAAAATTGAGGAAAGCAAAATGTAAAAATGTGACTTGCTGTGTAATGATGTTGAGGTTTTTACTATGAGAACTTTTTTTTTCCATCTAGAAAAAGGAAGCAGAATCCGGAATCTCTTAAGGTCGTCACATGAGCTACAGAAGACGCTTTATAGACTGATATATAGACTCTTTATAGACCTGTAGATAAATTGCAATAAAATATTTAACACCAGTTTGTTGTTTATTGGGTTTATAATGAAAAAATATATCAAAGGCCTTATACACACGACCGTATAGGGGGCGTGAGCTAACCACGTAAATTGTGGCTAACTCGCGATCCCCATTGAGATGTATTGTACACATGGTGTGGTGAGACTGCTGTCTCCAATGACTGGGGTGAGATGATCAGCACTCCACGCCCAGGTAAGCTAGGCCACAGACAATGGAACAAAACCTGGAACAAAACCAACTTGCCCAAACATGAGACCTATCTATGTGGGAGTCATTTTTTGGACACATTGGTAGATTTCTACAAAAAATTGCCGCTTTTCACTTAACCAGGTCACCAATCAAACAAGGCCCAGGTCACTGACCGTACCTTGTACTGGGCTTTTCAGTCCTGCAAATTAGACAACAAATACAGTCACCAATTGCAGGAGCCATGTGCAAGAAGAACAGTGTGATTCAGCAGATTCACTCTCACTATCCAGCTGAATTTAGCCTGCGCAGACAAAGATGGCACTGGGGCACTGAGACTGTATTACGATTGTTTGGAACATCTGGAAAACAGCTTGTTGGGAGAAGACAAGGTGAGCGATACCACCAGTCTTGTCTCATGCCACCTGTAAAGCCTCCTGCAGCCATTCATGTGTGGGGCAGCTTCTCAGCCAAGGGAATCGGCTCTCTCACAGTCTTGCCTAAAAACACATCCATGAACAAAGAATGGGACCAGAATGTCCTCCAAGAGCAACTTCTCCCAACCCTCCAGGAGCAGTTTGGTGATGAACAATGCCTTTCCCAGCATGATGGAGCACCTGCCATAAAGCAAAGGGGAGAACTAAATGGCTCAGGGAACAAAACATAGAGATTTTGGGTCCATGGCCTGGAAACTCCCCAGATCTTATCCCATTGAGAACTTGTGGTCAATCATCAAGAGACGGGGGACAAACAAAAACCAACAAATTGTGACAAAATACAAGCAGTGATTGTGCAGGAATGGACGGCTATCAGTCAGGATTTGCTCCAGAAGTTGATTGAGAGCTGCCAGGGAGAATTGCAGAGGTCCTGAAGAAGACAACATGTCACACCTAAATGTACCTGTGACATCATTTCAGGGATAAAGACGTACCATATGGTCTCAAATGTAGCAGATCCTTCATACACAATATCTGACTGGCAACAAGACAGATTGACGTAATCTTACCAGTTCTGACGTGTGGTACCTGTTGATGATGGCGGTTATGCCAGTCCACAGATCAAACTGTGTGGTACCTGGTACGTGACCGACTGGGAGCCCCGAAAACAACGGGGACCTCTTGCAATGTGGGGCTAACCCTTGGGGTGTAATAAACGAAGTGAACCCAAGTGCAGGGTCACCCCCCAGGTGTCCGGTGTGGAGACCCGGTTTCTGATCTCTAACTGGTCTTGTGGGGATGGTACTCTCAAAGAGTTCTGTTTGGTCAAATTGTGAGGCATGTTAAAATGCTGCCCGGAGGACACTATCTGGGTACCCTCTTTCTGTGAAGCGTCTCCTCAATTCATCCGCTTGACTCCGGAACTCCCGATCACTACAATTTCTCCTCATACGTAAGCATTGGCGCATCGTATTGTGGCGCATCGGCACCGGCATGCACGCAACGGAAATCGGGGGCGTGGCCGAACGAAAACCCGACGGATTCGGAAAAACCACTGCATTTAAAAAAAAAAAAAAAAGGGTCGCTCGGCACGCACTTACCTTCACTCAGTCCGGCTCGGTGTACTCCAGATGCTTCAGCGCAGCAGCGACATCTGGTGGACGGCAGAGGAACTACCTTAGTGAATCGCCGGAAGACCCGAATCCACCACAGAGAACGCGCCGCTGGATCGCGAATGGGATGGGTAAGTAAATGTGCCCCATGGAGGTCAAAACAAACTCTAAACAACATGTCTGCTACATGTGAAATACAGCAGAAAAGGAGGATATGACATCACAGGATGGGAAGAGTAACATGAGAGCAAAGTTACATGGGGGAAATTACATCATAAACACCTTATAACAATATCTAACGGTGGCCACAGGGTGGCAGTAATACACATGGTAACACAAATCCCACTTGTAAAATAAACAGAATAATTCAAAACTACAGATTAACAACATAACAATATTATATAACTTAGACAAAACCCCCACTAATAAGCACTGCGACGGACAGGAGAAATAATACATTAGGGCGGGCTGGGTGGGGCGTTGTAACCGGATTCTTCTTCAGACTGGCCCAGACACCCTGCTGACAGCTCAATTTATGGGTAAGTTACTGTAGCCAGCTGCCAACACAGAACATAAAAATTAACTCAGAATAACACTAACCCTTTCAATGCCAACATACAATCCTCCTTGTCAATGAACCCTTGAGAGCCATCCTAGGGGATTGTGTTACCATGTTTCCCCTTCAATAAAAATCATACAATAAATGGATCCCAGTTGAAAATGATAGCTGGTACAGCACCAGTCAGTGTATAAGCCAGGAGAGCTGCCGGCCTATAAGATGAATGTGTCCATAGACATATACTGGAAGACGCAGGCCTCTATCTGCACAATATACATCACCGCAAGACTAGCTGAATAAGCAGAGCAGACTGCACCATCATCAGTAATGTAACTGTCCACATATAGACGGTTACATCACATCACCGCCATCACAGGAGGGGCCTCACACTGTATGAAAAAATGTGAATTGAGTGCAACACCCCTGCCAAAGTGTAGGCAAGTGGATAGTTGCAAATAGGGACCTCTACCTGTCAGGATCCATCCGGTGAGCCTGCGAAAGTCATTCAAGGGATAATGCAGGGAGATCTCAGGTATTAGCAGCTGTAGCCTCTGCCTGGAAAGGCAATAGTTAAATGGGTGCAAGATGTTATCCAATTAAGTGGCTGTATTGTAAACTGTAGTGTGATTGGAGAGTTGCTAACACCTAACCAGGGGAAGTATAAAACCCCTGTGCAGTGGGAGCACAGGTCTCTTATCACAAGGTCTCTTAGCACATGGACAGAGTGAATAGAGAGTCAGTGTGGAGCACACCTTCAGTGCTACCACAGAAACCAATCCCAGGAACTGAGTCAGGAAACTCTAAACCAGAGCTTGAACACAGCTCAGTCTCAATGAGCCCAGCCTGCATTTACTAGCAGGCGGGTGCGTTATTCCTGAGCACCACTCCAGTAATCCGAATTTGCTATTGACTGTTTAGGCCCGTTGCCTGCTAACTGTTGTTCAACGAAGAACCGTGAGTTGATTTGCACAACGTTGCCTCTGTCTGATCCCTGGATATGGCTGTCACCACCAGAGGCTTCCCAATCAATCACCCAGGGACATATCTTACAGACACTCAGGGGTTGCCCCAGGGAGAACCAGTACATCAGCCTCTCCCTCCATATTTCTTGCACACAAAACCTGCTGGAGACCTGCCAGGCTGTGGGACAGCCCTCCGGTCCCCATACCAAGCACCGTGACATCAGCGTGCCCCACTCCGGTATTCTGGATGTTGGATGTTGCAGAAGCCTATTTTTTGACCATCACACACAGTTTCCACATCTTGTATAAAAGTTTTTGCATACAGGAAGCTGCAACCAAAAATTCCAATTTGTAACAATTTCTTAAAAAAAGAGATTATTTTATAGAACATATAAGGATTGTTGTCACCTTTATTATATTCCACATTGATTCTGTAGGGTAGACAACATCTTCTCCTATTTTAAACTGAAATTATCCTGTTTAATCCTCATTCTTCTTGACAGTCCTCGTCCTCACTACAAACTTGTTCTAGCAGTAAATAAAATTGTCACTCAAAGGAATAAACATAGTTTCAGTGCAACTATAATAAAAAGAAATTATTTTTGTGGTTAGTTTTGCCTTCACAAAGATACTCCCATGTCTCCAACTTATTGCGGCACAATCCCACAAATAAAGATGTATCAAAGGTACCAAGTGATGCACCGAATTGCTCCGGGATTTTGGCGCACGCGATCGGATTTTGGCAATTGCCGCCGTCTTGCACACGACAGAAATCAGGGGGCGGGCCATCGGACAAACCCGACGGATTCGGAACAAGGCACAGGATTTAACATTTAGAATTGTGTCACAAGACAGGCACTTACAAGCACCAGGAAGAAGCAGGTGAACTCTGGCGGACCTCGGCGCAGAAGCGATGGATGCAGGAATTCGGGCGCACAAGCTTAGTGAATCGCGCCGGACCCGAATCGGATCGCGAGCATACCCGTGCCCTTCTCGCTGCTGCGGTCCCCGCTGTCGCGGTCCCGCTTCCCGGCCCGGACTCACCTCTCCACGCTCCTGGCTGTCCTCCTGCTTCCCGAATAGGCCGCGCGCTCCTGCTAATATACTAATAATATATTATCAAATAATATATTAGTAAAGCTAAGTCCGTCTTACCATCACTTTCACCGCTAAATTCATGGCATAGAGCCACAGCAAACAACACACATATGATCAATGCTCTGAGCACAATGGAGTCACATGAAGAAATCCCTTCCACCAGAGGAGAGACAAGAGAACAGATCAGATATAACTCTGAATTTACAGTCCTCTGAATTTATAGAGCCCAAACAAAAGAAAGTATAGATTACAAAAGCAAAGATTAAAATTCAATTATAGATGGGATTTTCTATTTTGGGATGGTATGTAATGTAGCTAATGTTCTAATGTAGCTAAGCACTTTATGTTTAAACATGGACTTAGATTTAGTGGTATAGAAAGGGTTAAGCCCAACACCAGTGGAGGTGATAGAGAAGTCTTTTGGGTACTAACTATAGACTCCATATTTCCCAAAGGTCTTAATGTTACAAATGACCTGATTTTAAACTATTGATGTTTCTAATGATTTAATTTTAGTGTGTTTATATTTTTTGTAACTTTTGTATATTTAGAGGATGTGAAGCGACTGATTGTCGGGCACCTGTGGTGAAGTGGCTTTGCTTCTGGGTAGCACGATATATCAGCTTCTGGGCTTCCCCATCCATTACCCAGGGACATATCTTACAGACACTCAGGGGTTGCCCCAGGGAGATCCAGTACATCAGCCTCTATCTCCATATTTGTTGCACACACCACCTGCTGGAGACCTGCCAGGCTGTAGGACAGCGCTCCGGTCCCCATACTAAGCACCGTGACATCAGCTCGCCCTAGGCCACAACCGCCAGCCACTCCGGTATTCTGGGCCTCGGCTGCCTCTGGGCCCCAAGAAAATTTTGGATGTTGCAGAAGCCTATTTTTTGACCATCGCACAAGTTTCCACATCTTGAATAAAAGTTTTTGCATACAGATAGTTGCAACAAAAAATTCCAATTTGTAACAATTTCTTAAAAAAAGAGATTATATTAGAGAACATATACACCTGCTGTCATCCCAGGCCCGGACTGTGTCCTGCATCTCCCTCTGTACTACCTTGGCTGCCACCATGGACCTAGTCGCACCGATGGAAGGACATGATGGCACCCCGCCGCAGAAAGACCATCCCGCTTTGCGGCGGGCTCTGGCGAAGACCAGGTGCCACTTAGCCTCGGGTCCCAGGTGTCGGCTAGTACCATCATCTCCCGCGGTGGTCCAGATGGTCCACGGCTCCAGAACCCTTCTGCCCATTACAGTCTCGTACACTGAGTTGTGACAGAAGGTTTAGCATTAACTAAACAATTAAAGCTTAATAAACACTAAAACCCAGAGACCACATATAAAGGGCTTTCCCAGTGGTACAGGACCCCCCCACTCATTTTACTAATAAAGTCTTTGTGATGTAAAAGTACTCACTGAATTCAGGATCCACACACATGAGGCCACAGCCGGTGTCACAGCACTTCTGGGCTCCTGTGCAGTTGGCATCTGATGAGCCTTTTCTCACTGTGCAGTTTACGCCTCCTGGACACGGAGAGGCACAAGCAGCGGCGCTGATATTACTGGACTTATTTGGGCAAATAACACGCTTTTCCACAGTAAACTTTGCCAATAAAGGAAAAAAACTGTGCTATAGTACCTATATTTTTATTATCGAATAATATATAAGTAAAGCTAAGTCCGTCTTACCATCACTTTCACCGCTATATTCATGGCATAGAGCCACAGCAAACAACACACATGTGATCAATGCTCTGCGCACAATGGAGTCACATGAAGAAATCCCTTCCACCAGAGGAGAGACAAGAGAACAGATCAGATATAACTGAGAGTCCCATACAAAAGAAAGTATAGATTACAAAAGCAAAGATTAAAATTCAATTATAGATGGGATTTTCTATTTTGGGATGGTATGTAATGTAGCTAAGCACTTTATGTATAAACATAATGGAGACCTCACTGGACTTAGATTTAGTGGTATAGAAAGCCCAACACCAGGGGAGGTGATAGAGAAGTCTTTTGGATACAAACTAAAGACTCCATATTTCCCAAAGGTCTATTTCCGATATATCCAATCACCCCAACTCTTCTTCTCCTCCATTATTTGTCGACTGGCTTCCAGGATGGAGCCTTATTAGGTGGGATCAGCCGGGCGCCATCTTCTCTGTGAGGTTGCTCTGCACATGCAGCAATGAACACTTACAGCAGAGGACGGGAGCTCAAACAGGATGGGAGGAACATCACATATTTCTCCAGTGATGGAACTGGTTAGGATGGATTGCACAAAGGAGAAGAGAGAAGATGGAGAAGCCGGATCACACAGGAGAATTCCAGTTATTATGAAGGTTAATGTTAAAAATCTTTGTTATCCTGCCCGAAAGCCCCACAAAAATTTTTAGTAGTGGCCAAGTGGCCAACCCCTTTAATAATTAGAACTTGTAAGTATCAGATGATTATATTATTGTGCTCTATATTACATTTACATTTTTTTAAAAGCCACTTTGCTCACAAGACAAATGTATATTGACTGGACCCCACAAGTAAACGGTAAACAAGTAAACCCCACTGTAGTTTTTGAAATTTTAATTCAGCAAAATAACATTCCCATTGAAATCTGCCTACTTGGGATACTTTCATATTATTTGGTTAGTTTGAGGTTATTTTGCTTAGAAATGTTAGAAATACTTAAGTCCCTGTCGCTCATAAGTCTATGATCATATTTTGTGATGTCCCTCTCATAACATGAGAAAAGTGTAAGTATCCCCCTTGATATATGTACAACAGATTATAAATCTGGTTGCTTTGAAGCGACTGTGCATAGGTATCCAGTACACTGCCTCAGTATATAGACATCTAAGACACTTCTCACCAGTGTATAGGTAGCCAGCACACTGCCCCCAGTATATAGGTAGCCAGCACACTGCCCCCAGTGTATAGGTAGCCAGCACACTGCCCCCAGTGTATAGGTAGCCAGCACACTGCCCCCAGTGTATAGGTAGCCAGCACACTGCCCCCAGTGTATAGGTAGCCAGCACACTCCAGCCCCCCACTGGCTCACCTTCCGTTGCACCCACCGGCTCCTCCTCTGCCCTCTTCTATCTTCTACTGTAGTGCAACCTCATTGTGTGTCCGCGGGTCGAGCGCACGGAGCTGGGTCGCGCAACAGATGAAGATAGGTGAGGGGAGAAGAGCACCCAGGGAGGTGACGGAATGGTTTGTACTTAGTTTATTTTTTTCTTTAATGGTGGTAGCGGCTGCTGACACTGCCCGTGTCTTTTGGGACCATCGCTTGCCCCATTAAATGGGCCTGGTTACATATAGACATAGTGTACAGGAAAGCCGCGTGGCTTGTGACCAGTATGAGGTAAGTAGTTTCATTTGGGCAACATCTATTCTGACTAAGTAGTTTCAGGACTTACAGGTATTTTCTGTAACAAAGACTTTAAAAAGATCATAGAAAAAAAGGTAGAAAGGACAATCTGCTATTGGGTTACTTTCCATTACATAGTACGAGCCCCGTCACATGATCTTAAAATGTAAAGCTCCTGAAATAATTTTTCAGCTTATTTTTGGATCATTATTTTTATCTCAAGTGAAAAATGAACCCTTGAAGTGGAAATTTTGCATTCACACCTTTGTGTAATCTATAGCATCTTTTGTTTGGGTTCCTGAGACAGTAGTATAAATCCATGGGGTCTCTCAGTTATATCTTATCTCTTAGCTGCTTGTCTCTCCTCTGGTGGAAGGGATTTCTGCCTCTGACTCCATTATGCGGAGAGCACTGATCATCTGCGCCCTGCTTGCTGTGGCTCTATGCCATGACAGTAGTGAGGAAAGTGATGGTAAGACGGACTTGGCTTTACTATATGTGATATTTGATAATATAACAGTATATATATGATGTAATATTAGTTATCATTTATTGGCAGAGTATATTGTGGGAAAGCGCGGTATGTGCCCAAATGTGTCCAGTAACATCAGCGCCGCTGCTTGTGCCTCTCCGTGTGCAGGAGGCATAAACTGCACATTGGGGAACTGTTCATCAGACACCAACTGCACAGGAGCCCAGAAGTGTTGTGACACCGGCTGTGGCCTCGTGTGTGTGGATCCTGAATTCAGTGAGTACTTTTATGTTACAAAGACATTACAATGATAACAGAGCGGAACAGTCATGAGAGGGAGGAGCAATTACTGATAACTTTAGGGATCATGGGAGTTGTAGTATCATGTGGTAGCCATCTTGGATATAACTCTGCCTACTTTAGAAAACTGCGCCTGGTTGAACATGCAAAGTCTGTCATGCTCCCTATGTTAAAGGTGCACCAGAAAAAAGTTGGTCGGGCCAGTGCAGATTCATGACATGATTTCTGGCGCAGGTTCTTAATGAATCTTTCGCACCCAGCATTATACTTTAATGCAGTTTCCCACATTCTTAGTAAATGTGCCCCTATGGGTTTTTGTATCAGACGTTTTCATACTGAGAATACTACATCAATGGTCACTGGTAGTAGAACAATTATATGCCAGGTCGAATGCAATTGTACTCTGGTGCAGCCTCCTAATGTAAGTAGCACTGGAGGGACGGGCTGTTATCCCGGATGGCAGAAGATGTGCTGGTGCATGATAAATGTCCCCCATTGTGGCTATCATTTGTCATTCTTCATGTTTCTGAAAATGTATAAGGAGAGATTTTTTTGTAATAATATGTACAATTTAACTATTGCTCATTTAATTAAAAGTGAAAAGTATTGTCAAACAATTCTGCCATGATTGGAAGTATTGTGAGTGTCACATTTAACAGTTTTATAAAGATACAGTTTCTTTCGTTATTGCCTCTGACCCAAGTGTTACCACATTTGGCCTGCAAGGGGTGGGTATCTACAACTTTACCCACATTTTTGATCACTTCCCATGATTACTGATACAGATGCGATCACCAATGCTGACAACTTGTATCTGCGCAGCTGAATATATTGTTGCTGATATTTTATCTAGTTTTGGCTTTACAGCAAAAAAGCTGCTGTTTGACAAGTGCATAGAAACCAAGCGTCACACATCGCTGAAAAAGTTTGGGGCACATTTACTAAGGGTCCGTCGGACACATTTCCGTCGGGTTTCACAATTTTTTTCAGATTTGCCCTGAATTGCCCTCCGTTTTTGGCGCACACGATCGGATTGCGGCGCATCGGCGCCGGCTTGCATGCAACACAAATCGGGGGGCGTGGACTTCGGACAACCTGACTGATTCGGACAAACCGCAGGATTTAAAAACCAAATTGTGTCGCAAGATCAGCACTCACATGCACCGGGAAGAAAAAGGTGAACTCCGGCGGACCTCAGCGGGGAAGCGACAGATGCAGGAAATTGGACGCACGATCTTAGTGAATCGCGGCAGACCCGAATCCTCATCGGACATTCCGGATCAGCAGTGTCAACGGGATGGGTAAGTAAATGTGCCCCATCGTATATCTGCACATTTAAGGCAACATTACCGGTACAGGCGGTCCCCTACTTAAGGACATCCGACTTACATACAACCCATAGTTGCAGACAGACCCCTCTGACCTCTGGTGACCTCTCTGGATGTTACTATAGTCCCCGGCTGCAATGATCAGCTGTAAAGTGTCTGTACTGAAGCTTTATTGATAATCCTTGGTCCCATTACAGCAAAAAATGTTGTAACTCCAATTGTCACTGGGGCCAAATTTTTTTGGTCTGGATCTACAATTATAAAATATACAGTTTCCACTTACATACAAAATCAACTTAAGAACAAACCTCCGGACCCTATCTTGTACATAACCCGGGGACTGCCTGTACTTACAAAACTAGAGGTTTAGGATTTTTATAACATTCTTTTGCAGACCTAATCATCTGTTTCATGAACCACATTGATCTCAATCTCTTTCTATGTTTTATACTTTTCCATACATTTCTTGTAATAACTGTATCCCATCTCTATTTACTGCTCGAAGCTGTTTGTAGTGAGGATGAGGACTGCCCTGCGACACTTGTCTGCTGTGAAGGGAACTGTGTAACATCAGATGAGAAGGGGAGGCAGACCATGAAACGTGAAAGGAACCAGTAAGCCAAATCATCTTATTATTAAAAATGTGTTTATCTTTCAATGTAGTTTCACAATTATTTAAATCTGTTTTTCCTTTTCTGTAGCCACGGAGAGGAAGAGAAGGAAGATGAGGATGTTGATGAGGATCAAGATTAATCTGGATAATTTCATTTCCAAGGGGAGAACATTTATGTGTTATCTTATACAAGAAGGAATCAATGAGCAAATTAAAAAAAGGGAAAAAAAAAATCTCCTTGTGGCCTGTAATGTTTCTCCATATGTAAAGGAATTGTTATGTCTAATTGTGATTCTCATTTCTGAAAAGCTGAAAAACAAACTCCACAATCCAACTGGTACTGGGGTCAGATCATTAGAATCTGTGTCTGGGGTAGGCCGGGGCCATTAATTCTGTGTCTGGGACGGGCTGGGGCCATGTCTGGGGCAGGTTGTGGGCAATAATTTTATGACTGGGGCATGCTGGAGCCATCATTACTAAACCTGGGTCATCGTCCTGGGTCAGGATTAAATGTGTTATTTTATAGGCACCAACATCCACCAACAATTTGTCCGTTATATCTCCACTAGAGATGAGCGAACACACTCGTCCGAGCTTGATGCTCATTCGAGCATTAGCGTACTCGAAACTGCTCGTTGCTCAGACGAATACTTCGCCACCTCGAGAAAATGGCATCTCCCGCCGTTTTTATTTCTGGCGGCCATAAAAAGAGCCAATCACAAGCCAGGAGACTCTGCACTCCACCCAGCATGACGTGGTACCCTTACACGTCGATAGCAGTGGTTGGCTGGCCAGATCAGGTGACCCTGGGATAGACTAGCCGCTGGCCGCGCTGCTCGCATCATTCTGTGTCTGGATGCCGCTAGGGAGAGAGCTGCTGCTGGCCAGGGAAAGCGTTAGGGTGTTCTATTAGCTTACTGTTAGTCAGGAGTGAGTCTACAAGAACCCAACAGCCCTAGTTAGGGCTAGAATATTTTTTTTTGTTTGCTTGTGGCTGGGCTTGCTGGCACTAGTAGTGCAGCTAGTACCATATTGTGACGAATTTGCTGGGAGACTTGCGAACGTTCTATTTAGCTCTTAGTGACACGCATATCCATCTCAAACACCTAAGTGGGACAATTTATTAGGGGTTTGATTGAATTAGGCAGAGTCTGACAATTTTTATTTTTTTTTCAAAATCCTGTTGTGTGCTGTCAGTGTAGGTTAGAAACTAGCTATAGCAATCATCATCATCTTCTGTGGTTGCTGTGTGATTTCTTCTGATTGTTTTGTTAAAAAAAAAACACAAAAAACCACCAAAAATAAAAAAACACAAAAAAACACACAAAAAAAAAACACAAAAAAAATTTACAGTTTACACTTTAATTTTGAAAATGTTGAACCCGAGGGCTAGGGGTAGAGGACGAGGGCGTGGGCGTCCAACTACTGCAGGGGTCAGAGGCCGTGGTCCTGGGCGGGGTGAGACACCCCCTGCTGATGAGGGAGCAGGGGAACGCCGCAGAGCTACACTCCCTAGGTTCATCATGTCTGAAGTTACTGGGACTCGTGGTAGAGCACTGTTGAGGCCAGAACAGTGCGAAGAGGTGATGTTGTGGATTGCGGACAATGCTTCTAGCCATTTGTCCACCAGTCAGTCTTCCACGCAGTCCACCCATGTCACCGAAATCGGCACTCCTCCAGCTCCTGCACCTCAGCCTCCTCCCCCCAGTCTGCCCCCTCCCAGGAGAATTTGGCATTTGAACCGGCATACTCTGAGGAACTGTTTTCTGGACCCTTCCCACAGTCACAAATCACTTGTCCGGTTGCTGCTGAGCTCTTTCCCGATGCCCAGGTTTTCCACCGGTCGCAGTCTGTGGGTCATGATGATATTGTTGACGTAGTGGAAGAAGTGTGTAAAGAGGTGTCGGACGATGAGGAGACACGGTTGTCAGACAGTGGTGAAGTTGTTGTCAGGGCAGGAAGTACGAGGGGGGAGCAGACTGAGGGATTGGAGGATGATGAGGTGACAGACCCAAGCTGGGTTGATAGGCCGGGTGAACACAGTGCTTCTGAGACGGAGGCGAGTCCTCGACGAGAACAGGTTGGAAGAGGCAGTGGTGGGGCCAGACGGAGAGGCAGGGCCAGAGCTGGTGAATTAGCGCCAAATGTAGCTCTAGGCACAGCAGCAGTGCCGTGGCTAAGCAACAGCAGGCGGTGCTCAAACTGCTGAGCCTAGGTGATAAAAGGCACACCGCCCAAGAGCTATTACAGGGCATCACGGCGAAGACTGATCTGTGGCTGGTACCGCTGATCATGCCTGGCCTATGTGTTAAATCTCATAGTTCAGCGGTTCCTCAAGACATACCCCAATCTGTCTGATTTGCTCACGAAGGTGCGCCACATCTGTGCGCATTTCAGGAAGTCCAGCACAGATGCTGCCACTCTCAGGGCAGCGCAGCGCCACCTCCAACTGCCCGCTCACCGACTGTTGTGCGACGGGCCCACGAGGTGGAATGCAACACTGACCATGTTATCCAGAGTTTACCAGCAGCGCAGAGCGATTGTAGACTGCCAGATGTCAACTTCCACCAGAACTGGTAGTCAGGTCAGTCAGCTTCCTCAAGTCTACAATGAGGAGTGGACGTGGATGGCTGATATCTGTCAGGTGCTGAGTAACTTTGAGGAGTCAACACAGATGGTCAGTGGCGATGCCGCCATCATCAGCCTCACCATCCCACTGCTTGGCCTGTTGAAAAACTCTCTGATCAGCATGAAGTCGGAAGCTTTGCGCTGTCTGTTTCTCAGCGCATATCGGAGGAGGTGGAGGAGGATGAGGAGGAAGAGGAGGAGAATGTTGGCGAGACAGAAGAGGGGAGCATTGCTCAGTCCTTCACTGTTCGGGGTGTATGGGCAGAAGAAGAGGAGTTGGAGGAGGAGGAAATGGACAGTCAGGCCAGTGAGGGGAGTGAATTCTTGCGAGTTGGGACTCTGGCGCATATGGCAGAGTAGGGCTGATCTTTACAGAAAGATGGTGTGGGAGTACGTAGCTGACCATACCATCGTCCTAAATGATCACACAGATCCCTACAACTACTGGGTTTCAAAGCTAGACATGTGGCACGAACTAGCGCTGTACACCTTGGAGGTTCTTGCCTGCCCTGCCGCTAGCGTGTTGTCCGAGCGGGTTTTCAGTGCAGCTGGTGGCATCATCACCGATAAGCGTACACGCCTGTCGACTGACAGCGCTGACGCTTATCAAGATGAATAAAGCCTGGATTTCTCAGGATTTCCATTCTCCACCAGGTGAAAGAAGCTCAACCTGAATAATTTATGCACTCCTCCTCCTCATTTTCCTCCTTCTCCTCCTCTTTGTACACTAAAGCAGAGGAAACTGGCTATTTTTTGCAAGGGCCAACTGACTGTAGCTATAGTACTCTATGTATTTCATTTTTCTGGAGGGCCACCTACCCGGTCCTCTGTTTTAAACAATTTTTGGGAGTGCCACATACAGGTAGTCTATGTATTTAATTTTTCTGGAGGGCCACCTACCCGGTCGTCTGGTTTGAAAACTTTTTTGGACTGCCACATACAGGCACTCAATCTATAAAATTTTTCTGGAGGACCACCTACCTGCTCCTCTGGTTTGAAAACTTTTTTGGACTGCCACATACAGGCACTATCCAAATTTAATTGTCTCCATTGCAGCCTCCACACGTCGTCTTTATAGCTGCCTCCACATGTTGTCTCCATTGCTACCTCCACACATCATCTCCATAGCTGCCTCCCAAAGTCGTCCATATAGCTGCCTCCATACATCGTCCCCTTAGCAGACGAGCTGTGTCAGGCAGGATTTTCAGGTGTTTCACCAGATACATAATGGAACTCGGCCCATCTGTCGCCGCCATGCTGGAGACCTGAAGTTGCAATGATAGCAGCGCAATATGGATGCCCCATACTGTCGCTCTTAATCATGGAACCATTTCCACGTCGCCATGCCACTCTCTAGCCTGCCGCTGCTGCCGCTGCCTCTGCATGCCGTCCCCTACAGTGTCAGGGTCAATTATTGGATGTTTTAGATGCTATCTAGCTTCATTCTGTCACTCTGTCATGGCCATGCTGTTGCCCATACTTTTGGCATAATGGTGCGATTAAGCAGCCTCAGAGGCATCCATGCATGCTGCCCCTGCTGTTTCCTGTCCATTTCCGTGGTGTTTCCATCCTTTTCTGAGGTTCCCAGGTGTTTGGCCAAGCTTC
Organism: Engystomops pustulosus; assembly: GCF_040894005.1. Taxonomy (NCBI): domain Eukaryota; kingdom Metazoa; phylum Chordata; class Amphibia; order Anura; family Leptodactylidae; genus Engystomops; species Engystomops pustulosus. The sequence goes on along the minus strand of NC_092421.1, from coordinate 12,112,675 downwards.
CCTGTGCAGACCCTTGGTCCCCTTCAAAAATGCTCGATTCTCCCATTGACTTCAATGGGGCTCATTATTCGAGACGAGCACTCGAGCATCGGGAAAAGTTCGTCTCGAATAACGAGCACCCGAGCATTTTAGTGCTCGCTCATCTCTAATCTGTACCTCTAGAAAAAATATAGTTCCTTTTTTCACAATAAGGGAAGGTGTCACGGGTGTCACCGGTGTCCCCACGATCCATGCCGCGGTTCCCACTGTTGCTGCCCCGCTCCCCGGCCTGGACTCACCTCTCCACGCTCCTGGCTGTGCTCCTGCTTCCTGCTCCTAGGGCGCGGGCGTGCCGGCTCTCCTGGACTTAAAGGGCCAGCGTCCTCCTGATTGGAGCTGGTTAATCCAGCTCGCCCTTATATTCTGGCACCTCCTTTCCTGCCTCACCGGATCTTCAGCATTTCCTGCTAAGTGAAAGCCCTACAATGTTCCCTGTGTTTCATCCGTGTTCCAGTGTTACCAGTGTTCCTCCGTGTTCCTGTCAACCCTCCCTGGCTGTGTTCCCGTTACCAGTTCCTGCCTGCCTGTACCGTGTGCCACCTCCTGTGTTCCTGCCGTGAGTCCCAGCCCATCCTCCCAAGCTATACATCTGCTGTCATCTCAGGCTCGGACTGTGTCCTGCATCTACCCCCGTATTACCTTGGCTGCCACCATGGGCCTAGTTGCACCCGTGGAAGGACATGGTGGCACCCCGCCGCAGCAAGACCATCCCGCTTTGTGGCGGGCTCTGGCGAAGACCAGGTGCCACTTAGACTCCGGTCCCAGGTGTCAGCTAGTACCATCAGCTCCTGCGGTGGTCCAGATGGTCCACGACTCCAGAACCCTTCTGCCTATTACAGTCTTCTACTCCAGAGTTGTGACAGAAAGTTTAGCATTAACTAAACAATTAAAGCTTAATAAACACTTAAAGCTCTACTAAAACCCAGAGACCAGATATAAAGGGCTTTCCCAGTGGTACAGGACCCCCCCACTCATTTTACTTATAAAGTCTTTGTGATGTAAAAGTGCGCACTGAATCCACACACATGAGGCCACAGCCGGTGTCACAGCACTTCTGGGCTCCTGTGCAGTTGGCATCTGATGAGCATTTTCTCAATGTGCAGTTTACGCATCCTGGACACGGAGAGGCACAAGCAGCGGAGCTGATGTTGCTGGACTTATTTGGGCAAATAATAAGCTTTGCCCGCTCACCGACTATATAACAATATACTCTGCCAATAACCAAAAACAATACTGTACTATAGTACATATATTTTTATTATGGAATAATATATTAGTAAAGCTAAGTCCGTCTTACCATCACTTTCCTCACTATTGTCATGGCATAGAGCCACAGCAAACAACACACATATGATCAATGCTCTCCGCATAATGGAGTCACATGAAGAAATCAGATATAACTGAGAGTCCTCTGAATTTATAGAGCCCAAACAAAAGAAAGTATAGATTACAAAAGCAAAGATTAAAATTCAATTATAGATGGGATTTTCTATTTTGGGATGGTATGTAATGTAGCTAATGTTCTAATGTAGCTAAGCACTTTATGTGTAAACATGGACTAAGATTTAGTGGTATAGAAAGGGTTAAGCCCAACACCAGGGGAGGTGATAGAGAAGTCTTTTGGGTACTAACTATAGACTCCATATTTCCCAAAGGTCTTAATGTTACAAATGACCTGATTTTAAACTATTGATGTTTCTAATGATTTTATATTGGTGTGTTTATATTTTTTGTAACCTTTGTATATTTGGAGGATGTGAAGCGACTGATTGTCGGGCACCTGTGGTGAAGTGGCTTTGCTTCTGGGTAGCACGATATATCAGCCTGACATCTATGATTAAGGACCTGATGGTTTGAAACACGCCAGATGTGTATGGCGTTCTATTCCTTATTACTGTTACCTGCCTGTATTCTTCCTACTTTGAATCAAGTGAGTGCCGTCCTTCCTGTTTTACCTACTTTTTCCGATATATCCACTCACCCCGACTCTTCTTCTCTTCCCTTATTTGTCAACTGGCTTCCAGGATGGAGCCTTATTAGGTGGGATCAGCCGGGCGCCATCTTCTCTGTGAGGTTGCTCTGCACATGGAGCAATGAACACTTACAGCAGAGGACGGGAGCTCAAACAGCAGTGATGGCGAACCTTTTGGAGACAGAGTACCCAACAACAGAGACAGAGTGCTACAACCAAAATCAACTTGTACGTCGCAAAGTGCCAACATAACAATTTAAGCAGTAACTTATTGATCTCTGCTGTATCACAGGTTGTAATCATATTGGCCTCCTGAGTTCACCAATACAATAGAAAGATGATGGAGAAATTTGGATTGTATCTTCCCTCCAAGGTCCCCTGAAGAGGAAGAATCAGGAGACCCAGAGGAGGAGCTTCAAGGATAATCCATCTCTGTCTGCACCGTCTCGCTCCTCCTGTTGTCCTGGCAGCCAAGGATGTCGCTTTAAAATAGCGCTGAGCATGGCATGTCCTCGACTGTCTTGGATCACAGGAGAAAGCCTTGAGTCCTAGCTGACAAACTCTGTGTTGGGGTGAAGACCTGGGTGCCCACAGAAAGGGCTCTGAGTGCCACCTCTGGCACCCGTGCCATAGGTTCATCACCACTGTCATACAGGATAGGAGGAACATCATATATTTCTCCAGTGATGGAACTGGTTAGGATGGATTGCACAAAGGAGAAGAGAGAAGATGAAGGAGCCGGATCGCACAGGAGAATTCCAGCTACCGTATTTTTTGGACTATATATTTCTCAGAAATCAAAGGTGCGCCTTATAATCCAGTGCGCCTTATATATGAACTGTACTTACAGACAATAGCTGCCTTGAACTGTGCACAGGTTTGCCACCTGCTTATAATCAGGTGCACCGTATAATCTGGTGCGCCTTATATATGAACCTAGATTACAACTTGTAAGTATCAGATGATTATATTATTGTGCTCCATGTACTATTTACGTTTTTTTAAAAAGCCATTTTACCCACAAAACAAATGTATATTAACTGGACCCCCCCCCCCCCAAGTAGATGGTAAGTCCCCCACTGTAGTTTTTGAAATTTCAATTCAGAAAAATAACATTCCCATCAAAATCAGCCCACTTGGGATACTTTCATGTTATTTGGTTAGTTTGAGGTTATTTTGCTTAGAAATGTTAGAAATAAACAAGTCCACGTCGCACATAAGTTTATGACCATAGTATCCCCCCTTGATATATATACAACAGATTATAAATCTGGTTACTTTGAAGCGACTGTGCATTCTGACAAATAATGATTCAAATAATTTACAAAGAATTCCATCTTCTTGAGGCTGAGGCCTAGAGCTTATAAATATTGGGGTTCGGGGTCTTTATCTTGTGCTCAGACTGCTGCTACTACAGAATTGACTGCCAAAATGTACTGAAAATGCAGCAGAGCTGACATGGCTGCCAGGAGATTGATCCAGCCTAGAAGACCACTTGTTTAATAATAATATAATAATAATAATTCTTTATTTATATAGCGCACACAGATTCTGCAGCGCTGCACAAGGCATGGCAAATTTGTCCCTGTCCCCATGGGACTCACAATCTAAACAACCTAACAGTATGTTTTGGAGTGTGGGAGGAAACCGGAGGACCCGGAAGAAACCCGGAAGACCCGGAAGAAACCCACGCAAACACGGAAAGAAAATACAAACTCTTTGCAGATGTTCACGCTGCAAGGCAGAAGTGTTACCCACTCAACCACCGTTTTTTTTTTGTTTATGGCTGAGGTACTCAATTCTACTCCTTGCATGAGAAAAGATCTACTGTACTCCAGCCAGCCAACTGGACAGCCTCTTGCATGACGTCTGAGTGGAGTGCTGCACAGCCTGTCATTGCTGCTGACCTGTCTGCAGGACTTCTTATAAAGGAACTAAGTGTTTGCATCATTTCTCTTGTGAGTCGCTGGCTAAACTGCTGACATCATAGGCCTCCCCCTTATGATCAGCTGGAGTGCCCCAGAGGGAACATTATTGTTACAAGGCCTTCCCCTTTTGTTGGTTTACCCTGCTGGCCCTGATGGGTGCGGATGAGTCCTACACTAGTACTGTGCTACCGTGATAACGGGGGCTACACCAAAAACATCCTGCCACTCATCATAGATCCATTTTAAAAGTAAGTGAGATGGAGGTCAATAGATTCTCCATGACTTAGGGACAGTGAAACTGCCGCTGCGGTAATAATATCCAATTAGAATTCCCCATTTCCACCCCATTGAATAAACACCAAACTCCATAATAGGTGGAAGAAAAAGGCCACAGCGGCCAACTTAATTTATTTTACAGGAAAGGAAAAATTTGGAGGGGTCCTCGAAGGCGCTTTCCCTGAACATTGTTCCCCAGGTCTCAACTTGCCCGCGGTCGTCGATCACCAAACCTGCGGGCACCCCTTGTTGAAGACCTAAACCCATCCTGGGGTCCTTGCCCGCAGGAATATATCCAACCTGCTGGGTGCTTATCCCAGCTTAACTGTAAATTTACATTCCCAAGAACTGGAATCCTAATTCCAAGTTCTCTACTTTAAAACGCCTTGCCTTCGAGAGCCCCCTCCTCCCCTGCCAAAGCGGCGAGTATAACTCATTTACACGCCGCCGCTCCCCACACTCCTAGGGCTCTATCAATTCCATCTTGTACACCCAGAAGCCACAAATCTAAACCCACATCAGTTAAGTGAACCCCATCACCCCTAAGATACATGTTGCCACCCTCTTCTAGCTCTCTGTGATGGACCACAATACCCCCGTTCCGCACTACAAATTTACCAACCTTCTTGTTCACCTTAATCCTTGCTTTATTAATCCTCTTGACCGAGCGCGCATGCCGCCATTTGGAGCGTGGAACAATATCAGACCACACAATTAATATGCCCGGGAAAGTCGTCCACAAACGCAATAGGTCTAACTTAATGTCACGCAACAGGGCCCACGATGACCTGATCCCCATGTCATTACCCCCAGCATGAATAACTAATATATTAGGTGGCCTATCCAGCCCCACTCGAAATTGAATCTCTGGCAACAAACGGGACCACAACAATCCCCTCTGTCCTATCCACCGTACCTGTACCTCAGACGCTGCAAAGCCAAGCTGCCTTCCTGCTGGCCGTACGTCTGCTCTTAAAGCTCCCCAATGTACAAAGGAATGACCGACTATCCACAGTAAACCCGGATCCGAACCTGAAAAACAATAAACAAACATAAAGAACCAGTGTAATGATGTTCCCCCCTCTTAACCCACCAGGTGTGGGCGAACATAAAGGCGGAACCTTTCCGATTCCCATCTTCCCAAACGCTTAATCAGCTCCTTACTCAAACCCCACCTAGAAGCCTCAGTGGCTGCCCCTATCCGGAACTGTAGGCCCTCGGCTCCAAACCTAACCTGCCTAAGGCTTTACGAAAAATTGTGTTAAACTGGAACCGAGACAAGAATGACCCATCAGCATGCACTAACAAAGGCCCTGACACCTCCGGTCTTCCCTTCAAAAATTCTACAACGTTAACCACCGGACAAAGCGCAGAGCCATCCAGGGAAGCCAGCCGTACAGCTGCCCCCTTTCCAGCCTGATCCGTTTTAGATCTGGGCAGAAAACAAATAATCACTCCCTCTTCAACACGAACATTAGTCACCAATAACCCACCCAGCGTTTTCCGACTAGGCGCTACTAGCTCAGAAATGCGAAAAGCTCCAAAGAAAGCCAAAATAAATGCTACCCTAAATAAAATTACTTCAAAATCTGACCAGCACAGCTCCCTTAAAATCCCCACCAAATCTCCTAACAAAGAAAATGTAACTGGTTTCCTAGCGTCCCTGACTACTCTCACTCTTTTAAAGCCCTTCACAGCCTGACGCACCACAAAAGACTTCGTATAATCATCTAACCCTCGAAACTTGAACCAAAATGCTACCGCTGACATCCGTTTGGCTATAACTGAAGCCGAGCTGCCACCATCAAAAGAATCCCCAATCCAAAAAAGCAAAGCTGACTCCCACTCTAGCCTACTTCGGACCTGGCCTAACGCACTCACCAAGCCTTCCCATTCGCTCCAAATGCCGTTGTACGCGGCCCACGTAGTATCACTCACCGAACACCTTACCAAATCCAAGCCCACACTCAAACCAGATTCCACAAGTGCCCTGGACAGGCGTGCCCCCGATCCTCGGCATCCGGCACTAATTCTCGAAACCGCTCCCACTGAAAACGAGACAAAGCGTCGGCCACATTATTATTCACGCCTGGCACATGAACCGAAACAAAATGAGAATTCAGCTCCAACCCCCTCAACACTAACTGCCGCAGAAGCTTCACCACCGGTGGAGAATTAGCGGTTTGGCTGTTAATAGCCTGAACAACCCCAAGATTATCGCAGTGAAAACGCACTTTCTTATCCCTTAGTCTCTCTCCCCATACTACAGTCGCGACCACAATCGGGAATAACTCTAATAATGCTAAGTTAGACACTAAGCCCTTCTCTTTCCACGAATCCGGCCAACCCTCAGCACACCATTCGCCCTGAAAATAGATGCCAAACCCGCAACTACCCGCTGCGTCTGTATACAATTCCAACTCGCCGTTGGACACTGACCTCTCCTGGAACACAGATCTCCCATTGTACTTGCCCAAAAACTCATCCCAAACCCTCAGATCTGCCCGCAAATCCGCCGACAAAGTGACAAAATGGTGCCGCACACCAGCCGTAGCCATAGCCAACCTTCTGCAGAAAACCCTCCCCATAGGCATAACCCTGCAAGCAAAATTCAAACGACCTATCAAAGATTGCAAATCCCGCAGTCTTATTTTACGCGAGCGGCACCCATCACGAACCTCCCTCCGAATCTCCTGCAACTTATCCTCGGGCAATCTAGATTCCATTCTAACTGAACCTATGACAATCCCCAAAATCTTGAGCTCGGTGCAGGGGCCCTCAGTCTTATCTGGAGCTAAAGGGATGCCAAAGCTCTTGGCAACCCGTTCCATGGTTTGCAGCAACAGTGAACACACCCACGACGATGGCGGGCCAATCAACAGAAAGTCATCCAAATAATGCAGCACTGACTGCACTTTTGCCTCCCTCTTAACTACCCACTAAACAAAACAGCTAAACTTCTCAAAATAGGCACATGAAACTGAACACCCCATGGGAAGGCACAAATCCACAAAATACTGATCCCCCCACTTGCAGCCCAAAAACTTAAAACTATCCAGGTGCACCGGCAAGAGATGAAAGGCGGACTCCACATCCGTTTTCGCCATCAGGGCCCCTTTCCCATAACGTCTGACCCAACCCAGTGCTGCATCGAAAGAGGTATAAGAAACAGTACACAGCTCCTCAGCTATCCCATCATTCACCGAACCACCATAGGGGTGGGACAAATGATGAATGAGCCGAAACTTATTAGGCTCCTTCTTGGGAACAACTCCCAACGGTGACACCCATAATTCCTCTAACGGAGGAGAACTAAAGGGGCCTGCCATCCGGCCTAACTCGACTTCCTTACTCAATTTGGCCCCCACCACCTCCGGATGAGACCTAGCTGAAGCCAAATTGAGTGGTTCCCTTTTTGCCCTTGCGGACGTACAAGGGATGGGAAATCCAGTACTAAAACCCTCAGTTAGAAACCCCGCTACCCCCTTGTCTGGGTACGCTTCTAGATACTGACGCATCCTTTCCACCCTCACTGGAGTCGCCCCTCTTCGCCTCAATCTCCCCGAGCTTTCCTTTTCCCTTCCTGAAACATCTGGACAAACCATGCGCCCCCCCGCAACCGGAACATTCGTGTCTGAAGCGACAGTCATTGCCGAACTTGCAATGACCCTCATTGAATTGCCGCTCCAAAGCCCCCGACTGACTCCCAAAAGGACTGTCCGGACCGCGGGGCTGATATCAATCCCATCCAAAGATTGATATCTTTCTGCTCCCAGCCGAGCGATGGGCGGATGGCCTTCCGTTGACGAAATTGTTCGTCATAACGTAACCAAGCCGTGCCACCGTACACCTTGTAGGCTTCCCCAATTACATCCATGTAACAAAAAAGAGCCGAACAATGTTCGGGCTGCTTCTCGCCAATAACTGATGCTAAGATGTCAAAGGCCTGGAACCAATTAAAAAACGTGCGAGGTATCAACCGATACCTCCTCCGTTCTTCCTCCTCCTTTTTGCTCTCATCTGGCCTGCCCCTTTCCAAATTAAATTTATCCAAGGGCAAAAGGGAAAATATCTCTACGTATTCCCCCCGCCAAATCTTCTCCCTAACCTCTAGCTTCAAGTGAGAACCCAAAGGGCCAGCATAGCAAATATATACTTCACAACGCGCCTTGTCAGCCATGCGGACATCCTCAACCGTGGCACTAGGAGCAGCCACTGCTGTAGCAGGGGGCTCCCTTTTATCCCTGTTGGCTACTAACGGGACTACCGCTAACTCCCTCCCTTCAGGGCCCCCCGGGTCTCTCCATACAGCTACCGGGGAATCCGCCACCGCGTCCTGCCCAGATCCCAATACCTCCTGCACACTAAGCAACAAACGCTGTAAACTATTCCTAGAGAAATTCCCACCCCCGGCTAACCCGCTGACTGCATGGGTGGTTACCTCACCTGACCGCGCCGCGGCTCCAGCCGCAGCAGGCGTAGCATGCAGGGCCGATCCTCCTCGTGGAACTGCCGACGATCCAGGGCTCCCGACCACTGAGCCCGTTCCTGGCATTAACTCAGCCGCCCGAGAGCAGGCCACCGCCGACCGCGGCCGCCGCTCCGTCTGCTCCTCCTCTTCAGCCTCCTGTGGCCAACTCTGCCCAAGAGGCGGGGACCGCCCCTCGCCTCCGTCGACATCCCGGAAGATGTCATCGCTGACGTCACAAGGGGAGGGGCTCCACCCCCCTTCCCCCGTTTCCGGAACCTCCTCTTCCAGCTGCCATTCGCAAGATGGCCGACGGGCCGCCACTTCCGGTAGGTCACTCCTGCGGCCCGCGCGTCCCCGTTCACCACCTCCTGGGCGACGTGCTACCTGCGCAGCGTTAGCTGCCGGCGTCCTGGAAGGCCGACACCCGGATCCACTTGATCGCGGCGACACAGCTGGGCTCTCCTCTCCCGCAGCACGCCGAGCTCCGCCACCGCTCGGCACATCAGCAGGCTGGCGGGCCGTTCTGGAAGCCTCTCCTCGACGATCGCGAGGGGCAGGGGTGCTGACCGCCGTCCCACTCCGCGATCCCGGTCCCGCCCGCGGGTTCGGATTCCTCGCCGGCCGATTCTCTGCCCTAGCAGGGCGCTTCAGGGAAGAGGCGGGAGGGTCCCTGCTGGGGCTCCGACAGCGGCGCCGGGACCGGGACGTCAGCTCCGGGCTCAAACAGGATGGAGGGCGAGCACGATTGCTCCTCCGTGGTCTGGGGGTCTCCTCCGCTGGAGACAAGGCAGACCCCCCTGGAATGTCCAGCTGCTGTTCCAGCCATGCACAGCCCCTCAAGGCCACTGCCTGCCGCACTTTCTCCATCAGTCCAGGATCCATGCTGCCAGACATCTAAAAAACTTTCTGGTCAGCATTCTCCAGCCCAATGGTGAGTACTTTATTCAGGTTATGATTCTTAAACCTTATGTCCCACCTCCCTGCACGTACTCACCTGCTCTAACATAAACAACCCCCCCTCCCATCTAAACTCTGTGTGACCCACACACCACCTCTGCTTATTCACTCCCCTTGTCATGTGCTGATTGCACTACACTGCGTTCCTTTCCATCGCATACTTTCTCAAAATGTTTTGGAGGTAGGACCCACACCTTCTATCTCCTGGATGTATCTCCTTGGCTAAAATGAACCACAGGTGAAGAAAAACTGCCCTGGAGACCATAGTCTATGGGGCAGATTTACGAGGTGCGTTCCCCGACGAGAATGCACATCTGCGGCGATTCACTAGGAGCGTGAGCCGGATATCCTGCATGTGTCACTTCCCCGCCCAGGCCCGACTGAGTTCACCTTCTGTCATCAATTATTATAATTGCACTTTACAAGAACAAAGCCTAGTCCATATACCCTGTTTCCCAGAAAATAAGACAGTGGGGCATATTTACTTACCCGGCCCATTCGCGATCCAGCGGCGCGTTCTCTGCTCTGGATTCGGGTCCGGCCGGGATTTATGAAGTTAGTTCCTCCGCCGTCCACCAGGTGGCGCTGCTGCGCTGAAAATCATCTCATCGCGCCGGAATGCACCGAGCTGGACCAGGTGAAGGTAAGCGCTTTGGAAGCAACACTTTTTCGTTTTTTAAATGCGGCGGTTTTTCCGAATACGTCGGGTTTTCGTTCGGCCACGCCCCCGATTTCCGTCGCGCGCTTGGCGGCGCCGATGCGCCACAATCCGATCGCACATGCCAAAATCCTGGGGCAATTCAGGTACAATCGGCGCAAATCGGAAATATTCGGGTAACACGTCGGGAAAACGCGAATCGGGCCCTTAGTAAATGACCCCCAGTGTCTTATATTCATTTTTGCTCCTTAAGAGACACTCATTGGCCCCAATCTTCCACAAATGACCCTTCTTATCCTGGGAGCTGCTGGTATCACATTTGCAACACAACAGCCGGTGATTTACTTCCATGAATTCTTCCCCATGTCATATCCTTCTGCAGCATCTAAAAGATTTACTAATACTAATGTATGGCGTGGGGGGAGCTGCTGCAATGACGGCCGCTAGGTCTTACTTTCAGGGGAGGCCTTATATTTCTAAGCCGGAGCAAAATTGTACTAGGTCTTATTTTCAGGGGATGTCTTATTTTAGGGGAAACAGGGTTTGTATATCATATATATGATGCATCTGTATACATATAATTGATCAAACACTGTATACCACTAAGGCATCACCCCTTCAGAATGGGAGCACTGCGCTGGTAACCACAGGGAGAAAACTAAAGAATCCAAACAATGACTATTAGAAACGGCAGCTTCAAAACTTGATAAAAATCCCCCTCAGTATATAGGTATCCAGTGCACTGCGCCTCAATATATATGTATCTAACACACTGCTCCCCCGTACATAGGTTTCTAGTACACTGCCCGAGTATATGGACATCTAAGACACTTCCCACCAGTGTATAGGTAGCCAGCACACTGCCCCCAGTGTATAGGTAGCCAGCACACTGCCCCCAGTGTATAGGTAGCCAGCACATTGCCCCCAGTATATAGATAGCCAGCATACTGCAGCCCCCCTACAGTATATAGGTAGCCAGCACACTCCAGCCCCTCAAGTACACTGGCTCACCTTCCATTGCCCCCCTCGGCTCCTCCTGTCCCCTCTTCTATCTTCTACTGTAGTGCAACCTCATTGTGTGTCCGCGGGACGAGCGCACGGAGCTGGGTCGTGCAACAGATGAAGATAGGTGAGGGGAGAAGAGCACCCAGGGAGGTGACGGAATGGTTTGTACTTAGTTTATTTTTTTCTTTACTGGTGGCGGCGGCTGCTGACACTGCCCGTTTCTTTTGGGGCAATCGCTTGCCCCATTAAATGGTTAAATATAGACATATTGTACAGAAAAACGACGTGGCTTGTGACCAGTATGAGGTAAGTAGTTTCATTTGGGCAACATCTATTCTGACTAAGTAGTTTCAGGACTTACAGGTATTTTCTGTAACAAAGACTTTAAATAGATCATAGAGAAAGAGGTAGAAAGGACAATCTGCTATTGGGTTACATTCCATTACATAGTACAAGCCCTGTCACATGATCTTAAAATGTAAAAATCCTGAAACTATTTTTCTGCTTATTTTTGGATCATTATTTTTATCTCAAATGAAAAATGAACCCTTGAAGTGGAAATTTTGCATTCACACCTTTGTGTAATCTATAGCATCTTTTGTTTGTGTTCCTGAGACAGTAGTATAAATCCATGGGGTCTCTCAGTTATATCTTATCTCTTAGCTGCTTGTCTCTCCTCTGGTGGAAGGGATTTCTGCCTCTGACTCCATTATGCGGAGAGCACTGATCATCTGCGCCCTGCTTGCTGTGGCTCTATGCCATGACAGTAGTGAGGAAAGTGATGGTAAGACGGACTTGGCTTTACTATATGTGATATTTGATAATATAACAGTGTATATATGATGTAATATTGGTTATCATTTATTATCAGAGTATATTGTGGGAAAGCGCGGTATGTGCCCAAATGTGTCCAGTAATATCAGCGCCGCTGCTTGTGCCTCTCCGTGTCCAGGAGGCGTAAACTGCACATTGGGGAACTGTTCATCAGACACCAATTGCACAGGAGCCCAGAAGTGCTGTGACACCGGCTGTGGCCTCGTGTGTGTGGATCCTGAATTCAGTGAGTACTTTTATGTTACAAAGACATTACAATGGTAACAGAGCGGAACAATCATGAGAGGGAGGAGCAGTTACTGATAACTTTAGGGATCATGGGAGTTGTAGTATCATGTGGTAGCCATCTTGGATATAACTCTGTCTACTTTAGAAAACTGCGCCTGGTTGAACATGCAAAGTCTGTCACACTCTCTATGTTAAAGGTGCACCAGAAAAAAGTTGGTGAACTCTGTCGGGCCAGTGAAGATTCATGACATGATTTCTGGCGCAGGTTCTTAATGAATCTGTCGCACCCAGCATTATACTTTAATGCAGTTTCCCACATTCTTGGTAAATGTGCCCCTATGGGTTTTTGTATCAGACTTTTTCATACTGAGAATACTACATCAACGGTCACTGGTAGTAGAACAATTATGTGCCACAACTTTACCCACATTTTTGATCACACTTGTATCTGCGCAGCTGAATATATTGTGGCTGATATTTTATCAATTTTTGATTTTACAGCAAAAAAGATGCTGTTTGATAAGAATAGAAACCAAGCGTCACACATCGAAAAACATGAAAAACATTGGGGCACATTTGCTAAGGGTCCATCGGACACATTTCTGTCGGGTTTCACAACTTTTTTCAGATTTGCACTGAATTGCCCCGGGTTTTTGGCACACGCGATCGGATTGCGGCGCATTGCTGCCGGCTTGCATGCAACACAAATCGGGGGTGCATGGACGTCGGACAACCCGACTGATTCGGACAAACCACGGAATTTAAAAACCAAATTGTGTCGCAAGATCAGCACTTACATGCACCGGGAAGAAGAAGGTGAACTCTGGCGGACCTCAGCGGGGGAAGCGACACATGCAGGATATCGGACGCACGATCTTAGTGAATCGCGGCAGCTCCGAATCGGACATTCCGGATCAGCAGTGTCAACGGGATGGGTAAGTAAATGTGCCCCATCGTTTATATGCACATTTAAGGCAACGTTACCGGTACAGGCGGTCCCCTACTTAAGGACACCCGACTTACAGACAACCCATAGTTACAGACAGACCCCTCTGACCTCTGGTGAAGCTTTCTGAATGATTTACTATAGTCCCAGATTACAATGATCAGCTGTAAGGTGTCTGTAATGAAGCTTTATTGATAATCCTTGGTCCCATTACATTACCAATTGTCACTGGGGAAAAAATTTTTTGGTCTGGATCTATAATTATAAAATATACAGTTTCGACTTACATACAAATTTAACTTAAGAACAAACCTCCGGACCCTATCTTGTACATAACCCGGGGACTGCCTGTACTTACAAAACTAGAGGTTTAGGATTTTTATAACATTCTTTTGCAGACCTAATCATCTGTTTCATGAACCACATTGATCTCAATCTCTTTCTATGTTTTATACTTTTCCATACATTTCTTGTAATAACTGTATCCCATCTCTATTTACTGCTCGAAGCTGTTTGTAGTGAGGATGAGGACTGCCCTGCGACACTTGTCTGCTGTGAAGGGAACTGTGTAACATCAGATGAGAAGGGGAGGCAGACCATGAAACGGGAAAGGAACCAGTAAGCCAAATCATCTTATTATTAAAAATGTGTTTATCTTTCAATGTAGTTTCACAATTATTTAAATCTGTTTTTCCTTTTCTGTAGCCACGGAGAGGAAGAGAAGGAAGATGAGGATGTTGATGAGGATCAAGATTAATCTGGATAATTTCATTTCCAAAGGGGAGAACATTTATGTGTTATCTTATACAAGAAGGAATCAATGAGCAAATTAAAAAAAGGGAAAAAAAAAATCTCCTTGTGGCCTGTAATGTTTCTCCATATGTAAAGGAATTGTTATGTCTAATTGTGATTCTCATTTCTGAAAAGCTGAAAACCAAACTCCACAATCCAAATGGTACTGGGGTCAGATCATTAGAATCTGTGTCTGGGGTAGGCCGGGGCCATTAATTCTGTGTCTGGGACGGGCTGGGGCCATGTCTGGGGCAGGTTGTGGGCAATAATTTTATGACTGGGGCATGCTGGGGCCATCATTATTAAACCTGGGTCATCGTCCTGGGTCAGGATTAAATGTGTTATTTTATAGGCACCAACATCCACCAACAATTTGTCCGTTATATCTCCACCCACATTGTCTGACCACACCCACTTGTTTTGACTCCACCCATAAAATGGGGCCGCTTTTACAATTTTTTTCCGGCATGCTCTAATTTTTCCCTGTGTATGGCCCAGATCTGTGCCACACATGTGTAGCACCATACCGCCGCCGGGCCTCCATCGCTGTCTACGGCCGTCTAGATGTACCTTTAGGTAAATCTTTTTCATGTGTGTGTTCTGTGTGTGTTTTTCATGTGCACAACTTGCATTTCACTCTGACCCTTTATAAAAAACACACCATACAAGTCTATGGAGATGCATCAAATGTGCATTGCACTCTGAGACACATCCAAGTCCAAAGCAAGTTCAATGGGGGACATTTACTATGGCGTTTCCGCCAGTTTTGTGGCGCTCTCACCACATGTTCTGCTCTCAGACCTATTTAAATGACTTTTTCCGCCAGCTCCGACTCTTCTCCGAAAAGGGGCGTGGCTTTGGCGGAGTGGAAACTCAGACACAATTAATATGTGTCGCAGCCCTTTTTTGGCGCTGTAAACTGGCGGAAAGTAGACCAAAAGAAAACTGCTCTAGCAGGGACTGTTGGACACATTTCTGGTGCTCGGGACAGATTTTGGTCCCAGGGACAGAAAATGGTCTCGGCGCCAGAAATGTATCTGCACAGCTCCACAATATTATATGTGTATCTTCTTACCGAGAGCAGGTCGGTAACAAAGCCAATGCAGACACCGACCCCAATGTGTTTTTCACTGATCAATTACCATAGAAAAGATAGAGCTCAGTCCTGAGTCCTTTTCACGCGCAGATAACTTATCTGCTTTAAGTAATACATTTTAACTAGTGCTCATTTAAATGAAAATGAAAAATATTGTCAAACAAATTCTCCCATGATTAGAAGTATTGTGAGTGTGGCGTCTTCCACGGATGTACAATAGCAGTTTTATAAACATACAGTTTCTTTTGTTTATTGTCGCTAAGATTATCCTTAAAGGGGTTTTCCCATTTCAGCAAATTAACGTAATTGCTTGTGTAATAAAAAGTTAGACAACTTTCCCATATACTTTCTGTATCAATTCCTCATGGATTTCTAGATCTCTGCTTGCTGTCAATCTATAGTAAGCTTCTGCTTTTACTTCCAGTGGACAGAGAGTAATCAGAGCTGTGTGATATAACGAGCCGTGCACCTGTGTGATATAACGAGCCGTGCACCTGTGTGATATAACGAGCCGTGCACCTGTGTCATATAACGAGCCATGCACCTGTGTCATATAACGAGCCATGCACCTGTGTCATATAACGAGCCGTGCACCTGTGTGACCATGGTCAGATTTGTGTCCACTGGAAACGAACGCAGAAGCTTTCTGTAGAATGACAGCAAGCAGAGATCTAGAAAACCGCAAGGAATTGAGGAACAGAAAGTGTATAGGAAAGTTGTATAAAGTTTTATGATACAAACAATAACATTAATTTGCTGTAATGGGACAAGGTTTGTGGTTTACTCTCTGTGATACTAATGAGCCGTTCACCTGTGTGTTCGTCAAATGATCATGGACAGATTTATATCCAGTGGAAGTGAACACAGAAGCTTCTAATAGCAGAACAGCAAGCATAGATCTAGAAAACTGGGAGGAATGGATAAAGAAAGTATATTGCAGAATCAATTATTTGCTGAAAGGGGACAACCCCTTTAAGTTGATACACAACTTGCCGTCCTTGTGCCCTCAGCTGACCATATATTCACACTCCTAACTTCTTTATACATATTGCACTTACTTTTGGCAACAAAAGGTCTCAAAAAGATCTCTGCTTTCTTTTGTGCCCAGCTTTGCTGTCAATTCCATGATGCCTCTGCACAGCACAATATGGCCTCATCTGTTAGCTGGGCAGGCCATTGTAATCATCCTATCCATCAATATGCTCCATACCCTAAATGTACTGTCAGGGAGACTGCTCTGTGATCTTTTTATTAAAGGGGTTTTCCCAAGGAAGAAAGTTCTCAAATCTTTACCCCCTAGTGATGTTAACACAATAAAGATCATTTTTAACCCTTTAAAACTATTTTACTCAGTTTTATTGCTGTTTTAGCTCCTATCACTCAGTGATGGTCAGTGTAAGATTCCAGAGTGTGGGTGGGAACTCTTTAAGCAGACACTTCATGATCCATCTAGTGCTGTGAGTTGACAATGTGGTTATATTATCAGGGTACAGGTCCATATACATTTAGCTTTTGAACATTGTACTAGTATCTGACACATAGAAAGAGAGAAATGAGACGGATCAGAGCAGATGAGATCCATGAGATGGCTATTACACACAATGACAGTCAGCTCTCTTACATCTCTGCTATTCCACAAGACATAGATCTGCTGTGCCTCACCAGACAAAGAACTTATCTGTCTGTAGCTTGTAGTTCTCCACATGCTGATGCCGGAAGTGAGTGAGTGTGAATCAGCGTGCATCAGTGAGTGAGCTCCGTCCTGGACTGCAGGGCTTGTGCACGGGAGTTTATCTCGTGGAAATAAATGTAGCTGGCAACTACTGCAATTACTTTATTGTTAATCCTTGTCCTTATGACAACCCACATTTTTTAAAGATACAGCCAGCCAATAATTATACAGCCAGCAGGTACATGTGTCCAAGGAAACTGTTTGAAACTTATAAGATTTGTTAAATTAATTACAGTGATTCACATTCCAACTGTAGACAACTTTATGTCACTGCTTAACCATACTGTACTGTATACAGTAGAGAAATCTCACAAGCCAGTTCAACAAAGACCTCCAAGTCCAGCTACAATCCTGGAATATCAATTCAATTTTCACAGTCCTGCTGCTACTAACAGCACACACAGGTATGATTACACAGATAACCAATGCTTATACTTAATACTTTCCACAGCTTTGTGTGGCTAAAACTGGTGTCAGATTTCTGCTAGATTAAGGATTTCAAGATTAAAGATGATGTGTTTCGGGCTACCATAGCACCTTGAGCACAGACACAGAATCAGAGAGAACTAGGATTGGACAAACCACCCCATGAGCGGACAGCAGGATACATTTATTTTATTTAGCACTTGATATATTGGGGCTCATTTACTAAGGGTCCGAATCGCGCATTTTCGTCGGGTTTCTCAAATTTTTCCTATTTGCGTCGAATTGGCCCGGGATTTTGGCGCACCCGACGGATTCGGAAAAAAACGTGGAATTTAAAAAAAAAATTGTGTCGCAAGAATAGCGCTCACATACGCCGAGATGGAGGAGGTGAACTCCGGCGGGGTTCAGTGCAGCAGCGACACCTAGTGGATATCGGGCGCACGATCTTAGTGAATCCCGGCAGAACCCGACTTAGCACCGGAGAACGTGCCACTGGACGCCGGCCAAGCCGTGGGATGTATTTGTTGTTTTTGATTGTCATCCTTTCATACCTACAAAAAGTGATCCAAGGAACAAAATTACCTTAAAACCAAAATCGCTCCGTAATAACATACATTTGCATACAATTTAGGATCTTATAATTCATCCAATCATGTGTCTCTTAGCTGACTTTTGGACTTATAAAAAACTCAATGATAGGAGCTTTTAATTTCTTGTTGCCCATTATTAGGATTGTAGCTTTCAGAGATGGAAACAAGGAGATGACACACATGCAAATGTTAAAGGAAAGCGTGCCAAATGTAAACATACTGGAGAATAGAATGCATAGAGTTCCATAAAATAATATACATAACACCAGGAGAGATGTCACAGTTTTAGCGGCTTGGGATAGTTTATCAAGCTGAGTATATCGAAATGTATCTTTATTTTTTGTCATAGTTTTGGCATGCTTCCAAAGCGACAGAAGGATAATGGAAGTTGAAACAAAGAAAAGCAGAAAAGCTAAAGTGGTAGTGAGAATGAAGAGCCATACAACATATGTACAGTCACTACTAAAATCTATAGAAGTGGTGATGCTAGCTGATTGATCATAAACTGAATTATTTTGGACAATATGTAGACATTTCACTCCGGGAATCATGAGCAGAAAGGTTACAGGCACTGATCCAAGAGCCAACCAAGGTGCCTTCACGAGAACATACCGCTGCAGCCATATAGTAATAGCTAGATGCCACTTTGTTAGCTTCATGCTGCAGTAGATGGAAATCCACATGGACACCGATAGAGTGGATGAAGTCAGAAAGACTCCCAACACAAAGAAAAATTTGACAACATGTTCGTTGAAAAAAGACTGTGGTGCAAGGTCGGATGAAAAGTTATTGAAAAACATCACCAACTGGAGGCAAAGGTTAAGAATACTTAGTCCAAGCACTAGCTTCTCCCTCGTAGAGATCAATCCAAGGTCGACCAAGTCCTTAAGACTCATCGTGATGATGTAGCCATTGGAAATCAGCCCATTCATTGAAAATAGTGACTGTAAAATGAGCATATCCATCTTTTATTCTAGGTAGCTTTAGAAATACTGCCTGATCTATGGGATGTGAGATCCTTGTATATCTGGTTCCATCTGTTGTCCATTTCCTGGTAAACTTTACATTAATCAGCAGTCTGGAGTCACTCGTATTGGACGGTATGCTATGAAAAGTGACACTAGGCAAATAATAGCCATTTTCATTGAATGCAAAGTTAATGGAAAGAAGTAAAACAATGCTGTGCAATGGTAATATGTTTTCCAGTTATGACACCATTGTAATGGTTTTGGTTCACAAAAACAGGTTGGAAAGTTCGTGCAACAACTGAACCGGTCATGCACTAAGGAAAGTATTTTTGATTCTCAGGAAAGTCCTCATGCACATGAACATGCTGTATATTCAGCAGCTAGCAGACATCCCCTTTCTTTCTATGGACACACAAGGCAACTTCAACAAAGCATAGAGCAGGTCGCGTTCCTGCTCGTCTTTGCAGCCAGGGCTCTCTCTATTGTCATTGGCTTTTGAGCGTTGCTCTCAGCTACTGCGAGCCCCAGGACTGTATGCTTCTAGGGGGACCCATCTACTAAGAACCTCCAGACAGTACTCAACTAGGGGCCCTCCAACGTAGAATATCCAGTTGTCGATCATACATTGGAGCCGGAGCAAGGCCTCATCGCCAGGGTGAGGGTGGCAGCATGCAGATCATCCAGGAGTGCAGCGATGGCACAGCTGGAGTAAAACGTGACCGTGGAAGACCCAGCCTTCGCCAGAGCCCATCTGTCACCGAGCTGGGCAGAGACAGGTGTTTGGTATAAAAATTCCTTACTTGCTACTATGTGAAATGTCTGCAATATGTAGAATTTTTGGTCAAGGAGTGGGCAGGGTGCTAAATCTCCCAGCAAACAGCAACTCTTCCCCAGCATTCAGGCTTCTCCAGAAGCAGCAGGCAATAACTCTGCTTCCGTTCCTTCACCTACTGGTCTTCCTCCTCCTGCTTCTGCCCTTTAGAAACTGGTTAGGCTTGATAATGGCTTCACTAAAGCCCTTGCTGTTGTGAAAAAGGTGGTGGAATAAAAGTAATCTTTTTTGGAGAGCTGCCTCATTGTGGAATTCGTATTTAGTTGATTGTAAGGCCAGCCTTGAGAAGCTTGAATCTGTTTATCTATTACATTCATAGCTTTTCTTTTTTTTAAGCTAAATAGAGTGAATGCGCATGTGGTTTAGTTGCTGGTCCTGAAGTCCATTCCTTTCCATGCATTGGATGCAGCAGTCTGCCTGGG
This sequence comes from Engystomops pustulosus, assembly GCF_040894005.1. Classification (NCBI taxonomy): domain Eukaryota; kingdom Metazoa; phylum Chordata; class Amphibia; order Anura; family Leptodactylidae; genus Engystomops; species Engystomops pustulosus. The sequence continues at coordinate 12,092,503 of NC_092421.1, read as the reverse complement.
GAGCAGGGGCCCCTGACTGGAAGATTTTTGTGCCCCCCTCCCACATTGATACATAACATTATACACAATTGCCCACTCAGTCTATAGATAGCCCCTGCATGTGCCCACTCAGTCTATAGATAGCCCCTGCATGTGCCCACTCAGTATATAAATAGGTTTGACCAATTATCTTAATTCAAACTGGTCAAAAACGCATGCGTTTTTTTTTTTTTTTGATGGACTGCTTAAAAATGGGCCAAAAACGCATTCAAAACGCCACATGTGCCATCACCCTAAGGAGAAGGGAGATGCGGTTCGTTACCGCTTCTACCTTCACCGCTCCTCACAGCATCGCGCTGAAGGAGCACGATGCACGGAGGTGCTGCCACTGGCTCCGTAGACTCGGCGTTCAAGTGACCCAGTACAGCTCTGATCTGTACCACCAGGGTCTTTTATGACCTCATGGGGGACATAGAAAGTAAAAACATATAAAAACACACACACAAAAAAATATTAATAAATATTCATAAAAATACAATGCCATTTCCCCATATTATATCCCCCACCCCCCTACACTACATTGCCATAGTTGCCTCGTTTGCCCGGACGCTGCCGATACGGAATGTCCGACGAGGATTCGGGTCTGCCGCGATTCACTAAGATCATGCATCCAATTTTCTGCATGTGTCGCTTCCCCGCTGAGGTCCACCGGAGTTCACCTTCTTCGGCCCGGTGTATGTGAGTGCGTAAAAGCCGATGCCGATGCGCCACAATCCGATCGCATGCGCCAAAATCCCGGGGCAATTCGGTACAAATCGGAAATATTCGGTAAAACCTGACCAAAGTGCGGTGTTCGGACCCTTAGTAAATGTGCCCCAATGTACTTTCTTTTACAATGTACTGCAGCTCCACAAACACTTAGGAACTGATAGATTATTCAGAGTATTTTGCACCAACTATGGTGATGGTGACACCCAAACTTTAGAAATACTGCCCTATAAACCATGGTCTATATATATATGTGTACAAACACATGTGTTATAAAAGTTTAAACCTTTTCACCTACGGTTGCTCCCAACTGGGGTTCTTGTTGAGCGAAACCTCATGCTAACCACAAGACAAGCTATTCAATAGTAAGAAACATTGCAGTATATAAAGCACAACTAATGACCATCAAATCTTATGATGTAGGTTTTTCTTGTATCCAATGTCATAATACGCCATGTATAATGTTACATAAAGACACATTGTACACAGAATCCGTGTGGCTTGTGACCAGTATGAGGTAACTAGTTTCATTTGGGCAATATCTATTCTGACTAAGTAGTTTCAGGACTTACAGGTATTTTCTGTAACAAAGACTTTAAATAGATCATAGAGAAAGAGGTAGAAAGGACAATCTGCTATTGGGTTACTTTCCATTACATAGTACAAGCCCTGTCCCAGATGACACAGATAAATCATTCTTTTACTTGGACCATTATTTTTATCTCAAATGAAAAATGACAAAGGAAGTGGAAATTTTGCATTCACACCTTTGTGTAATCTATAGCATCTTTTGTTTGGGTTCCTGAGACAGTAGTATAAATCCATGGGGTCTCTCAGTTATATCTTATCTCTTAGCTGCTTGTCTCTCCTCTGGTGGAAGGGATTTCTGCCTCTGACTCCATTATGCGGAGAGCACTGATCATCTGCGCCCTGCTTGCTGTGGCTCTATGCCATGACAGTAGTGAGGAAAGTGATGGTAAGACGGACTTGGCTTTACTATATGTGATATTTGATAATATAACAGTGTATATATGATGTAATATTAGTTATCATTTATTATCAGAGTATATTGTGGGAAAGCGCGGTATGTGCCCAAATGTGTCCAGTAACATCAGCGCCGCTGCTTGTGCCTCTCCGTGTCCAGGAGGCGTAAACTGCACATTGGGGAACTGTTCATCAGACACCAACTGCACAGGAGCCCAGAAGTGCTGTGACACCGGCTGTGGCCTCGTGTGTGTGGATCCTGAATTCAGTGAGTACTTTTATGTTACAAAGACATTATTAGTAACATGGCAAACTGACAAATACTTACACTTTATAGTATCTTATTAATAACATTTAATACACTGGAGTGCTGGGTTCTAGTCCCACCCAGGTCAACATCTACAAACAGTTTGTCTCCGTGTTTGCGTGAGTTTCCTCCGGGTCCTCCAGTTTCCTCCCACACTCCAAAACATACTGGTAGGTTGTTTAGATTGTGAGCCCCATGGGGACAGGGACCGATTTGACATGCTTTGTGCTGTGCTATATAAATAAAGAATTATTATTATTATTTATATGAAGGTTTTATTCATAAACACATATTTTTAACTAAAATTTGTCATGACCAAATTTTTTTATGATCTATCACTAGCTCACTTCAGCTAAAGCAAGTGCTACATTACGTTTTATCCATAGCCAGAGGATAGGGGATATCTTTTAGATTAAAGGAGTTGTGGGACCACCCAAGGATCACGCAGGTTGGGGTTCACTGTACGATTAAGTGCATTGTCCAACGATTATGCACTGTGCCGCGATTCACTAAGGTCGTGCGTCAGATATCCTACATGTGTCGCTTCCCCGCTCAGGTCCGACAGAGTTCACCTTTTTCTTCCCGGTGCATGTAAGTGCATTGACACAATTGGAAAGTTAAATCTCGCAGTCAGTCTGAATCCGTCGGATCGTCCAACGCCCCCCCCCCCCCCATTTCTTTTGCATGAAAGCAGCGCAGCTGCACCACAATCCGATTGTGTGCGACACAGGGGTTAAATACCCGTTACAGCAAAACCCGGAAAAGTCGGAAAGTCTGACCAAACTGCGGACCCATCTATATATCTATATTCTCACTGTCAGGAAGTTTTCTTATCCCAGGAGGGGTCAGAGGCTACAGATCTGACTTCATGCAGCCCAGTAGCTACTTACCACATGGGGGAAGTAGATGGCCATAAGTAGAAATGAGATTCTTAGTCCTGCCACCCTGCTGCCCACTCCCTAGAATTTTTTTATCTGAGCTGCTGGCTCAGCTGTGTACAGTGGAAGATGTGCACTGTTATATACATATTATGCACAACATACAATATGCAGCATAATATTTATATAATGGTGCTCATCCTCCATTGTTTAGTGTGGCAGGCCAGGTGGCTGGGGCCCCCTGACACTGCAGGCCCCTAAGCAGCCATAGAAGTTCTGAATGGGGCCCCCTTACCCCTTCAGAAAATATGCACATCCTCCATTTTTTAGTATGTCAGGTTGGATGCCGGGGCCGCTGTAGTTATGCCCTTGGGCATACTGTAGTTGAAATATTATGTATTGGTAGCAGTGCAAAAATGTATCCAGCAGTTAAACTCATAAAACTTGGTTGACTTTTATTTCATTATTTAAAAACTGAAGCACACAGAGATGTTGAGAAAACCAAAATGTTACGTAGTTTTGATTTTATGGCATAAAAAGCCAACATAGAAAGCAAACATCATACATATTGCAAAAATAATCTTCTGCTTCATGAACCACATTTTCAGTATCTTATGGTAAAACCTTTTTATATTTGTATGTTTCATATTTTACTAATCTCATGAACATATCTTGGAATAACAATATTACAATACTATTTATTGCTAGAAACTGTTTGTAGCGAGGACGAGGACTGCCCCGTGACACTTGTCTGCTGTAAAAGGAGCTGCGTAACATCATGTGGGAAGGGGAAGCCACCAAAGAAACATGAAAGGAACCAGTAAGCCAAATAATCTTATTATTAAAAATCTGTTTAATGTTAGTTTAAAGGGGTTGTCCACTTTCAGCAAATAATTTATATGGTTTGTGCAATGAAAAGTTGTACAATTTGCCTTTCTGTATCAATTACACACAGTTTTCAGCATCTCTGCTTGCTGTCCTTGTATATAAAGTTTTTATGCTTACAGTATTTTTCGGACTATAAGGCGCACCATCAATAAATGCCTGCTAAAACGTCTTGATTCATATATAAGGCACACCTGATTATAAGGATGAATGACCAGCAGGTGGCAGACCTGTGCACAGTACAAGGCAGCTGTTGTCTGTAAGTACGGTTCATATATAAGGTGCACTGGACTATAAGGCGCACCTTTTATTTCTGAGAGAATCAAAGGATTTTTAGTGCGCCTTATAGTCTGAAAAACACGGTACTTCCAGTGGATAAAGATCTGTCCATGGTCATGTGATGGACACGCAGGTGCACGAGCTGTTATTATCACTGAGAGTAATAGAAGTTGTATGATACTAACGGCTCGAGCGCCTGCACCTCCATCACATCACCATGGAGAGATTTCTATACACTGGGAGTAAACATAAAAGCTTTCTATAGAAGGACAGCAAGCAGAGATATTGAAAGTATATTGACAAATGATATAACTTTTCATCACGCAAACCATATAAAATATTTGCTGAAAGTGGTCAACCCCTTTAAGTTCACAGTAGATTAAAAGATATGTGTTTTTTTTTTCCGTAGCCGTAGAAAGGAAGATGATGATGATTCATCAGAATCAAGAGGGAGAAGAAATCTAATACAATAAAGAATAAATGAGTAAATCAAGCTAATAAAGTTGACAAAAAAAACCTGCATGTGTTCTGTAATAATTTCTTAGTTAATACACTATTACTAGCAGGGACTACCTTTCCTTTAAATGCCTTGGTAGTCGGCGGCTATTCCCTGGACCAGACCAAAGCTCATCCATCCAAGATAAGGGAAGATGGGGCTCATTTACTAAGGGTCCGAATTGCGCACTTTCGACGGGTTTCCCGGCGATTTCCGATCAGATTTTGGCGTATCGGCGCCGGCTTTCACTCGACGGAAATTGGGGGCGTGGCCATCGGACAACCCGACGGATTCAGAAAAAACACGGAATTTAAAAAAGAATTTGTGTCGCACGATCAGCACTCACATGCACCGGGACGAAGAAGGTGAACTCCGGCGGACCTCGACGCAGCAGCGACACCTGGTGGATATCGAGCGCACAGACCTTAGTGAATCCCGGCAGACCCGAATCCTCGTCGGAGAACGCGACGCGGGACCGCCACTGGACTGGGTATGTAAATGTGCCCCGATGTGTTTCAGGCTACCAAAACACAGTGGGGCACATTTACTAAGAACACTGCAGTCTGTACTGTCGTTGCAATGGCTAACACTATCTGTGGGTGTGAGACTGAACAGACAGACTGACAAACATAAAGAGAGAACGGAACCATTCCGCACCTTGGGAGATGGTGGGGGTAGGGACAGAGACACAGGTGACACGTGTTTCTTAGTGCTCCATCTCGTTCCTTGACCCCCCAGAGCATTTAAATAAACTTTATTATTTATAGTGAAATCCTGGGACTGCCCCTCACAATCTACATAGACATGTGACTGATGACATAAGAGAACACATGATGCCATTATATGTCCTTTACATAAATCTGATGATAAAGCTAGAATGTGCAACTAAATATAAAAATACCGTAGTCTTAGGTGAGGCGGAAAAGTCCTGCAGGGTCCAGCTACAGCTGTCATTCATAGAGTTGTACAATGTGTATTCTTGGCAGAGGTCAATGACCAAAGACAACCAGGACATGGCAAGAATTGTGTTCAAATAAACTCATTACATTTATTAATTTATTTGTGCAACATCCCCCACTGGGGCCTAGCCTTTTCTCGGGGCCTGGAGTCAGCCGGGGCCCGCAGTACCTGAGTGGCTGGCGGTTGCGGCCTAGGCACGCTAGTGTCACGGTGCTTGGTATGGGGAACCGGAGGGCTGTCCTACAGCCTGGCAGGTCTCCAGCAGGGTGGTGTTGGCAAGAAATGATGAGGGAGAGGCTGCTATAGCGGTTCTCCCTGGGGCAACCCTTTGGTGTCTAGAGTATGAGTCTCTGTGTAGTGGACAGGGTGCCTGTCATGATGGCAGCCGTAATAGCAGGGACCAGACGGAGGCAGAGGTTGAACAAAAACAACTTACAGTTCTTTATTGGAACCGACAGGAACCGCAGCAACGTGCCTTTAACAGAGTAGTGGATTGCTGAGATGTACTTGGGGGGAGCCACAGGATGTAGAGCGCCATCCTGGATGCAGAGGGCAGGCTGGGAGGTAGCTGTGTCCTGAAAGGATGCTTCAGCTTTATCCTGGATTGCTTCAGGTATCGCCCTTAATGGTAGGATGATACCCCTTTCCTCACTATACTAGCTATTAGTTCCACTCTTCAGGCAGGGGCTAGGCTCTTCCTGCTCTGGTCTGGTGTGCTAGCTGCACTGACTCCTCTGAGTCTCTAATCTGAGAGAGTGAACTCTCTCCGCACACTGCACTCTCTTCTGAGAGAGAACTGACTGCTTCTTCTGGAAGTTTCCTGACAGGGTCTTGTAACTCCCCTGGTCAGGTGGTGGCTACTCCTCCAATTACCTCTCAGCTCACATCTCAGCTCACAGAGACAAAGTATAACACATGTGATTGGCTGACACATATGACATCAGACAAAACAGTTAACTCCTGCCTTACCAGGCAGGATCTACCACTGCACTGTTCCCCTGTGTCCTATAAGGACTATGTAGTGTGATGTAGTGACATGCTGTGGGGCTGACTAGACCCTACACAGGCTGCAAGCTACATGGTGGGACGTATTCGCAACCACTCCTCCGCCTTGCATCGTCGAGGGTGTTGCATACCCCCGGGGCCATTGAAAGAGCCACCCTCGGCTCGACTACGGATGGTTTGGGGCGCAGAGGTAGATAAGGGCACTTCTGTGAAGTGCAGGCTACATGATATGTAGGGACAAACCGCCCATGGTCCTGGAGACAGGCACCTGGGTTGGTGTCGGACTAAGACAAGGACATGTAAATGCGAAGTATGACAGTTGGTCGCTAACGCCATTAAACCAAACTGTACAGTAGGAAAGGTGTGGTGTCATGTACTGTAATCCACTCCTTGCACCAGGGCCTGTATATTTGTTATATAAACACTTCTTCCCTAGCAACAACTATATAGTGTGTATATGCATTACATTGGCATATGTGACACAATAAGACATTATACAAATGTATAAGTACCTGCCGACTGACATTCTTACCCTTGTATGAGTGGCATCCAGGTGCTATCTCTGTAAAACCCCCGGTCCCCTAAGGACCCGCAGTTTACGGACTACCCCCACGTGCAAACCTCGGTTTGAGGCATAAGATAGCGGTCAGGGTTTACATATAAACGGTCCGACACAGCCACACTACAATCTGAAAAGCCTATAAAAGGTTAGTGCAAACTACAGACATAAATTGACAGTGTGCAAACATTTTGTAAACTCACATTGGGTACACATCTTATAACATTACAAACGTTACAGATAGTTAGGCTACTCAGGGTAGCAGCATAGAATGTCTCTTTACCTGAAAAGGAAAGGCATAAAAGTGCATGTAGAATGTCCGTACCTAAAAGGAAGGCATTAAGTGCAATATAAAAATAAATAAAGTAGCAACTTTTCCTTGAGGTTGGCAAAAGTCTCACAGAAGGTCTTTAATAGCAAAGTCCATCTTCTGGGTACAGCCCTTGAAGTGGGAAAAGTGCAATAAAGATGCAAAGGGTCTCCTCTATGTGTAGAGGGACAGAGTCCTTTGTAGGGGTGCTATCATAGCACATGACAGTGGGCAGTTCAAGGTATGTCTCTTGACTGAAATAAATAAATAGGGGTGAGAGTCCCAGGAAAGTCTCTGGCTCTTGTGGAATAGCGGGCGCTCAGCCCAAATGGGATAGCAGTAGAGATGAGCGAACATACTCGTCCGAGCTTGATGCTCGGTCGAGCATTAGCGTACTCGAAACTGCTCTTTGCTCGGACGAATACTTCGCCCGCTCGAGAAAATGGCAGCTCCCGCCGTTTTGCTTTTTGGCGGCCAGAAACAGAGCCAATCACAAGCCAGGAGACTCTGCACTCCACCCAGCATGACGTGGTACCCTTACACGTCGATAGCAGTGGTTGGCTGGCCAGATCAGGTGACCCTGGGATAGACTAGCCGCTGCCCGCGCTGCTCGGATCATTCTGTGTCTGGATGCCGCTAGGGAGAGAGCTGCTGCTGGTCAGGGAAAGCGTTAGGGTGTTCTATTAGCTTACTGTTAGGCAGGAGTGATTCTACAAGAACCCAACAGCCCTTCTTAGGGCTACAATAACGTTATACTTTTTTTTTTTTATTTGCAGCTAGTACCATATTGTGAGGAATTTGCAGGGGGACTTGCTACCGTTGTGTTTAGCTCTTAGTGACACACATATCCACCTCAAACACCAAAGTGGGAAAATTTATTAGGGGTTTGATTTCAATTAGGCACAGTCTGCCATTTACTTTTATTTTACGTTTATTTTTTTAATAACTCAGTGTCATCTCATCTTGCATAGTAGTGTGCTTTCATACTTGGCTAGAAAATAGCCATAGGAGAATCCAAACAGCTTACTTACGCCTACAGTAGCGTTATATATATTTGATTTCTGGTTGATCTGCTGGTGGCTGTACTTGCTGCAGTGCATCTACTAGCAAATTGTGAGCAATTTGTAGTGAGACTTGCGACCGCTGTGTTTAGCGCTTAGTGACGCACATATCCATTGCAAAGACCGAAGTGGGAAAATTGATTAGGGGTTGGATTTCAATTAGGCACAGTCTGCCATTTCCTTTTTTATTTTACGTTTATTTTTTTAATAACTCAGCGTCATCTCATCTGGCATAGCAGTGTGCTTTCATACTTGGCTAGAAAATAGCCATAGCAATAGGATAGCATCGTTTGGTTTTAAAAACTAAAAAACACAAAAAAAAACAAAAAACACAAAAAAAAGTTAAAAAAAAATTAAAGTTATAACTCTCATTTTCAAAATGTTTAACCCGAGGGCTAGGGGTAGAGGACGACGGCGGGGACGTGGGCGTCCAACTACTGCAGGGGTCAGAGGCCGTGGTCCTGGGCGGGGTGAGACACCACCTGCTTATGAGGGAGCAGGGGAACGCCGCAGAGCTACACTCCCTAGGTTCATGTCTGAAGTTACTGGGACTCGTGGTAGAGCACTGTTGAGGCCAGAACAGTGCGAACAGGTGATGTCGTGGATTGCCGACAATGCTTCGAGCAATTTGTCCGCCAGTCAGTCTTCCACGCAGTCCACCCATGTCACCGAAATCGCCACTCCTCCAGCTCCTGCACCTCAGCCTCCTCCCCCCCAGTCTGCCCCCTCCCAGGAAAATTTGGCATTTGAACCGGCATACTCTGAGGAACTGTTTTCTGGACCCTTCCCACACTCACAAACCACTTGTCCGGTTGCTGCTGAGCAATTTTCCGATGCCCAGGTTTTCCACCAGTCACAGTCTGTGGGTGATGATGACCTTCTTGACGTAGTGGAAGAAGTGTGTAAAGAGGTGTCCGACGATGAGGAGACACGGTTGTCAGACAGTGGGGAAGTTGTTGTCAGGGCAGGAAGTCCGAGGGGGGAGCAGACTGAGGGATCGGAGGATGATGAGGTGACAGACCCAAGCTGGGTTGATAGGCCGGGTGAACACAGTGCTTCTGAGACGGAGGAGAGTCCTCGACCAGAACAGGTTGGAAGAGGCAGTGGTGGGGCCAGATGGAGAGGCAGGGCCAGAGCTGGTGCATCAGCGCCAAATGTGTCAACTAGTGAAGCTCCCGTGGCGAGGGCTCCTGCGGCGAGGGCTAGATTTTCAGAAGTCTGGAGGTTCTTTAAGGAAACACCGGATGACCGACGGACTGTGGTGTGCAACATTTGCCAAACCAGGATAAGCAGGGGTTCCACCACTAATAGCTTAACTACCACCAGTATGCGCAGGCATATGAATGCTAAACACCCCACTCAGTGGCAACAAGCCCGTTCACCTCCGGCCGTGCACACCACTGCTCCTTCCCCTGTGTCAGCTGATAGTCAGCCCCCTGCCCAGGACCCTGCCACAAAAACCCCATCGTCGCCTCCACGATCCTCCACAGCATCCACCAGCGTTCAGCACTCCATACCCCAGACGCTGGAGCGGAAACGCAAATATAGTGCAACCCACCCGCACGCCCAAGCCCTTAATGTCCACATCTCCAGATTGCTTAGCCTGGAGATGCTGCCCTATAGGCTAGTAGAGACCGAGGCCTTTCACAACCTCATGGCGGCGGCCGCCCCTCGGTATTCGGTCCCCAGCCGCCACTACTTTTCCCGATGTGCCGTCCCAGCCCTGCACCAGCACGTGTCAGACAACATCATCCGTGCCCTGACCAACGCCGTTTCTGACAAGGTCCACCTGACCACGGACACGTGGACGAGTGCTGCCGGGCAGGGCCACTGTATATCGCTGACGGCACATTGGGTTAACTTGGTGGAGGCTGGGAGCGAGTCTGACCCTGCGGCTGGTCATATACTGCCGACGCCGAGGATTGCGGGGCCTACCTCGGTCCAGGTGTTTCAGGCCTACTATGCCTCCTCCTCCTCCCACCCCTCCTCCACCTCCTCCTCCGAACTACCATCCGTGGGCATGGCGCCATCAGTCGGTAGCTCTAGGCACAGCAGCAGTGCCGTCGCTAAGCGACAGCAGGCGGTGCTCAAACTGCTGAGCCTAGGCGATAAAAGGCACACCGCCCAAGAGCTATTACAGGGCATCACGACGCAGACTGATCTGTGGCTGGCACCGCTGAACCTGAAGCCAGGCATGGTTGTGTGTGACAACGGCCGTAACCTGGTGGCGGCTCTGCAACTCGGCAGACTGACACATGTGCCATGCCTGGCCCATGTGTTAAATCTGATAGTTCAGCGTTTCCTCAAGACATACCCCAATCTGTCTGATTTGCTCACGAAGTTGCGCCGCATCTGTGCGCATTTCAGGAAGTCCAGCCCAGATGCTGCCACTCTCAGGGCAGCGCAGCGCCCCCTCCAACTGCCCGCTCACCGACTGTTGTGCGACGTGCCCACGAGGTGGAATTCAACACTGACCATGTTATCCAGAGTTTACCAGCAGCGCCGAGCGATTGTAGACTGCCAGATGTCAACTTCCACCAGAACTGGTAGTCAGGTCAGTCAGCTTCCTCAAGTCTACAATGAGGAGTGGACGTGGATGTCTGATATCTGTCAGGTGCTGAGTAACTTTGAGGAGTCAACACAGATGGTCAGTGGCGATGCCGCCATCATCAGCCTCACCATCCCGCTGCTTGGCCTGTTGAAAAACTCTCTGATCAGCATGAAGTCGGAAGCTTTGCGCTCGTCACAAGAGACGGGGGAAGAAGATTCCCTTGTTGATAGCCAAAGCACCCTTAGGTCTGTTTCTCAGCGCATATCGGAGGAGGTGGAGGTGGAGGAGGATGAGGAGGAAGAGGAGGAGAATGTTGGCGAGACACAAGAGGGGACCATTGTTGAGTCCTTCACTGTTCAGCGTGTATGGGCAGAAGAAGAGGAGTTGGAGGAGTTGGAGGAGGAGGAAATGGACAGTCAGGCCAGTGAGGGGAGTGAATTCTTACGCGTTGGTACTCTGGCGCATATGGCAGATTTCATGCTAGGCTGCCTATCCCGTGACCCTCACGTTCAAAGAATTTATTCCAGCACCGATTACTGGGTGTTCACTCTCCTGGACCCACGGTACAAGCAAAATCTTTCCACTCTCATCCCTGGAGAGGAAAGGAGTGTGAGAATGCATGAATACCAGCAGGCCCTGGTGCACAAGCTGAAACAGTATTTCCCTTCTGACAGCGCTAGCGGCAGAGTGCGTAGTTCTGCGGGACAAGTAGCGAGGGAGAGTAGGCGAGCAGGCAACTTGTCCAGCACTGGCAAGGGTACGCTTTACAAGGCTTTTGCCAGCTTTATGTCACCCCAGCAAGACACTGTCACCTGTCCCCAGTCTCGGCAGAGTAGGGCTGATCTTTACAGAAAGATGGTGAGGGAGTACGTAGCTGACCATACCATCGTCCTAAATGATCACACAGTTCCCTACAACTACTGGGTTTCAAAGCTGGACATGTGGCACGAACTGCCGCTGTACGCCTTGGAGGTTCTTGCCTGCCCTGCCGCTAGCGTCTTGTCCGAGCAGGTTTTCAGTGCAGCTGGTGGCATCATCACCGATAAGCGTACACGCCTGTCGACTGACAGCGCTGACAGGCTGACGCTTATTAAGATGAATAAAGCCTGGATTTCTCATAATTTCCAATCTCCACCAGGTGAAGGAAGCTCAACCTGAATAATTTATCCACTCCTCCTCCTCCTCATTTTCCTCCTTCTCCTCCTCTTTGTACAGTAAAGCAGAGGAAACTGGCTATTTTTTGACAGGGCCCACTGGCTCTAGCATTAGTACTTTATGCATTTAATTTTTCTGGAGGGCCACCGACCCGGTCCTCTGTTTTAAACAATTTTTGGGAGGGCCACATACAGGCACTCAATCTATTCAATTTTTCTGGAGGGCCACCTACCTGCTCCTCTGGTTTGAAAACTTTTTTGGACTGCCACATACAGGCACTCAATCTATTCCATTTTTCTGGAGGGCCACCTACCTGCTCCTCTGGTTTGAAAAGTTTTTTGGACTGCCACATACAGGCACTCAATCTATTCCATTTTCTGGAGGGCCACCTACCTGCTCCTCTGGTTTGAAAACTTTTTTGGACTGCCACATACAGGCACTCAATCTATTCCATTTTTCTGGAGGGCCACCTACCTGCTCCTCTGGTTTGAAAACTTTTTTGGACTGCCACATACAGGCACTATCCAAATTAAATTGTCTCCATAGCAGCCTCCACACGTTGTCTCCATTGCTACCTCCAAAAGTCGTCCATATAGCTGCCTCCATACATCGTCCCTTTATCAAACGAGGTGTGTCAGGCAGAAATTTGGGTTGTTTTCATGGATTCCACATCAAAGTTGTTAACTTTGTCGCCACCCAGCTGTGTTATCCACAAAATATACTGGCAAACTTTTATCATTTACCAATATTATTTCAGCGCTTCTTGCGCTTCTGTTTACATTCCCCTCACCCGCCATATCCTAAACTTATAAGAACGCTACTACACTTGATCTTATACAAAAGGTTCTTAGAAGTGCTGTTTGGGGAGTAGCCTAGAGACACGGGCTTGGATTGGCGAAAGCTCGCCTGGCAGCGGAGCGCCAGCTCCATGCCAAGATCCAACTAACATAGTTTTAACTGCAGCACCTTTAATCTACTACTAGTTCACTGCCTCCATACATGGTCCCCTTATCAAACGAGCTGTGTCAGGCAGAATTTTGGGTTGTTTTCATGGCTTCCATGTTAACTTTGTCGCCACCCTGCTGTGTAATCCACAAAATATACTGGCAAACTTTTATCATGTAGCGATATTATTTGAGCGCTTCTTGCTCACCTCCTTTGGTTCCTCTCTGCCACCCATTGGTTTGAAGCCTGAGTCCATTTAGGGTATGTCGCCATGCCACTCTCTAGCCTGCTGCCGCTGCCTCTGCATGCCGTCCCCTATAGTGTCAGGGTCAATTATTGGATGTTTTAGATGCTATCTAGCTTATTTCTGTCACTCTGTCATGGCCATGCTGTTGCACATAATTTTGGCATAATGGTGCGATTAAGCAGCCTCAGAGGCATCCATGCATGCTGCCCCTGCTGTTTCCTGTCCATTTCCGTGGTGTTTCCATCCTTTTCTGAGGTTCCCAGGTGTTTGGCCAAGCTTCCCTGTGCAGAGCCTTGGTCCCCTTGAAAAATGCTCGAGTCTCCCATTGACTTCAATGGGGCTCGTTATTCGAGACGAGCACTCGAGCATCGGGAAAAGTTTGTCTCGAATAACGAGTACCCGAGCATTTTAGTGCTCGCTCATCTCTAGATAGCAGTAATAATATTTACAATATGTACAATAAGCAGAGTACCTGGTAAGGCTTTCAGCCCATCAGCGGTTACTCAGTATCTTCTTCGGTGGTAAGTACTTCGGTGTCAGAAAAGCGTACCTGCCTCCTCCTTCTGTGTGACACCAGTTGATACTCCTGCAGGTACGCAGGAGCTTTACCTTTTGTCTCCCTTTGAGACCTCCGAAGTTCCGGCCTGGAGAAGATAACAACCTCCTCATCGTCCTCCTCTGAGTCAGGCGATGGAGTCGGAGTCTCAGCTGCCTCTGATGCTTCAGGGGTTGCAGACACTGGAGCCGGATCATCCTAAACAGGCAGCAGTATTGGAGACTGCGGTGGGGATGATGGTCTCTCTGGGGTACCTCTTACTGGAGTGGAAACAAAACAGAGTTGAGGCACAGTCACAAGTTCTAAGAAACTGGGGGTAGGTGAACACAAGAAGGTCTGTAAGTTGGGGGTCGAGGTGAGAGGTGTGGACATAGGGGCAAAAGGACGAAGACATCTCTTCAGCCGGTTCCTATGTACCCGGAGTAGTGGACGGTCTCCTCTTGAAATCTCGTAGACTTCAGGGGAGAGACTGTCCCTAACTAGGTATGGCTCACGCTCCCAATGCCCATCTAGCTTACTGGTGGGATGGTTGTTGCGCAGCCACACTCGATCTCCTGGGGCAAGAGGCTCAGCACAGGCATTACAATCGAAGTCCCTTTTTTGTTTTTCTCGGGCCTCTTCCAACCGCAGATCCACAACTTCTCTGGCATCCGCCAGGCGCCTCTGGTGTTCGTGAACCCAGTCAGTCTGGGGGAGTAAAGACTGGGAATCAGGGGACTCCATGTCCCAGGTCATATCCGCAGGGAGATGGCCGTGTCTCCCGAACATCAGATAATACGGGGTGTATCCTGTGGAGCAATGAGTGGTATTGTTGTACAGGTACACCAATTCGGGCAACAGTTTTGGCCAGTCAGCCCTTTTTGCAGGGGTCAGAGTCCTCAGCATGTTTATTAGAGTCTGATTCATCTTCTCACAAAGCCCGTTGCCTTGGGGATGATAGGCTGTGGTCCTCAGCTTTTTGCAACCATATAGAGTGCACAGCTCCTGGAAGACTTGGGACTCAAATGCTGTTCCTTGGTCCGTAGGGATCTGGCCCGGACAGCCATAGGGGAGGATGAAGCTCTTCCACAGGGCCGCTGCGGTGGTCCTTGCAGATAGATCTCTGACAGGTACTGCAACCACAAATTTGGTATAGTGGTCGATGATTGTGAGAGCATAACTGTGACCGGATCTGCTGGGCTCCAACTTCACATGATCCAATGCCAGGATCTCTAAGGGCCGTTGGCTCACAATGGGATGTAGAGGGGCCCTTTGATTGTGTCGCTCTCCTCGAGCGATGGCGCAGGCTGGGCATTCCCGACACCAGGCTTCGATATCGGGCTTCATGTTGACCCAGTAAAAGCGCCTTCGGAGGGTGGCTTCAGTCTTCTGAGCGCCAAAGTGTCCAGACTGGTCATGGTACATATCCAGTGCTATCTTGGCGTCCCTCCTGGGAATCACAATCTGGTACAGCCGGTCATAAGTGATAGGGTCCAGAGTTCTTCTCTTTAACAGACCCTGATGCATGTTCAGAGTCTTTCTCTGGTGCCACAATTGAGACAGTTCTCCATCAGCTCTTCTGTGGCGCATTCTTTCAGGCACTCGCCCACTAGAGAGATAGTCCATTACTTCTCCTATGGCACGGCTATCAGCCTGAAGACTTATCCAGAGGTCCTTTTCCGCAGGGGGCTGTGACTCTTCTTGAGGAGTAGCTGGCGCTGCCTCCGACGGTAAGGAGTAAACTCTCTGGGCATCTTGACGCACAAACCGGGCATAGAACGCTGGCATCTCCACATCTTCCCACTGAGCATCCGTGGAGGGTCCCTCCCACTGGTCAGGGAGACGGGACAGAGCGTCGGCGTTGTCATTGGTCTAACCAGCCCGGTACTTGATGGTAAAGTTGAAATTGGCAAGTCTGGAGGCCCACCGTTGTTCCAGTGCTCCAAGACGAGCGGTGTTCAGATGCGCCAAGGGATTATTGTCTGTGAAGACAGTGAAGAAGGATGCAGCCAGGTAGTCCTTGAACTTTTCGGTCACAGCCCAGACTAACGCCAGAAACTCCAACTTGAAGGAACTGTAGTTCTGGTCGTTTTGCTCCGGTTCTCGGAGGGAACGGATGGCATAGGCTATGACCCTTTCAGTTCCGTTTTGGAGCTGGGATAGTACAGCCCCTAGGCCTTGCTTGCTGGCATCAGTGTATAGGGTGAAAGGCAGACTGTAGTCTGGATATCCCAACACCGGAGGCTCAGTCAACCGTTGCTTGAGCATCTGGAAGGCAGCTTCTCGTTCGGCTGTCCACTCAATGGATACTCGGGAACGTTGGCTCTCTTTTGGCAGGCCCCTTAGAAGTTCTTGCAGGGGAGCCGCCAGCTGGGCAAACTTCGGGATGAAATGCCTGTAATAACTGGCAAATCCCAGGAAGCTTTTGATGTCCCGTATGGTTGATGGGGTAGGCCAGTCGTGGACAACTGCAATCTTCTCTGGATCTGGCTCAATTCCATGAGCACTCACCACATGTCCCAGGTACTTGACGCTAGGTTGTTGCAGGTGGCACTTGGATGGCTTGACCTTCAACCCATGTTGGGTCAGGATTTGGAAGACTTCAGCCAGATGGTGGAGGTGGTCTTCATAAGTCTTGGAGTAGATGATGATGTCGTCCAAATATAGCAGGACGGTCTCGAAGATGACCCAAACATCTCTCCATCAGCCGTTGAAATGTGCCTGGGGTGTTGCATAGCCCGAACGGCATGTTGTTGAACTCGAACAGACCCATGGGGGTGGTGAAAGCCGTCTTCTCTCTGTCTTCTGGCGCCATGGCCACTTGCCAGTAGCCACTGGTCAGGTCCAGGGTAGAGAAGTAGGCAGCTGACCCTAGGGCTGCAAGGGATTCCTCGATTCGAGGCAGAGGATAGGCGTCCTTGTGGGTGATATTGTTGATCTTCCTATAGTCAACACAGAATCGAAGGGTTCCATCCTTCTTCTTCACAAGGACCAGCGGGGCATCCCGGATAATGTTGGCTGTCTTCATCTCTTGTACCAGCTTCTTCACCTCTTGGTAGTGGGCTGGAGGTATGGGCCGGTATCGTTCCTTGATAGGAGGATGAGAGCCAGTAGGGATGGTATGTTGAATCAGGGTAGTCTGCCCAAAATCCAGTGGGTGTTTGCTGAAGGCCTGGTGGTGCTTCATAACGACATCCAGGACACCTTGTACTTGGTCTGCAGGAATAAAATCGTCGTCTCCAATATTGAGCTCAAGCCACCAGGATTGCTCGGCAGGCTCACCTCTAGCACTTTGCTTCAGTTCCAACTGTTGGGAGGCAGACAGAGAGGTTTCCACCAAGTCTTCAGGATGGACGCTGAAGAGAGTGGCTACGGCCTGGTACTTTCTCAGATCCACTGGGGAGTCTCCCACATTTAGTAGTTGAATGGGTACTTGTCCTCGGGATACAGTGACTAGGCTCCTGGCGGCTAGAATGGGCAGGTCTTCATCAGCTGGTAGAAGTTCTACTATCGCCTGGTAGTCTTGACCTTGGACGCCCATGCAGGCTCGACACCATACTAACGTCTCAGTCCCAGGTTGAAGGCGGACAGGTTGGGGATCCTTGATTCGGGCTCTGCAGATTTCTCCATTAGGGCCAGCAAACTTCTGTTGCGCCGCTAGAACCTGCATAGTCTCCTAAATTACCTTCCGGGAACCGTTGGGCACTGTTGGCAGGGAGTCGTGGAGAGCCTTCAGCACTTCAGGGTAGCAGTTGCGGAGGACATTGGTACCCAGTACCAGAGAGAAGTTACCGTTTTCGGGGACTCGTGTCACCACTACGCCCTGTCTGGTTAACTCAGTGT
Organism: Engystomops pustulosus; assembly: GCF_040894005.1. Classification (NCBI taxonomy): domain Eukaryota; kingdom Metazoa; phylum Chordata; class Amphibia; order Anura; family Leptodactylidae; genus Engystomops; species Engystomops pustulosus. Next base: position 12,074,756 of record NC_092421.1, on the reverse strand, counting down.
CTCCAATGGTTAGCGTGGGCTCCCAGTAGCCGCGGATGGGTACGGGTTTTCCGTTCGTAGCAATAATGTTCAAGTAAGCCTTGGGAGGCTGGACTAAGGATGCTCCTCCTCGGCATTTCTCGAAGGCAGCACTCCGGAGGGTGGTCACTTGAGAGCCGGTATCAATTAAGGCCGGTAGGGTAACTCCGTTGATGGTTACATGAACCATGGGGCGAGTCCCCACGAACCTGGGCATCCAGTTGGCATCTCGGGGACTTACAGGTTCTTCCCTTGTAGGTCGTCCCTTAGCTCCAAGGGTTTGTCTGACGACATCCATCCTCTTCATGCCCATATTTACGGCAGTAGCTGCACCGCTGGTAGGGTTCCTTCTGACTCCAGGTGCTTAACGACTTCGCTTCTCTTGGGCGCTGTTTGGCCGGGGAGTCACGAGGGGTAGTTGACCGTACAGAGTTCTCTGAAGGTTTCTTCCTCATAGCAGAGACAGTCAATTCCAACTGGGTCAACCGATCGAGAATTTTATGCAGGGTGTCCGCCAGATTAGGGACCTGTCCTGCTAAGCCAGCAGCTTCCGTAGCCGCAGGAGTAGGTGATGTCGACTGCGTTGGATGGCAAGCTAGAGCAGATTCCTCCATTTCCACGGATTCAGGCTCTTTCTGCGGTCCAGTAGGCGGTCGATCCCCTAATATGTCAATGGCAATTTCCTTAAACTCAAGAAAGGAGGCCTGGGCATGCTGAGAAGAGATGATCTTTAGTTGACACCTTTGATTTCTATCAACAAGTCCATTAATGAATTGTTCCCTCAGGGTTTGGTCGTAGGTTGTAGCGTCTTTGGGATCAAGACGGGTTATGGCCTTCCATGTCTCCTGTAGGGAGAGGGCAAAGTCTCGGAGGGACTCTTGGGGCTTCTGTCTTTTCCCAAAGAATTGTTGCTTCAACTCTGAGGCAGTACACTTGTCAAAGGTGTTGCGCAGCCTATCAAGAATTTGGACCACATTCTGACACTGTTCTCGGGGCCAAGACTTGACTTCCCGGAGAGCGGGTCCTTTCAACTGCCCGGCTAGGATGCCCACTTTCTGTTCCTCTGTGAACGGGTCATGGGGCGAAGGTGGCTAACAACTTGTCTCTGAATTCAGGGAGACTGTGTGATTTTCCCTCGTAGTGGGGTAACCAGGGGGCCCCCGGATAGTAGAGCATAGTCAGAGGCATCATGGTGGGGGTCCCAAAGACCCTGGCTGTAGCAGGGGTGAAAGGACTCTCTGGAGGGCTTAACATGCTCCGCTACCCTGAGGAGGGACCAGGGGACGGGACCTGCTCCAGTCCCGTATCTTCATCCTGGGCGGACATGACTGGCCTAGCTGAGGGGAGTCTGTAGGGTTACACAATGTCCGTTGCTATGGGCGATGGCTAGAATGGGACGTGGGCACTTTAAGACACAGTCACTATTCCCTGGGAGGTGAGCCAATAACCTAGCGTCGGAAACAATCTCTACCCCCCTTTAACTTCCCCAGCGGTACTCACTCAGGATCACTCAGGACAGCTCCGGTGCATGAAGGACTCCGTTCCCGATGTCCGGCAGGCAGCAGGGGCTCGATGATGCTCAGCGGTGTTCTCCAGATGCAGGACACGTGCGCCGGAACTCCGGATGAGGCGCACGCTGCTGGCAGGCTTCAGGCGCGGCCTGCAACGAAATCCAAGATGGCCGATTAACCCTCTTCGTTGCCAGCCGCACGCGCTCCAGCTCCTCCTCCACGGTACTTCGCGCCACTTGCGCAGGAGGCGGAGCCTAGTGACGACTCTGGAGTTCCCGCTAGTGAGGATTTGGCGGGCTGGAAATACTTGCTGCGCCACACGCCTCTGAGGTAAATGCTTCAGGCGCAGCAGCGCCGGATGTAGCAGAGCTGACAAAGTTCTTTGCAGGGTTTAACCTCTTGAGTGCTGGAGCGGTGCTCGACAGCACGTGGCAGCAGTATAACACAGTTCAAAGTAGTAATGCACACAATCACTTGGGCCTATACCCGAATGGCAGCAGGGTTAGGCAGCACAGTCTTTGTAATAAAGTACAGTCTATAGTGCCAGAATAAGGCACAGAAGTATATATCCTGTGGTTCGTGACGCCACTTGCAACATCCCCCACCGGGGCCTAGCCTTTTCTCGGGGCCTGGAGTCAGCCGGGGCCCGCAGTACCGGAGTGGCTGGCGGTTGCGGCCTAGGCACGCTAGTGTCACGGTGCTTGGTATGGGGAACCGGAGGGCTGTCCTACAGCCTGGCAGGTCTCCAGCATGGTGGTGTTGGCAAGAAATGATGAGGGAGAGGTTGCTATAGCGGTTCTCCCTGGGGCAACCCTTTGGTGTCTAGAGTATGAGTCTCTGTGTAGTGGACAGGGTGCCTGTGATGATGGCAGCCGTAATAGCAGGGACCAGACGGAGGCATAGGTTGAACAAAAACAACTTACAGTTCTTTATTGGAACCGACAGGAACCGCAGCAACGTGCCTTTAACAGAGTAGTGGATTGCTGAGATGTACTTGGGGGGAGCCACAGGATGTAGAGCGCCAGCCTGGATGCAGAGGGCAGGCTGGGAGGTAGCTGTGTCCTGAAAGGATGCTTCAGCTTTATCCTCGATTGCTTCAGGTATCGCCCTTAATGGTAGGATGATACCCTTTCCTCACTATACTAGCTATTAGTTCCACTCTTCAGGCAGGGGCTAGGCTCTTCCTGCTCTGGTCTGGTGTGCTAGCTGCACTGACTCCTCTGAGTCTCTAATCTGAGAGAGTGAACTCTCTCCTCACACTGCACTCTCTTCTGAGAGAGAACTGACTGCTTCTTCTGGAAGTTTCCTGACAGGGTCTTGTAACTCCCCTGGTCAGGTGGTGGCTACTCCTCCAATTACCTCTCAGCTCACAGAGACAAAGTATAACACATGTGATTGGCTGACACATATGACATCAGACAAAACAGTTAACTCCTGCCTTACCAGGCAGGATCTACCACTGCACTGTTCCCCTGTGTCCTATAAGGACTATGTAGGCTGCAAGCTACATGGTGGGATGTATTCGCAACCACTCCTCCGCCTTGCATCGGCGAGGGTGTTGCATTTGCATTCACATTTCCTCATTTTGAACACATTTATTTCCTCCTTATGTTGTTGCCCCCAAACAGCTCCTTCTGGCCGGATCTTCTGGTGTTATCTTCTTATGTGGCACCAAACTCCAGAAGTTCAAGGGTCACAAGGGTGACTTCAGAAAGCTTAAATCATCTCCCCTTGGACTCTGCTGAGCTTGGACCACACTGGATTTGTATTGTTCCAGCATCTTCAGCTGTTGCTTTAAGTTACCTTACCCAAAAGCAAAACACAAGCTTAAAAAACAGCAAAACCAGCAAAAATACATATCCCTACTATCAAATAAATCTCCAAAGCCACCACTAGTTGAGTAAACTAACTATAGTATGGCAGTATATGCAGATTTTCCTCCTCATTCATTACAATGTGCAAATCGCACATTGTATTGAAAGGGTTAAATTCAGACAGCCTTGGGTATTCGTATCCATGATGGTGGCGCCCACATGCAGACAAGATTTAGAAGCCCCCGGCAGCTTTACAGGGTCAACACCCGCAATTGGTGTCTACACCGATCTTGTGTGTTACCAGTGGGTGTTTGGTGCAATATGCAGCAAACTCCCACCTTGTATGGAGAGGGCTCAGCCAGTGAGCCCTCTCCATACACCGGCAGCTGGCATGTGACGGTAAGGGATTAAGAAGTGTTTGTGCTACTGTGTCATCCATGGACTGTCCACCACGGCACATTTATTAACGCAACAGAATTGTTTAGCGCACTCTATGTTAAAGGTGCACACTTCCCAAGCAGGGCAGGGTGCGCCATATTAATGGAGACTGTGCACAGTTTGCACTTGTTTTGATGAATGTGGGGCTGTGTTCCTTATTGTAGACTATGCTCTGATGAACTTATCTTCAACTTACTGTGATCCATTTGCTGAACTCTGGTTTGTATTTTGGATTCTGTCTGCCTGCTGCCTCCCCTAAACTCTGTCTTGGAGTAATGTATGCCGGCCCCCTTGTGCTTAGCATCTGCTTCCTCTGACCCATCTGGGATAATTGTCATTTTTATAGCATTACTCCAAAAGGTATTGACATAGTGGGACACATTTACTTACCCGGTCCTGTCGCGATCACCGATCCGGACTGTCTGACGAGGATGAAGTCCGGTGCGATTCTCCAAGATTGTGTGCCTGATATCCTGCATGTGTCGCTTCCCCACTCATGTTCACCTTCATCTTCCCGGTGTATGTGACTTCATTGTCTTACGACACACTTTGACATGTTAAATCCCGCGCGTTGTCTGAATCCGTCTTCCGACAGCCCGCCCCCCGATTTGTGTCGTGTGAAAGCCGGCGCCGATGCACCAAAATCCGATCTTGTGCGACATAAAGCCTTTCTAAAAGCGGCACACATCGGAAATCGATGGATATTCTGACCATATTGCGGTCCGCGATCCCTTAGTAAATGAGCCCCAGTGTCCTTGTTGCACCGATGTCCGATGCCAAATCAGCACAATGGACCTACAACTTGTAAGAAGCAGTTTTAGTTGTCATTCCCACTATTAAGTGCTTCATACAACTTTCTAAGTGAATACCGTAAAATAGCATTTTGGCGTCACTAAAGGTTAAAAAAAGAATTCTTCCCAAAGCTTTCAATAGGTTAATAATACAAACGCTTACAACACTTTAGTGATCTTTTCATCTCCCTAATTGACAGATATCTTTACCACTAAGTACTGACATTTACAAAATGCATTTTGTTCGGTCATGATAACAATAATCCTTTAATTGTAGATATGGGGTAGGTGGTTACTTACCTCTGAGATCTGCAGAATAGAAACTGCATAAATAGTCCAAGTCATTGGGGTGAGATTGATCATCGGCTGCAATAATCTGAACCGGCCATGTTACGCTGGGTTACTTTATGTGTTCTTCTGGCTATAACCTGGACTAAACAAGCTATGAAAAATGGATTTGATTCCGTATTACTAATGGTAATTGTTACAAACTGATTCAAAAACTCCTAAGCACAATGAGAAAAGGTGAATGACGGATAAATGTAGTTGAGTCCTGTTATTTAAAGCGTCATTTAAAATAATTTTTTAATATGGTGTTGGTGGTGGGGGGGGTATATTTTTTTAAGATACCTCCTTAACAAATTCTGGTTAGTTTGTAAAAATAATGGGAGTCATTTACTAAGGGCCCGATTAGCGTTTTCCCGACGTATTGCGGCGATTTCCCCTGAATTGCCCCTGGATTTTGGCGCACGCGATCGGATTGTGGCGCATCGTCGCTGGCATGCACGCGACGGAAATCGGGGGGCGTGGCCGAACGAAAACCCGACAGATTCGGAAAAACTGCCGCATTTAAAACAAAAAATCTGTTGCGGAGCTTGCACTTACCTTCACTCAGCCCGAGCAGGTGAACTCCAGCGCGTTCCGATGCTTTTCAGCGCAGCAGAGGCGGAGGAACTACCTTTATAAATCCCGGCCGGACCCGAATCCAGCGCAGAGAACGCGCCGCTGGATCGCAAATGGAGCGGGTAAGTAAATCTGCCCCAATGTGTATTCCAACCTGTACAGTGTGTGCCTATGGAGGCTGCAGGAGCTCACATCTAATCTCCTTGTGTTTGGTTAAACAGCTTGGAGATAAGAGTATTAACCCCTTCACTTTCAGCTTGATCTTTGAAAATAATTTGCAGCCTGTATTGTCCAAATTAAGCAGAATTCCCTAATGAAGTACAGACGTCCCCTACTTAAGGACACCCGACTTACCGACAACCCATAGTTACAGACAGACCCCTCTGACCTCTGGTGAAGCTTTCTGAATGCTTTACTATAGTCCCAGATTGCAATAATCATCTGTAAGGTGTCTGTAATGAAGCTTTATTGATAAGCTTTACAGCAGAAAATGCTTAAACTCCAATTGTCACTTTGGCCAAAAAATTTTTTTTGTCTGGATCTACAATGATTAAATATATAGTTTCGACTTACATACAAATTCAACTTAAGAACAGACCTCTTGTACGTAACCCGGGGACTGCCTGTGAATTAGAAAAAAAATATTTAAAAACAATCTCCCCGCACAATATCAAAGATCAACTGAAATGAAGGTTTATTATTATGGACTTTTGGTTTATGAAAAAACAGACAAAATGATTAAATCTTGGATTTGGAAATTTTTAATTTTAGGCATAATATACTATTTTCAAAACATTTGTTTGGATGTCTTAAGATTTATTAAATACAGTATTAACTCTTTTAGCATAGATTGGTTTATAGGCATATATAGATGAGGCATTCTATTCATTTGGGTAATTTCCAAGAATATGTATATATATATATGTATGTGTGTATATTAGAGATGAGCGAGCACTAAAATGCTCGGGTGCTCGTTACTCGAGCCGAACATTTCCAGATGCTCGAGTGCTCGTTTCGAGTAACGAGCCCCATTGAAGTCAATGGGAGACCCGAGCATTTTTCAAAGGGACCATGGTTCAGGAATAAAATGTGTTATTTAATTGAAAAATAATGTCTTCTGATAATTTGCAAACATCTGCGATCTATTCTTCACTGTTCCGCGCGTATATTATCTCCCGACAAGTTAGCAGATGTAAAGAACAGTGAAGAATAGAATAAAAACAGTGAACACAGTGAACACAGTGAACACAGGATCATTTAAGATAAAAACACATTACAGAACATTACAGATGTTCGGCACATCTGCTTACTTGTCGGGAGATACGCGCGGAACGGCGCGAACAAAATAGCATGTGAAGAACAATATATATGTGTGTGAAGAACACATTGCAGATGTTTAAATACATCTGCAATGTGTTCTACACACATATATATTGTTCTTCACATGCTATTTTGTTCGCACCGTTCCGCGCGTATCTTCCGACAAGTAAGCAGATGTGCCGAACATCTGTAATCTATTCTGCACTGTGTTCTGCACTGTGTTTTTATCTTAAATGATCCTGTGTTCACTGTTTTTATTCTATTCTTCATTGTTCTTCACTGTGTTTTTTTTAATTAAATGCTCGATCTCGAGCAGGGGAAATACTCGTCCGAGCAACGAGCCGTCTCGAGTACCCTAATGCTCGACCGAGCATCAAGCTCGGACGAGCATGTTCGCTCATCTCTAGTGTATATGTATGTGTATATATGAATGTGTATATATGTATGTGTATATATGAATGTGTATATATGTATGTGTATATATGTATGTGTATATATGTATGTGTATATATGTATGTGTATATATGAATGTGTATATATGTATGTGTATATATGTATGTGTATATATGTATGTGTATATATGAATGTGTATATATGTATGTGTATATATGAATGTGTATATATGTATGTGTATATGTGTATATATGAATGTGTATATATGTATGTGTATATATGAATGTGTATATATGAATGTGTATATATGAATGTGTATATATGAATGTGTATATATGTATGTGTATATATGTATGTGTATATATGTATGTGTATATATGAATGTGTATATATGTATGTGTATATATGTATGTGTATATGTGTATATATGAATGTGTATATATGAATGTGTATATATGAATGTGTATATATGTATGTGTATATATGTATGTGTATATATGTATGTGTATATATGAATGTGTATATATGAATGTGTATATATGAATGTGTATATATGTATGTGTATATATGAATGTGTATATATGTATGTGTATATATGTATATGTATATATGAATGTGTATATATGTATATGTATATATGAATGTGTATATATGAATGTGTATATATGAATGTGTATATATGTATGTGTATATATGTATATGTATATATGAATGTGTATATATGTATGTGTATATATGTATGTGTATATATGAATGTGTATATATGAATGTGTATACATGTGTGTGTGTGTATATATATGTATGTGTTTATATGTATGTGTATATGTGTATATATGTATGTGTTTATATGTATGTATGTGTATATGTGTATATATGTATGTGTTTATATGTATGTATGTGTATATATGTATGTGTATATATGTATGTGTATATATGAATGTGTATATATGAATGTGTATACATGTGTGTGTGTGTATATATATGTATGTGTTTATATGTATGTGTATATGTGTATATATGTATGTGTTTATATGTATGTATGTGTATATGTGTATATATGTATGTGTTTATATGTATGTATGTGTATATATGTATGTGTATATATGTATGTGTATATATGATTGTGTATATATGTATGTGTATATATGAATGTGTATATATGAATGTGTATATATGTATGTGTTTATATGTATGTATGTGTATATATGTATGTGTATATATGTATGTGTATATATGAATGTGTATATATGTATGTGTATATATGAATGTGTATATATGTATGTGTATATGTGTATATATGTATGTGTATATATGAATGTGTATATATGTATGTGTATATATGAATGTGTATATATGAATGTGTATATATGTATGTGTATATATGAATGTGTATATATGAATGTGTATATATGAATGTGTATATATGTATATGTATATATGAATGTGTATATATGAATGTGTATATATGTATGTGTATATATGTATATGTATATATGAATGTGTATATATGTATGTGTATATATGTATGTGTATATATGAATGTGTATATATGAATGTGTATACATGTGTGTGTGTATATATATGTATGTGTTTATATGTATGTGTATATGTGTATATATGTATGTGTTTATATGTATGTATGTGTATATGTGTTTATATGTATGTATGTGTATATATGTATGTGTATATATGTATGTGTATATATGAATGTGTATATATGAATGTGTATACATGTGTGTGTGTGTATATATATGTATGTGTTTATATGTATGTGTATATGTGTATATATGTATGTGTTTATATGTATGTATGTGTATATATGTATGTGTATATATGTATGTGTATATATGTATGTGTATATATGATTGTGTATATATGTATGTGTATATATGAATGTGTATATATGAATGTGTATATATGTATGTGTTTATATGTATGTATGTGTATATATGTATGTGTATATATGTATGTGTATATATGAATGTGTATATATGTATGTGTATATATGAATGTGTATATATGTATGTGTATACATGTGTGTGTGTGTATATATATGTATGTGTTTATATGTATGTGTATATGTGTATATATGTATGTGTTTATATGTATGTATGTGTATATATGTATGTGTATATATGTATGTGTATATATGTATGTGTATATATGATTGTGTATATATGTATGTGTATATATGAATGTGTATATATGAATGTGTATATATGTATGTGTTTATATGTATGTATGTGTATATATGTATGTGTATATATGTATGTGTATATATGAATGTGTATATATGTATGTGTATATATGAATGTGTATATATGTATGTGTATATGTGTATATATGTATGTGTATATATGAATGTGTATATATGTATGTGTATATATGAATGTGTATATATGAATGTGTATATATGAATGTGTATACATGTGTGTGTGTGTATATATATGTATGTGTTTATATGTATGTGTATATGTGTATATATGTATGTGTTTATATGTATGTATGTGTATATATGTATGTGTATATATGTATGTGTATATATGTATGTGTATATATGTATGTGTATATATGAATGTGTATACATGTGTGTGTGTGTATATATATGTATGTGTTTATATGTATGTATGTGTATATGTGTATATATGTATGTGTTTATATGTATGTGTATATGTGTATATATGTATGTGTTTGTATGTATGTGTATATGTGTATATATGTATGTGTTTATATGTATGTATGTGTATATATGTATGTGTATATATGTATGTGTATATATGAATGTGTATATATGAATGTGTATATATGAATGTGTATATATGAATGTGTTTATATGTATGTATGTGTATATATGTGTATGTGTATATATGTATGTGTGTGTATATGTATGTGTGTGTATATATATATATATATATATATATATATATACACACAATATGCACAAGGTGGTGTTTTCCTCAAACAAGCCTCTATCCTAATTTTATTCTTATTTATTGTGATCCACAAAATCTTCCAGCAGCTTCTACCGAGAGTGGTGATAGAGAACAAGGTGAACTATATTCTCTCATTGATAAAATTGAAACTACTATAAACAATATCCTTCAGTCAGAAAAGTACAAGGAAATTCTGCAAGACCTCATCAAGAAGGTGAAGTCCAAGATATGTGACCTTGACTTTAATAACAATGGAATGAATTCGCTACTAAATGTGTCTAAAGGTTTCCTTAAAAAAATTCAAGAAGGCTCAGTGACTGAACACGCCATAAAAACTTTTTTGAATACTGATCCAATGAAACAAATGGTTCCATTTCTAGAAAGCATAAAGTCCAAACAGAATTCTGCGTACTATGTGACAGTACAATAAAGGTAAGAGATTATTTGTATGTCTACATCATTTCAGAAAATTATTTTTCCATTATGTTTAAAGTGGTATTCCGAGAATATGAAGATCTGATTAAAAAAAAAAAACATAATGCTATCATAAATGAATACAACAAAACACAATGGGGGTCATTTACTAAGGGCCCGATTCGCGTTTTCCCGAATATTTCCAATTTGCGCCAATTTTCCCTGTATTGCCCCGGGATTTAGGCGCACGCGATCGGATTTTGGCGCATCGGCGCTGGCATGCACGCGACGGAAATCGGGGGGCGTGGCTGAACGAAAACCCGACGGATTCGGAAAAACCGCCGCGGAGCTTTCACTTACCTTCATCCAGGATAGGCCGGTGTATTTGAGTGCGTTCCACCTGGTGGACGTCAGAGGAACTACCTTAATGAATCCCGGCCGGACCCGAATCCACCGCAGAGAACGCGCCGCTCGATCGCGAACGGACTGGGTAAGTAAATCTGCCCCAATGTCACCCACACCCAATCCCCCCCCCTCATTCTTCTTCACACCCCACTGGCGTGAAGGTGACGGAGAGGGCAAAATAATCGGAAGTGCTAGCAATAAGCTAACGTGGCGCAGAGGTCCTGATAAATATGCCCCAATGTCAATTTATAATTCACAACATTTTTAAACATACTAAAGTAGGTGGCTGCCAAGACGGCCACCACTGGAAACTACAAGTCCCATGACCCTTAGTTCTCAGTAACTCCTCCTTCCTCTTATGCTTTGCTCCCAGTGATGATGTAACAGACTGTCCTGCTCTGTTACCATAGTAATGATGTGTAACTGCCATCACTGCACACAACGTCTCACCACAGCACTGTTCATACTGGATGCACTGCAACCAACCAATTACAGACAAACTTACATACATACAGGCAGGTGCAGGACATGTGATGTGGACATGTGACCAGCAGCATCTTCTGTCCTGTGTCCTGTGACTGATTAAAGGGCCAGTAGCATATTAATTCTTCATTACATTGTATGTCCACAGCATTTTTCTGCTAAAGGGAACAACATTTTAAATAACAACTAATTACATATTAGCTTATATTTAATGACACACTTGTATTTGGGTTATGCTTATTCCTGGAATACCCCTTTAACCCCTTACCGACGCGCGCCGTAATAGTACGGCGCACGTCGGGTCCAGGTGCATGGAGAGGGCTCACGGGCTGAGCCCTTTCCATAGCCGGTAAGTCTTTGCTGCATATATGTAGCTCTTATGGTGGCGGGTGTTCCACAGTATGTGATTCCTAATCTCCACTACTCTTCACATTCTGCCACCACCCAGGATTGCCGGACTGCCATCTTGCCTCCAGTTGTATCCTCCTCTTCCGCCTCTTCATCCAGTCAGCACAGCACCTGCACCACCAGCTTTCGGAAAGCCATCGGACAATAGGCAGCAGGCAGTGCTAAAACTCATCTCACATCGCCCAGGAGCAGACAGATGAGTGGTTGTTGTGCTTAACCACAGGCCCGGCAAGAGGGCCCAATAAATTTTAGTTACATCCCTGTTAGTGGACCCTTGTAAATAAAAATACTACACAAGAGAACATATTTGTAATAATGATAATCCTTTCTTTTCAGTGCTGGGCATCCAAAGAAGCACAAATCCTTGATATATGTTTGTTCATTTCAAATAAAGTTTATTATTAAAATGTAATTTGTGTGATACTTGTATTTAATAAACATCATAATGATAATTAATTAATAAATCAGGGCTGGTCAAACTGATCAGTTGCGCAGCTTTATCGCAGAATCCTGGTCGAGTAGCAGAGCGCGGCCTATGGGGGTCAAGTGGTAAATCCTCTCTTATTTAAGGTGCATTGTTATGTCAGAAGCCAAAAGTGAATAAATAAAAGAATAGCCTATATGGATGAACCTATGTTCAATATATTCATTTACTTTAATATTATTATTTATTTATAGAGAACTATTAATTCCAGAGGTCACAGTGTATATGAAGGGTAGATGGAGACACAAGGGGAGGTCACAGTCTATATGAAGGGTAGATGGAGACACAAGGGGAGGTCACAGTCTATATGAAGGGTAGATGGAGACACAAGGGGAGGTCACAGTCTATATGGAGGGTAGATGGAGACACAAGGTGAGGACACAATCTATATGGGGAGTAGATGGAGACACGAGGTGAGGACACAATCTATATGGAGGGTAGATGGAGACACGAGGTGAGGACACAATCTATATGGAGGGTAGATGGAGACACAAGGTGAGGACACAATCTATATGGAGGGTAGATGGAGACACAAGGGGAGGTCACAGTCTATATGGAGGGTAGATGGAGACATGAGGTGAGGACACAATCTATATGGAGGGTAGATGGAGACACGAGGTGAGGACACAATCTATATGGAGGGTAGATGGAGACACAAGGTGAGGTCACAATCTATATGGAGGGTAGATGGAGAGATGAGGTGAGGTCACAGTCTATATGGAGGGTAGATGGAGACACAAGGTGAGGTCACAATCTATATGGGGGGTAGATGGAGACATGAGGTGAGGTCACAATCTATATGGAGGGTAGATGGAGACATTAGGTGAGGTCACAATCTATATGGAGGGTAGATGGAGACACGGGGTGAGGTCACAATCTATATGGAGGGTAGATGGAGACACGAGGTGAGGTCACAATCTATATGGAGGGTAGATGGAGACACGAGGTGAGGTCACAATCTATATGGAGGGTAGATGGAGAGATGAGGTGAGGACACAATCTATATGGAGGGTAGATGGAGACATGAGGTGAGGTCACAATCTATATGGAGGGTAGATGGAGACACAAGGTGAGGTCACAGTCTATATGGGGGGTAGAATCAGACAGTAGGTGTTCTCCTTAAGGAGACAATGCCAATTAAGGCCACCTAAAAGGCATGTGGAGACTTAAAGCCATAGATGCTCCACCAGGGAATTCTGGGAAAAATGCAAATAAGTTTTCCAAGGTGTTAAATGGAAAACAATACCTCCTGTTGCTACCTTGAAAGGCAGCCCCCTTAACATCAAGTATGACCTACAAGAAGTCTAAAAACATGATGTGGGATTAAGCCAAACCAGTATATCTATTCCATAAGGAACAGACTCCCAACTGTAGACAGCACTGTTTCGACCTGGTTGGGTCTCCTCAGTACAGTGTAGGGAACTGATTTGGCTATGTGAGAGGCTATTGACTAGGATCAGACAGTAGGTGTTCTCCTTAAGGAGACAATGCCAATTAAGGCCACCTAAAAGGCATGTGGAGACTTAAAGCCATAGATGCTCCACCAGGGAATTCTGGGAAAAATGCAAATAAGTTTTCCAAGGTGTTAAATGGAAAACAATACCTCCTGTTGCTACCTTGAAAGGCAGCCCCCTTAACATCAAGTATGACCTACAAGAAGTCTAAAAACATGATGTGGGATTAAGCCAAACCAGTATATCTATTCCATAAGGAACAGACTCCCAACTGTAGACAGCACTGTTTCGACCTGGTTGGGTCTCCTCAGTACAGTGTAGGGAACTGATTTGGCTATGTGAGAGGCTATTGACTAGGATCAGACAGTAGGTGTTCTCCTTAAGGAGACAATGCCAATTAAGGCCACCTAAAAGGCATGTGGAGACTTAAAGCCATAGATGCTCCACCAGGGAATTCTGGGAAAAATGCAAATAAGTTTTCCAAGGTGTTAAATGGAAAACAATACCTCCTGTTGCTACCTTGAAAGGCAGCCCCCTTAACATCAAGTATGACCTACAAGAAGTCTAAAAACATGATGTGGGATTAAGCCAAACCAGTATATCTATTCCATAAGGAACAGACTCCCAACTGTAGACAGCACTGTTTCGACCTGGTTGGGTCTCCTCAGTACAGTGTAGGGAACTGATTTGGCTATGTGAGAGGCTATTGACTAGGATCAGACAGTAGGTGTTCTCCTTAAGGAGACAATGCCAATTAAGGCCACCTAAAAGGCATGTGGAGACTTAAAGCCATAGATGCTCCACCAGGGAATTCTGGGAAAAATGCAAATAAGTTTTCCAAGGTGTTAAATGGAAAACAATACCTCCTGTTGCTACCTTGAAAGGCAGCCCCCTTAACATCAAGTATGACCTACAAGAAGTCTAAAAACATGATGTGGGATTAAGCCAAACCAGTATATCTATTCCATAAGGAACAGACTCCCAACTGTAGACAGCACTGTTTCGACCTGGTTGGGTCTCCTCAGTACAGTGTAGGGAACTGATTTGGCTATGTGAGAGGCTATTGACTAGGATCAGACAGTAGGTGTTCTCCTTAAGGAGACAATGCCAATTAAGGCCACCTAAAAGGCATGTGGAGACTTAAAGCCATAGATGCTCCACCAGGGGGGTAGATGGAGACACGAGGTGAGGACACAATCTATATGGAGGGTAGATGGAGACATGAGGTGAGGACACAATCTATATGGAGGGTAGATGGAGACACAAGGTGAGGACACAATCTATATGGAGGGTAGATGGAGACACAAGGGGAGGTCACAGTCTATATGGAGGGTAGATGGAGACATGAGGTGAGGACACAATCTATATGGAGGGTAGATGGAGACACGAGGTGAGGACACAATCTATATGGAGGGTAGATGGAGACACAAGGTGAGGTCACAATCTATATGGAGGGTAGATGGAGAGATGAGGTGAGGTCACAGTCTATATGGAGGGTAGATGGAGACACAAGGTGAGGTCACAATCTATATGGGGGGTAGATGGAGACATGAGGTGAGGTCACAATCTATATGGAGGGTAGATGGAGACATTAGGTGAGGTCACAATCTATATGGAGGGTAGATGGAGACACAAGGTGAGGACACAATCTATATGGAGGCTAGATGGAGACACGAGGTGAGGTCACAATCTATATGGAGGGTAGATGGAGACACGAGGTGAGGTCACAATCTATATGGAGGGTAGATGGAGACACGAGGTGAGGTCACAATCTATATGGAGGGTAGATGGAGAGATGAGGTGAGGACACAATCTATATGGAGGGTAGATGGAGACATGAGGTGAGGTCACAATCTATATGGAGGGTAGATGGAGACACAAGGTGAGGTCACAGTCTATATGGGGGGTAGATGGAGACACGAGGTGAGGACACAATCTATATGGAGGGTAGATGGAGACATGAGGTGAGGACACAATCTATATGGAGGGTAGATGGAGACACAAGGTGAGGTCACAGTCTATATGGAAGGTAGATGGAGACACGAGGTGCGGTCACTATCTATATGGAGGGTAGATGGAGACACGAGGTGAGGACACAATCTATATGGAGGGTAGATGGAGACACGAGGTGCGGTCACTATCTATATGGAGGGTAGATGGAGACATGAGGTGAGGTCACAATCTATATGGGGGGTAGATGGAGACACGAGGTGAGGACACAATCTATATGGAGGGTAGATGGAGACATGAGGTGAGGACACAATCTATATGGAGGGTAGATGGAGAGATGAGGTGAGGTCACAGTCTATATGGAGGTAGATGGAGACATGAGGTGAGGTCACAATCTATATGGAGGGTAGATGGAGACACGAGGTGAGGTCACAATCTATATGGAGGGTAGATGGAGACACGAGGTGAGGTCACAATCTATATGGAGGGTAGATGGAGACACGAGGTGAGGTCACAATCTATATGGAGGGTAGATGGAGAGATGAGGTGAGGACACAATCTATATGGAGGGTAGATGGAGACACGAGGTGAGGTCACAATCTATATGGGGGGTAGATGGAGACATGAGATGAGGTCACAATCTATATGGAGGGTAGATGGAGACACGAGGTGAGGTCACAATCTATATGGAGGGTAGATGGAGACACGAGGTGAGGTCACAATCTATATGGAGGGTAGATGGAGACACGAGGTGAGGTCACAATCTATATGGAGGGTAGATGGAGACATGAGGTGAGGTCACACTCTATATGGAGGGTAGATGGAGACACGAGGTGAGGTCACAGTCTATATGGGAGGGTAGACGGAGACACAAGATGAGGTCACAATGCATATGAGAGTGTAGACAGAGACACAAGGTCAGATCACCTGGCAGTAGGCCTGCACCTGGTGAGGGAGGGACCTCTGTATAGTGAGGGCTGGAGAGGCTTAGGCTTTATTTTGATTTGTTTATTTTGTATTACCCCCAAATAAAACTGGCTGAGGTCAGTATCAGCGGCGTAACTAGAAGCTGATGGGCCCCAGTGCAAAGTCTGTGCCAGGCCCCTGACTGTAATGTATGGCTTATAGCAATAGTCTTCTCATATTGGAAAGTGACACCATAAGGGCCCCCTAAACCTCTTGGGCCCGGGTGCGACTGCTCCCTCTGCACCCCCTCAAGTTACGCCCCTGGTCAGTATTACACAAATCATACAGTGTGGACTGTGAATTGCTGGTGAATTATCCTGTCTATCCCAAGAGACGATGATCCCGGGCCTCATCCCATATTGCATACACATACAGGGGCGTTGCTAGGGTGGTAAAAGATCAGGGGAATGGGCCCCAGTGCATATGTATTGCACTTTGAGTAATGTGGAGTTCCCCACACAGACATCTTATGTTCCTCATTGTCCCTACATCTTGGCTCACTGACAGTATTATCCTACTGCTACCACTAACACGCCCCCCCAAAAAATACTGTAAGGCCCCTTCCACACTTGCGTTTTTCACTTGCGTGTTCTGCGCATGCTTTTGATGTGCAAAACTTGCATTGCACTCTGACCCAATGTAATCAAAGGTTTTTTCAAACTTGCATTTTTTTTTTAACACACATTTAAATCTCGACATGCTCTTCTTTTGCAAGTCACACACGTGAAAAACGCACCATACAAGTCTATGGAGACGCATCAAAAACGCCTTGCACTGTGAGACACTTGCAAGTCCAATGCATTTTCACACAGTAATTGCCATAGAAAAGATAGAGCTCAGTCCTGAGTCCATTTCACGCTCGTTATCTGCGCATGAAAAACGCATTGAAATTGCATTGAAAACGCGCGTGAAAAACTGAGACACTGAACAAACTCCGTTTTTGTCCATTTTTAATTAAGATAATTGGGACAACCGGACAATAACGCATGCATTTTTAAAAAATGCATGCGTTTTTTACGCGAATGAAAACACACAACTAAAAACGGCATAAAAACGGGTTCAAAACGCCACATGTGCCACCACCCTAAGGCTGCATAAACACGTTTGTCGTGCATTTAGACACCAGGTGCTTTTTACTGACCGCATGCGTTTCACTGGAAACACATATCAAGATCAAACCGAGGTCCGTCCTAGTGCCACAGGTGAATGTGTCTCAAGAAAAGTCCCCACAGCCCAAGTGATCTCCTCATGCAGTAATCTCCTCCTCACTCAGTTATGTCCTCACACAGTCCCCCCCCCCCTTATGTAGTCCCTTAGCCCCCATCATGGGCTTCCCCTGCACGTCATGTAACCACATAACCACATTACATCATCATAAGTCCTGTAGCCTAGTAATATTCTCCTGGAGGCAACAGGACCTGCAAGGAAAAGCACTGTGCTAAGTACTGCACGGGCTCTCACTGATAGCGCTACACACCGTAGTAGTCTGGCGTGGAGACGATACCGGTTCAGTTTTGCATCGGAGTCGCGCAAATGTGGCATTTAAATGGCTGCAGAGAGAATCCCTGCTGGATCAGCATTTTCAGGGAGTGTAAAGCATTGCTATGGCAATCTTGGGGTCTGAGCTAAGGCCCCAGGGCTGTCTATAGTAAATGTGCTAATACCCTGTAATACATCAATATTGGAGGGTACTATAATGAACAAGCAATCCAACGATTGCTTGTTCACGTCCCATAGATCGACAAGTAAAAAAGTGGAAAAAAAGGTTTTAAATAAAAATAAAAAATTAATCAAAAATCCCCCAAAGCCCTGTTACACATTACATAGCAGAAAATTTGTCCATTAGGACATTTGTACCCATTGGTCAATAAAACTTAACTTTTAATTCTGTACTAAAAAGTGGACCAACCAAAAAAAGAAAAAAGTTTAAAATTTCTCAAACAGTTCTTACTAAAGGCAGTGTACTCGAGGGCATGTATAACAGTAGAAGTGCCCCACAGTATTGTGTAGCAATCGCGCTGCTCCGTTACGGCTCTCCAATGTACCCGCTAAGGTAGCCACGGAGCTGAGTTGGTGCTCTATAGGTGTATGGACCCTATCCCGCAAGGCCTCTTCCCCTTTAGAGATCGCACCATGCAGAGTCTAGTTGAGTGCATATAAACTCTAACATACGGACTAAGCGTGCTAAGGGGAGGAGGGGAGAGGGGAAGGGAGGATTCCTATATGCTTGCCCTATTATCTGAGCACTCACTACAAACACACATTCATACGAAAATTTTAAAGCTGCCTGGAGGAACTGATGATTCTAAAAACATTCACACAGTAGCCCCCCCGACATGTTTCGCCACAAAACGTGGCGTCCTCAGGGGTACCGGGGCTATAAAGCGGCACTTCGTGTAAGTCTACTCTTTACTCTAAGCTTTCAAAGTATACGTCATGGTTGAGGCTGTACCCGATGTCCAATCGGTGACAGGGAGGCTTGGTTCTGGTTACCAATCCCCTTAGGGCTGTGACGTGGTGTAATTTGCATAATTATTCACGCATGTCCGTGAACTTACGGCCAGAGGCGTCTATTCATAGGATATCCTACAGCGCATGTCTGGAGACTTAGTATAGATTCGGCCAGTCCGATGGATTCACTGCGCATGTCCAAGGACTTTGTGCATTCCGGGCAGAGTTGCGAGCGACTTTCTGCGCGTGCCCGGGGACTTAGAAGACGGGCCATGTACAGTCGCGATCAACAGGTAAGTTGAGTGCATATATCTTTGGACTTAGTCGATGTCTCACAAGGTACGTATTCACTGTGGGAATATATATTCTTTTAAGTCTCCGCTAATGGTATATAGCGGGGAGAGCCAGATCGTGGTGAGCTATCTGACTCGTTTATTTCGCTCCAGAAACTTGGGGCTCAGATCAAGATATGTGTGCTTTTGTCACAGGGGACGGATTATTATAGCTAGGTAGTCACTGACCCGTCTCAGACCTGGGGACAGAGCAGTGAATATAGTATGTTTATTGGCCTCCATACATGTATTGGCAAAAAGTATACAGGTGAAAGATATAGACGACTGATATAGAAAGGAGTGCCTGAATTTTGGTCAGGTCCTAGCAGTAATATTTTACCTTGGAGGAGGTGGTATTTAAACCCTCAGACAAGGGTGGAAACATAGTACTACTTGACAGGGTAGAATACGTTAATATGGTTAGGCGACTGTTAGATGATAGAAATACCTATAAAATATTGGAAAGGGACCCTACTGACAGATTTGTCCATGAACTCTCAAATATTTTGACAACTGCGCTTGAGGAAAACTTGATTTCCAAAGATGAATTTAGGTACCTCTTTACTAGCAAGCCAACTATACCAACATTCTACGCTTTGCCAAAGGTGCACAAGCGAATGACACCCATACCCGGTAGACCAATCGTCTCGGGTACAGGCTGCCTCACCCAAGGCATTAGTGAATATATTGACAAACTCTTACGTCCATTCGTCACCTCTTTACCCTCCTACCTACGTGAAACAAAAGATGTGATCACCAGATTACAGGAGATTACGGTACCAAAAAACACCTACCTGGCAAGCCTAGATGTGGAGGCTCTCTACAGTAATATACAACATCCGCTAGGATTGAAAGCAGTCAACTTTTTTCTTAGCACCAAAGCCATACAGTATAAAAAACACAACACTTTTCTGGTTTCACTACTGCAGTTTCTCCTAACACACAATTACTTCCTCTTTGGCGGTGCCTTTTACCATCAGGTGAAGGGCACCGCCATGGGGACCATATGCGCACCAACATATGCTAATATTTTTTTAGGGTGGTGGGAATCCGTCATAGTCTTTTCAGAAGACTTAACAGAATACACCAAACACATTATTTTTTGGGGAAGGTATATCGATGATATACTGATTCTATGGGAAGGTGATCAAGACACTTTTAAAAAATTTGTCTCTTGCCTCAACAACAACGAAATAGGCATGCACTTCACCTCAGAAATTCCCAATAAACACATTTGCTTTCTATATTTAAATATCACGATTGACGAAGAGGGACGGATACAAACGTCTATCCACAGAAAAGAAACCTCCACAAACAATCTGCTCAGCTGGCAAAGCTGGCACCCAATACCCCTTAAAAGGGGCATTCCAGTCGGGCAGTATCTCCGTGCCAGGAGGAACTGCTCGACTGAAGCAGACTTCCAAAAAGAATGCCAGGACCTTTACATTCGATTTGTGATGAGAGGATACCCTAAAAAGACCCTACATAGGGCCTACCATAGAGCAAAAGCATCGAATAGGGAGGACCTTCTTAAAACCCACGACAAATCAGATAGACAGGGACCAATAAGATGCATAGGAACCTTTGACGGGTATACCCCTCAAGTCCTTGAAGTACTTCAAAAATACTGGCCCCTACTGATGGCAGATGAGGATGTACGCACGGCCGTTACAGTACATCCGTCAATAACATACCGTAGGGGAAAAAATATCAAGGATCTACTTATACATAGCCACTATACCGAAAAAAGAACGATCCACCCTACATGGCTGCCATCCCGCACTCTAGGCTCGTACCCATGCGGGACATGTTCATTTTGTAAATATATGCCAAGAATGAGAGAATTCTCGGATTCTGACAACAATCGTTCGTATCAAATCAGACACTACATTAATTGTAGGACATCTGGTGTCATTTACATGGCACAATGCCCATGCCCAAAATTATACGTAGGCAAGACAGTACAGGAACTGAGGAAGAGGCTGTCCTCACATTTGAGTACAGTCAGAACCAATAAGGATACATCTTTGTCCAAACATATGAGATCTGTACATAAGGGAGACCTCGAAAAATTACGCTTCTGGGGCATCGATTGCCTACGGACTGGCATTAGACGTGGAGATCTGGATCGTAGACTCCTACAAACAGAAGCCAAATGGATCTACAAGCTGGGGACCCTGAGCCCTAAGGGACTAAATGAAGGTTTTTAACTATGCGGCTTTTCTGTAACTTTCTCCTTGCTGCCGTGCTGCCGTTAGTCACGCAATGCTTGACTTTTCCCGACTTACCATGACCTAACAATCAGAGGATTGAATCAGCACATTAATAATAAGTAAAATATTACTGCTAGGACCTGACCAAAATTCAGGCACTCCTTTCTATATCAGTCGTCTATATCTTTCACCTGTATACTTTTTGCCAAAACAAGTATGGAGGCCATTAAACATACTATATTCACTGCTCTGTCCCCAGGTCTGAGACGGGTCAGTGACTACCTAGCTATAATAATCCGTCCCCTGTGACAAAAGCACACATATCTTGATCTGAGCCCCAAGTTTCTGGTGCGAAATAAACGAGTCAGATAGCTCACCACGATCTGGCTCTCCCCCCTATATACCATTAGCGGAGACTTAAAAGAATATATAGTCCCACAGTGAATACGTACCTTGTGAGACATCGACTAAGTCCAAAGATATATGCACTCAACTTACCTGTTGATCGCGACTGTACATGGCCCGTCTTCTAAGTCCCCGGGCACGCGCAGAAAGTCGCTCGCAACTCTGCCCGGAATGCACAAAGTCCTTGGACATGCGCAGTGAATCCATCGGACTGGCCGAATCTATACTAAGTCTCCAGACATGCGCTGTAGGATATCCTATGAATAGACGCCTCTGGCCGTAAGTTCACGGACATGCGTGAATAATTATGCAAATTACACCACGTCACAGCCCTAAAGGGATTGGTAACCAGAACCAAGCCTCCCTGTCACCGATTGGACATCGGGTACAGCCTCAACCATGACGTATACTTTGAAAGCTTATAAAGAGTAGACTTACACGATTGCTACACAATACTGTGGGGCACTTCTACTGTTATACATGCCCTCGAGTACACTGCCTTTAGTAAGAACTGTTTGAGAAATTTTAAACTTTTTTCTTTTTTTAGTACAGAATTAAAAGTTAAGTTTTATTGACCAATGGGTACAAATGTCCTAATGGACAAATTTTCTGCTATGTGAATCGACTTTTTCAAGTACCCAGTCAACCACTGATCAGCGTACATAAACCCCATTTATTCTGTTACACATTACACTTACATATGCAATAAAAAAAGTGAGAATCACCATGCAAACCCCATATATGTGGTATTGTCACATTCATAATAAACTGCACAATAAAACAAACTCATTATTATACCTGCACAATGAACGCTGTCAACAAAAAATTTAAGAAAACACCAAAAGTTTGGATTTTGACCTATTTTGTCCCACATAAAATGCTATGAAAAGGGATCAAAAAACTGTATCAATACAAATATGGTAGTGTTGTAACGCACAACATGTCACGCAAAACACTAGCTCTCATCCAGCTATATAGACCAAAAATTCAAATAGATTTTTTTCCTCCACATAAGGTTTTATTGTACAAAATTAGTAAAACATAAGCAAAAATATAGAAATTTGGTATTGCGGTAACTGTACTGACCCGCTGAATAAATCTAACATATTACTATGGTGAACACCAAAGAAAAAGTCAATTACAGAATTGATGTTCTTTCTACAGCCCCACCACAAAAAAATTTAAAAATAGCCACCCCAAAATAGTACCCATGAAAAATGCATCTCATCCCGCAAATAATAAGCCCTCGCATAGCAACATTAACCGAAAAACAAATATTTTATAGCTCAAAAAAGTGCGCCATGAACCAAAACTGGCTTATGCATGGCCCTCTTTCCCTTCTGCGCCTCGCTGTTCGCCCCTACAAGTAACATGTTTACATGTGGGGTGTCACCATAGGTGGGAGAAATTGCATAGCTAATGTTAAGATGGGTTTGTGAACGTGTAAATTTTGGGCCAAATGAACGTATTACCAAAAAATAAGAGCATTCTAAATTTCACCTCCATTTTGATTTAATTACAATGATCTCAAGGGATTAACAATCTTCCGAAAAGCTCTTTCTGATTTGAGGGGTGCAGATTTGAAAATGGGCTGATAAAAAGGTTTTCTTTAATAATATACATTTCAAATTTGATTAAAAACAATATTGATCCCCAACTAGCAACATTGAGAGAACTCACAGTAATAAGTAATAAACCAGGGAAATATTTAGCTAGAGCTTTAACCCCTTAGCGATCCGCGCCGTAGCTCTACGGAGCTGGGTCCTGCAATTAGCGATCAGCGCCCTAGGGCTACGGCGCAGAGACGATGCCACTTCGGATCTGCACCGGAGCCCAGCCGGCATCGGGGGTCGTGGGATGTCAGCGGTAATCTACCGCTGACATCCCCGGGTAACACCCGCATTCAGAGTGGGTTCCAATCGCAGGTGTTTAACCCGTTAAATGCCGCGTCAGCGGTCATTGCCCATAAGGCAGAAGAAATAGCCAAAACCTTCTCCGACTATTACTCTACCCTCTATAACCTACCTGCCCTGTCCACAATATTCACAACCCCCTCAACATGAAAAAGCTATCACAATATATCCAAGAAACCTCTTGGCCCACAATAACTCAATTAGATCTACCATTTATACCAGATGAATTACAACAAGTTATAAACTACCTTCCGAATGGAAAGGACCCGGGACCCAACAGTTACACAGCCATATTTTATAAAACTTTAATAGACGTACTGACACCCCCCCCCCCCCCTTACAAACTTTCAGCGCAGTATCAGAATCAGTACAATTCCCATCATCCTTTTTATATGCCTATGTTACCGTTATACCCAAGGAAGGGAAAGACCCTCCATTATGTCAAACTACAGACCCATCTCATTAATAAATTCTGACACAAAAATATTTGCCAAGCTCATTGCCAGATGTCTCTTTTGCCTTCTGAGACCCCTAGTCCACCCGGATCTGGTGGGTTTTATACCAAACAGAGAGGCTAGATATAATGATCTTAAAACCTTGTCGCTCATCCACCATGCAAATAAGGCATCCACTCCATTTTTGGCATTATCGCTCGATGTAGAGAAAGCGTTTGACCGGGTGGACTGGGGATTCCTGGAGGAGACACTAAAACAAATAGGCAACGGACACAATATGATGACAAAGATACAAGCTCTATACAAATAGCCCAAAGCCCAAAGCCCACACCATTCACAATAAACAATGGTCCCAGACAGGGTTGCCCCCTCTCCCCATTACTATATGCACTGGTCATTGCGCACCTTCTAGTAGCCATAAGATCTCATCCCAAAATGTCAGAGAGAATTCCTATGTCGGTGTTTGCAGACGATGTTCTGATATATCTTACCAACCCAGATAAATTGCTCCCAAAGTTATGGAGACACTACAAACATTTGGATATTTTAGTAATCACAAAATTCATCTATCAAAATGTACTGCAATGGGCATTGGGCTGAGTGATCCAGTAGCCAAATCCTTAAAAAATAAATATCCCTTCACTTGGAAAAAAGACGGATTCACATCCCTGGGAGTCCAAATAATCTCAAACACGGAAACCATATTCTCACACAGCTACAAAAACTTCCTCCAATATCTTCAATCAGAACTCACAAAATGGGGACTTAAAAAAATCTCTTGGTTGGGAAAAATAAATTCCATAAAAATTACCAAATCTTACCAAAAGCACTATACTTGTTCCAAACTCTCTCTCTCACTACCCAAATTCTTATTTAATAAATTATCATCTTTAATAAGCTACTTCATATGGTCTCCCTCCACAACCAGAACATCCAAGAACACACTGATGCGCAGGAAAACACAAGGGGGCCTAGGTCTTTCAGACTTTAAAGGCTACTTTTATGCCACAAACCTTGGACTGGTTCCACCAAAGTACAAAGCCATGGGTAAAACGTGAAGTACAGCTCTCTCCATTACCTCCCATGGCTTAACATATCCACCACACCGACTGAACACCCTCCCATACATAACAGCTCAATCCCTGAAAACAATATACAATCCTCCCAAAACAACAAAACTTTTTGAGAACAATGGTCCACTCACACCAATTTCAGACATCCCAGATTTCCCCCCTGGAAATAACATTGATTTTCTTCAACCTTTTAGGGAACTCCACTGTGGTTCAAAACTTTTATAGATGCATCCTCATTAATGGCCTTAAATTCACCCCTTGCACCCCAAGAACTCAATGGGAATGTAGACAATTATCAAACTTTTACTTAAGACATAAAAACAAATTAAATCTTCATAGAAATTTAACCCCGTTTGACGAATTATGTCTTTCCCCAGCATCAATTGCTCATACTATCTCTACAATTTACAATCTCCTACTCGACAAATGGTCAGACCTACCCCTCCAATCCATAAAAGCGTGGGAAGAAGATCTAAACAAAAACATCACAAAAGAAGAATGGTGCAAAATATTCGAACAAACACAAAAAACATCTATTTCGGTAAAATCACAAGAAACAAATGATAAAATCTTGCTTGTCAAGGTGGTATTGGGTCCCCGCAAAACTCCATAGGATGTACCCCACGTGCCCAAAGGAGTGTTGGAGATGTAGAGGAGCATTGGGCACAATGAAACACATTTGGTTGGATTGTCCCATAATACAACCATTCTGGAAAAATGTCTGTAAAATAACCACACTACTAACAGGTTGGAATCTCGCTAACGATCCATCTATCCTACTACTATCTATCCCTACATTACAAACGGGCAACAATCAACTCACCCTATTAAAACTTCATGCTGACAGCGGCACGCACACTGATTCGCAGAATATGGAAAACGACCAGAGCTCCGTCCACTACCGACTGGTTCAAAGAAATCCTCCACCTACAAAAAATGGAAGCTTTGACAACAGAAAATAAAAAAACACGTGATAAATATCTTAAAACATGGATATCCTTTAAAGACTCTCCAACGTATTTTACCACGGCAGAGTAAAGCTTAAAGTATTTTCCTCTTTGTCTTAGTACAACAAGTTTATTAAACAGCTTAGACCATCCGCCCCTCCACCCCTATATCCCAACTTAACCACTTTCCCCACTCAACCCCTCTCTCCCCCCTATATTATTTCTTTCCAAAATTGAAATGTTCACTTAATTTAATAAAGTTATGACATCTACATGATGTAATGCCTTTATTGTCATTTCCAATGTGGAAAAACAAATCCGAAAATTTCAATCAATTGTAAATGGTTTAAACTTCTTAACAAAGCAAGAATGAGAAATAAAAACAATAATGATCCCCCAAAAAAGTGTATTCTGAAATCTCCTTGAAAATATGGCAAAATGATGTTCGATTTGTAAGCCGTGTGACATAAAAATAAAATATCCAGACATAGGAAGGGCTCCTTCCTCATCATTATCTATGACCTGAGGACACGGATAATGATGAGAGTGGGGAGTAATTCCCAGACATAGGGACAAATGTCCTACTCACCTGAGATCCAGGGCTCCGGCCAAAAGATGACCTAGTGACATGTAAGTGCTTGGTTTTGCGGCAAAATTTGAAAGTTAAATCCCGCACCAGTCGGATTGTCCGACGACATGCCCCCCCCCCCCCCAACTTCTGTTGCATGAAAGCAGAAACCACAATCCAATTACGTGCAACACATGTTAAATACCTGTCAAAGCTGCACAAATCCCAAAAAACGGTGCAATGTCCGACAATAGTGCAGCGTGCAACCCTTAGTAAATAAGCCCCAATGTGTATTATGGTGGATCTCCAATAGGGGCTTGGGGCTAAAACTTTGCTCCAAAAAAAACTCTGATTCAGGCTTCAGTTTGTGAAAAGATTTTTAAAGGCTTTTATTTAAAATACCGTACATGTAATTAAAAAATATAAAACATGAGACACGTTTCGAGTTAATACGTGTTTTCTTTACAATTTTTATCCAATGTTGCCATTTAATACCAGGACTAACACTGTTAGTCCAAATCTGCATGTAGGGGGGAAAGCAATTTTAGTGGAAACCTTTTAAATTAAAAATACTACACAAGAGAACACCTTGTAATAATAATTATCTTTTCTTTTCAGTGCTTGGCATCCTGGAAACCCACAAATCCTCAATATACCTATGTTCATAAATTATAATACAGGCAGGCCCCTACTTAAGAACACCTAGCTTACATACGACCCCTAGTTACAAACGGACCTCTGGATGTTGGTAATTTACTGTACTTTAGCCCTAGGCGACAATAATCAGCTGTAACAGTTATCACAGGCGTCTGTGATGAAGCTTTATTGTTCATCCTGGTTCTTATGACAACCCAACATTTTTTAAATTCCAGTTACAGAGCCAAAACATTTTTTTGGCTGGGGTTACAATTATAAAACATTGAATACCAATCAGAAAACCCTGTTCCTATATAGATCCTAACACCAGAGCAACAACAATAATACCAATAAAGGTATATAGGACAAAGGTCAACCCATAATACCAGACCAAAACTACTATTGGGAATAAAATATCAACAATCTTTATTACATACAAGTTACAGCAATCAAGACAAATATTGTTAAAAAATATGCATTAAAAATTCCACAAGACACAAAAAGGATGTGGTGGTGGTCCAAGGTAAGTCAATATATATATATATCACCACTGTAATGACCTAGTATGCAAAACCAAGTTTGCGCAAATTCATATTACCCACCCGGGCGTGACATAATGCAAAACTGCAGGAGAGAGACTTGACCACCACCACAGCACCCCGACGCACGTTTCGCCGTCGCTTCTTCCTGGGGGTAACGCGACGGCGAAACG
Source organism: Engystomops pustulosus (assembly GCF_040894005.1). Taxonomy (NCBI): domain Eukaryota; kingdom Metazoa; phylum Chordata; class Amphibia; order Anura; family Leptodactylidae; genus Engystomops; species Engystomops pustulosus. Next base: position 12,046,366 of record NC_092421.1, on the reverse strand, counting down.
TGCGCCGGGGTGCTGTGGTGGTGGTCAAGTCTCTTTAATGCATATTTTTTAACAATATTTGTCTTGATTGCTGTAAATTGTATGTAATAAAGATTGTTGATATTTTATTCCCAATAGTAGTTTTGGTCTGGTATTATGGGTTGACCTTTGTCCTATATACCTTTATTGGTATTATTACAATTATAAAACAGTTCTGAGTAACAGTTCCGACTTACATACAAATTCATCTTAAGAACAAATCTACAGAACCTATAATGTATGTATCGGGTTACATACATGATAGGTTCTGTAGATTTGTTCTTAAGTTGAATTTGTACTGTCATTAACCCCTTACTGACATGTGACATAAAACTATGTCACATGCCAGGTGTGGGTGCATGGAGAGGGATCACGGGCTGAGCCCTCTCCATAGCCGGTAAGTCTTTGCTGCATATTGTCGATCCCCGCCGGCAAAGCTGCTGGTGGCTTCAAAAAGATGGTTTGTCGCTCCCCGTGAAGTCATTGTGGAGCAGCGATCCGCCGCCATTACAGCCTTGGGTCTTCTGAAGACCCGAGGCTGCTTCGTGTTAACCCTTTCAGCTATCAGCACATTGTAATGAATGAGGAGGAAAATCTGCATATACTGCCATACTATAGAATGGCAGTATATGGTAGGATTGATCAGACAACCTTATAGTAAAATTTAAAAAAAAAAATTATAATAAAAAAACCTACAAATTCAAATCCCTAGAACTGATATAAATATAAATAAACAGTAAAAATCATAAACACATGAGGTATCAACGTGTCCAAAAATGCCCGATCTATCAAAATATAATAATGGTTTTTCCCAGTACACGGCATGGAATACAAAATACCCCCATTTTGAAGTGTAATTTGTTACACAAGCCATCACTCAGCTCTGTACATGGAAAAATTAAAAAGTTTTAGATTTTTGAAGGTGGGGAGTGGAAAATGAAAATGCAAAAATGAAAAAGAGCATCGGCGGGAAGGGGTTAATATAAAGCACTGATAATGTTATTGTACAAACACCATAATTACTGTTTTCTAAGAGTAGGACTGGACCAGCTGAGCCGTCACCCCGTCCATGGGGACATTTGGTCTCTCTCTTCTTTTTGGCTCTTCTTTCTTTAGTGGGAACAGTAACTCTGAGGCCTCCTATGGTTGGGGTGACCAGAACAATCATTACAGGGGAAAAAGAAGTGGCATTGGAGAGGGATGTTGGGATAGTAGGGGAGGCCCACAGAGTGACAAAGACCAGTGGTGTAACTAGAAGCTGATGGGCCCCAGTGCAAAGTCTGTGCCGGGCCCCCGACTATAATGTATGGTTTATAGTAATAGTCTTCTCATATGGGAAAGTTACACCATAAGGGCCCCTTAAACCTCTTGGGCCCGGGTGCGATCGCAACCTCTGCACCCCCTCAAGTTACGCCCCTGACAAAGACACAATTCTAGATATTGATCATTTATAAAGTTATACAGTTATACAGATGGAAAAGGAATACTGAGCTCCAACACTGAACCGCCAAGCTGTCCGTGACAATTTGATGGCTGCCTTAAATGACCGCGCACAAGCGTGCAACCATTTTTAATGTTAGGTAAGGTGATGGCAAAGTGGAAGGAGCGCAACTATGGGAGAGATTTATGGCAGAGAAGGCAGATAAATCTCAGTTTCTTGCTTTTCTGTCCGCACGCAACTGTCGTTGTATCATAGCAAGGAGCAGGACGGTTAGCAGGGGCAGAGTGACACACGAAACGCGCGTCGGGGAACTTCATCCATACACACTATATACCATGGGTAACTGAATTTTGAATAACAGATATAATGGGATCTTTTTGAAAAATTATTTTGTTATATTTTTTGTATTTTTAAACTATGGCTCTAACTATGCATTGGCACTTTAATGCAGGCTGATATATATTGGGAGTTAATCTCTGCACTTGCATTTGCACTTTTTTGAGAGATACAGCAATTTGCACATATTGGGGCTCATTTACTAAGGGTCTGAATCGCGCACTTCCGTCTGGTTTCCCGATGATTTGCACTGAATTGCCCCGGGTTTTTGCCGCACGCGCTCGTATTTTGGCGCATCGGCGCCGGATTTCACGCGACAGAAATCGAGGAGTGTGGCCGTCGGACAACCCGACGGATTCGGAAAAAACGCGGAATTTAAAAAATAATTTGTGTCGCAAGATCCGCACTTACATGCACCGGAAAGAAGCAGGTGAACTCCGGCGGACCTCGGTGCAGCAGCGACACCTGCTGGATATCGGGCGCACGACCTTAGTGAATCCTGGCAGAACCCGAACTCCTCGTCGGAGAACGCACCGCAGGATCGTGACTGGACCAGGTAAGTAAATGTGCCCCATTGATGCGCTTTATGCAATTACGACCTGTTTAGTTATGCTGATGAATCATATGGACCTTCAGGAATAATTTCATATTTTCTTGTAGCCATCTACAAATTTTGTATTAAGGTTTTTAGATTATTTTCAATAAAAAAAATTAGATTTTTAACCCTTTTCTTTTGTGATTTAATGTGTATGAACCAGTTCAAACTCTTATATCTTTGGATTGTGGTAAATAGTCTATGGAGTGGCTTCAAATAAGAAGAAATATTTTGGAATCATTGTTACCTTTTGGTTCTGTGTTGACAATTTGGTTTTGTGCAGTTTTAGTTCTCATTGCCACCATTTAGGTAATTACTATGAAATAGCACACCGGCGTCACTAAAGGTTTACACGTCACACAAATCCGTCTCAAAGCTTTCACGAGGTTAACGTTAACGACACTTTTATGACCTTTTAACCTTCATAATGAATAGATATATATTCACCACGAGGTCGTGACATTTAGAAAACTCATTTTGCACTTATAGCAATAATCCTTTAATTGTGGATATGGGGTAGGGGGGGTTACTTACCTTTGTGATCCGAGGAATAGAAACAGCATAAATAGTCAATGGTGTTAGATGATTGATAGGGATACCCTATAATTCTAGTTATAGTGAGATATTCTTAGTCAGCATTTAAGACACCTTGGGTAACAGACCTTCAAACTTACAAAGGAATCAAAGGTGTCTTTGCATAAAGTGTATTATGAAACAGCGCAAACACTAGGTTACAATCCTAACCATAAAAAGTGTCTAGCAACCTTACCTGTGTCACCATAAGGGGGGGGGGGGGGGGGGGTATTTAAGAATGACTAAATATTCCTGTAATAAGACACTGAAAAGTAAACTAAAGTCTTTCAGAGAGGATTAGTTCAGTACGTCCCATTGTTAAGACTACGTGTGGTATATGCCTATTCTTAGGTGTATAAAAGACAACTAACCGTTCAAATAAACTGTGCTCTTTGCCCAGACTAACTCTGAGTCTATGTACATCGCATATGAGCGCTGAGAAATATTCAATAATTCGGCTTCCGTCCAATATACTCACTGCACTGGTCGACTTGAGACCAGACCCCACATCATTGATCGGCTGTGATCACATCAATCAATCATGTTACGCTGTGTTACTTTACTTGTTCTTCTAGCTACAACATGGACTCAACAAGGTATGAAAAAATATTGTAAAATGTATGCGATTTATTATAACTCAGAACTGTCTGATCTATTATTATAATGCAAATTGATTAGAAAGTCCTATGGGCGGTAAGTGCTGGATAAATGTAGTTGAGATTTGTTAGTTGATGTTGGTCTACGGTGGCTGAGTGGGTAGCACTTCTGCCTTGCAGCGCTGGAGTCCTGGGTTTGTATGTTCTCTCCGTGTTTGTGTGGGTTTCCTCCGGGTACTCCGGTTTCCTCCCACACTCCAAAACATACTGGTAGGTTGATTACATTGTGAGCCACCAATTTGCCATGCTTTGTGCAGCGCTGCATAATCTGTGTGCGCTATATAAATAAAAATAGAAAAATGTCAAACTAAATTATAAAATCTTTACTTACAGCGGATTTGGAAATGTTGATATTTTGCTTTTTTTTTTAATTGTAGTCATAATTCGTTTTTTTTTCCAATAATTTGTGTGGATGCCTAAAGACTAAGGCTGCATTCACACGACCGGTGCCCGCCGTACCGTAGCACGGCGGGCACACGGCAGCGTGCGGGGAGAGGAGGAGGGGGAGAGCGCTGCTCACCCCCGCCCCTCTCCATAGGGATATATGGCGCACGGCACCGTATGCCCTGAAAAAATAGGACATGTCCTATTTTTTCACGGGGCACGGAGCAGTACGGTGCCGCACGTGTGCGGCACCATACCGCTCCCGTAGGGCGCCGCACGCCCATTGCCGTCTATGGGGGACGTATATCGGCCGTATATACGTCCCCCTTGCGGTCGTGTGAATGCAGCCTAAATCAAACTCTTTTAGTCATTTGGTCTATAGACTTGTATACAGGCGGTCCCCTACTTAAGAACCCCCGACATACATATGACCCCTAGTTACAAACTGACCTCGGGACATTGGTAATTTGTTGTACTTTATCCTTAGGCTACAATAATCAGCTGTAACAGTTATCACAGGTGTCTGTAATGAAGCTTTAGTGTTAATACTGATTCTTATGACAACCCAACATTTTTAAAATCCAATTGTCACAGAGACCGAAAAATTTTTGTCTGGGATTACAATGATAAAATATACAGTTTCGACTTACATACAAATTCAACTTAAGAACAAACCTACAGACCCTATCTTGTACGTAACCCGGGGACTGCCTGTATAGAGGAGTCATTCTATTCATTGGGGTATTTACAAGAATATGTACAAGGGAATGTTTTCCTAAAAAAAACAGCCTATATCTTAATATTTTTTTTTTTCATTGTGATCCACTATTTCTTTCAGCTGTTTCCACTAAGTGCGGCGACAAATGCACGTCCAAAGAACATGGGGAGCTATATTCTTTCCTGGATAACATAGGAACAACCATAAACAATATCCTTCAGTCAGAAAAGCACAAGACAATTGTGCAAGACCTCATCAAAAAAGTGAAGTCCAAGATCCAAGACCTTGAATTCAATGCAAATGAAATGTTTGATATAAGGAAGTTATGTGAATATTTTCTTACAAAACTTCAATATGCGTCATTAACTGAAAAAGACATCATTGGCTTTCTGAATACTGATCCAATGAAACGCTTGGATTCATTTATAAAGAGCCTGAAGTCAACACAGAAAAAGGAACACTAGGTGGCAGTATAGAGACGGTAAGAAATCACTTAACTGACACTGTAACTTGATGGGGCTGTTCAACAAAAGTTATGAGATGCTATGGGGCCCGCAGTGTCTGGGGGCCCTGGCATTCCACCTGACTCTCTCCATTATACAAATATTATCCGGCACATTGTAAAGCATAATGGGGGTCATTTACTAAGGGCCGGATTCGCTTTTTCCCGACGTGTTACCCGAATTTTTCCGTTTTGCGCCGATTTTCCCTGAATTGCCCCGGGGTTTTGGCGCACGCGATCGGATTGTGCCGCATCAGCGCCGGCGTGCACGCGCCGGAAATCGGTGGGCGTGGCCGTACGAAAACCCGACGGATTCGGAAAAACCGCCGCATTTTTTAAAGAAAAGTGTCGCTTGACACGCGCTTACCTGCACCCGGCCCGGCTTGGTGAACTTCAGTGCATTCCGACGAACTTCAGCGCAGTAGCGACACCTGGTGGACAACGGGGGAACTACCTTAGTGAATCGCCGGAAGACCCGAATCCTCCACACAGAACGCGCCGCTGGATCGCGATTGGACCGGGTAAGTAAATCTGCCCCATTGTAAATCTGCCCACATTGTCATAATGTGAAAAAGCTTTAGGCAGCAATGGAAAAAAAACTTAAATTAAACTTAAAAAATTGTTAAGTTTTTAGCAACTAACAAAAATCAAAGAAACGAAAAATTATTTTAGGATATGTGTGGTCTACCAAACAGCATTGATACTTGTAGGCGGTCCAAACATCTTGGCAAACTAATCTTGAATCTTCTGTAGATGTAGATTTGCTCGAATCCTCCATCTTGCCAAAGAATGATAAAAGTACCTAATGGTTTGATAAAGATTTCTTTGAGTTTGTGAATTGGACTTGTATTTTGGTAACATAATAAATGTAAGACATATTCTAAAGGAAATCTACCATCAAAATCAAGCATGATAAACCAGGGACACTTATGCCTCATGAAGATCTCTTTTTCCTCCCCCCTCCCCTCTCCATAGAAAGCTTGACAGCCGGCTTGGTCACGGTGTGGTGAGACACAGGGGCATAACTTGAGGGGCTGCAGAGGTTGCGATCGCAACCGGGCCCAGGAGGTTTAGGGGGCCCATAAGGTGTCACTTTCCCATATGAGAAGACTATTACTATAAACCATACATTATAGTCGGGGGCCTGGCACAGACTTTGCACTGGGGCCCATCAGCTTCTAGTTACACCACTGGTGAGACGCTCTGTTTTGACTGTACCATAACCAGGTACCATAGACCTTTATGGGGACTGTGATTGTGTGCATGAGGCCTTACTCAGGGGCGTAACTAGTAGAGACAGGGCCGCATAGTAGACTTCTGAATGGGGCCCCCCTACCTCTTCAGAAAACATACATATTTGTATACTCACACAGTTATTTGCACACATTTATGCATTGATATATACATTTATACACCTACACAGATCTGTCCTAGTCGCTGCTGACCACATGGAGGAAGCACATAGTAGGAATTAGAGATCCCTAGTCCCGTTCTTCTGCTGTTCCCTCCCTCTCCACCGACATTTCTTTTCTGAGCTGCCGATACATGCTGTGTACTGTGGAAGATGTGCACGGTTATACACATATTATGCTGAACAATGTGCCGAATAATATTTGTATAATGGTGCACATCCTCCATCCTTAGTGTGTCAGGTGGAATGCCAGGGCCCCCTGACTCTGGGGCCCCATAGCATCTGCTATGGCTGTTTTCGCTGTAGTTACACCCCTGACCTTAGTAATAGATCCAGGCACCATGACTGTGGTCATTTTCTTATATTTGTATATATGCAAAAGAGTGTGTTTAAAAATGGGCTATAAATACTTACAAACGAATATTACGAAATGTTATTAGCTACGCATTAAAAACCATGTATCTTCCACGTCATGCAGTAAATAATATTATGACTAGCTCCCTCTTATGCATTACAATAAAATGCTCAAATTCCAATAAGTCTTTATAATAAATCCAACTAAATACCTGCTCTGGTGTATCTGATAAATATGTGTCCCAATGCAAACAAGTCTGAATATATCCCTAAGTATCTCTATCTAAACTGCAACAAAAGTAGACTAATCTATACAAATATATGTGATGAAAGAGTACACTTATAAAGCTACAAATAATAACTGATGCACAGTTATTAGCATTCGTTATAACGGTATAAGAATACTATTTCTCATGCAATATTTATATAGATTGGTAGGGCTACATTCAGACTTGCATTGTATAAATCCTATTATATTTGTAATTAAAAAGATTGTCCAAAATATAAGCTAATAATGAAAAATATAAGCTAATATGTACAGTCATGGCGATGAGTTTTGAGAATGACACAAATCTTATATTGTCACATGATCTGTTCCCTCTGGTTTGTCAGATGTTTTTATCACATGCAGAAATACAAGTACAATCATATTATGGGGAACAGAAGCTTTTATTGTCAGGTAGGAGGAGTTACTGCAGCGAGTCAGTATCTGCAGGACCTCTCCTTCTTCTCCAGGACCTCTGCAATTCTCTCTGGCAGCTCTCACTCACCTCCTGGACCAAATCCTGACCGATAGCCGTCCATTCCTGCACAATCACTGCTGCATTCTGTCACAATATGTTGGTTTTTGTTTGTCAACCTCTCTCCTTGAATTCCTTGATGATGCGATAGATTGGTGGCTGAGGGGCAATCTTTCTAGCTGCGATACTCTTCCCTGTTAGGCTAGTTTTGTGCAGTGCAATGATGACTGCATGTGTTTCTTTAGAGATAACCATGGTTAACAGAAGAGAAACAATTATGCCAAGCACCAGCCTCCTTTTACAGTGTCCAGTGGTGTGATTCTTACTTAATCCTGACGGATTGATCTCCAGCCCTGTCCTCATCAGCCCCCGCACCTGTGTTACTGGAGACATCACTGACACCATGTTACCTGCTGCTTTTAAGGCAGGCCTGCAATGAAGTTAAAATGTGTTTTGGGGGAAAAAGTTCATTTTCTAGGCAAATATTGACTTTGCAATTAATTGCTGTTAAGCTGATCGCTCTTTATAGCATTCTGGAGAATATGCAAATTGCCATTATAAAACCTGATGTAGGAGACTGTAAAAATTAACATTTGTATCATTCTCAGAACTTATGGCCATGACTGTACATATCAGAAGATCCTTTTCTGAAAAACCTTGTTGAAAATGTATATAAACCCTTTACATTCTTGTAAGTTATACTGCTACAAAAGAGAAAAGATTTGTAATAACATTATCTTTTCTTTTCAGTGCTGGGCCTCCTGGAAGAGACAATTCCTTGGAATATGTTCCTACATTGACAATAAAGAGCATTGAAAGCTGTTATTTGTGTGATACATTTATTTTCCTGACTTTGTAATTACTGTGACACATTAGTGACATCCACTTCCATTTCTGTCTCCTTTCATGTCTCACCTCTTCTTTTCTTATAACAGTATTTCATTGTTGTAGAGAAGGGTCAGGCAAACCAAGCAGATGACCAGGGACGCTTTCTTCCATCATATTGTAATCTTCTTTTTCCAGAGGATACATGAGGGGTAAAGCAGCAGTTCCTGCTGATTCCGGATATATTGAACTTACACCAGCACATGTTCAATGACTGTTATATTAGTTGTAGAATAGTCTGCACCCTGTGACCCTACATGGAGGCCTGATGGGTGCACATGCCGGATTTAGGAGAAGACAGAGCGGCCATGCCATGTGTGGTCCTACAGACCTTGACAAACAGCATAGGAGGGGGGAGTAAGCATAGAGAGGGGCTATTGAGGGGCATGGAAGTCCCCAGGGTGAGAGATGCACAGATCTAGAAAGTGGTCCTTTAGAAACTGTAATAAAGTGATAAAATATCTCGGAGCTTGTGCCTCAGAATCCAAGCAACTCACACACCACATTGTACATTTTTCAATGCTCAAAGTCTCTAGTACACTGTAGTATACAATAAAGTGTCTCCCATGTCATTGGATATTCCCATTCAAAAATAATCGAAAATGGAGATGGTTCATTTACACTTTATTGGGCCATTGTCCTTTTAGAGTTTAACAAAACAACCATTTAAACTTAAACTAAGACAAAAATGAGGTCATTCTGCACAATCTGTTTTAGATTTTCTTGTTTATCCTGCTCATATGATCACTCGGCAGCACTACATGTCTTTCCCTACAAATACAGGGACTTCCATGTAATACTTTTCTATTTTGTATGCAATATATAAGAAGAAGAGTGAAGAAATCAGGCAATTCGTTTTTGAGTGTAGCCTCCAAAAGGTATCGCCTGATTTCTTCTCTCTTCTTCTGCTCTCCATGCCTAACACGGTGCAAATCTACACTACTTACAACATGTAAGGTCATTCTAAGATAGATGCAACACCCTCGCCACTGCAAGGCAGAGGAGTGGTTGCGAATACGTCCCACCATGTAGCTTGCAGCCTGTGTAGGGTCTGATTAGCCTCACAGCATGTCACTACATAACACAGATGAACTCTGCAGTGGTAGATCCTGCCTGGTAAGGCAGGAGTTAATTGCTTTATGTGATGTCATATGTGTCAGCCAATCACAGGTGTTATACTTTGTCTCTGTGAGCTGAGCTGTGAGCTGAGATGTAATTGGAGGAGTAGCCACCACCTGACCAGGGGAGTAACAAGATCCCTGGAAACTTCCAGAAGAAGTTAGTCCTCTCTCAGAAGAGAGTGCAGTGTGAGGAGAGAGTTCAATCTCTCAGATTAGAGACTCAGAGGAGTCTGTGCAGTCAGCACACCAGACCAAGAGCAGGTGAGCCTAGCCCCTGCCTGAAGAGTGGAGCTAATAGCTAGTGAGTGAGGAAAGGGGTATCATCCTACCTTTAAGGGTGATACCTGAAGCAATCCAGGATAAAGCTGAAGCATCCTACAAGGACACAGCTACCTCCCAGCCTGCCCACTGCATCCAGGCTGAGAATCCCTCCTGTGGCTCCCTCCAACTTGCATCTCAGTACTCCACCATTTTGTTAAAGGCACGTTGCTGCGGTTCCTGTCGGTTCCAATAAAGAACTGTAAGTTGTTTTTGTTCAACCTCTGCCTCCGTCTGGTCCCTGCTACTACAGCTGCCATCATCACGGGCACCCTGTCCACCACACAGAGACTCATACTCTAGACACCAAAGGGTTGCCCCAGGGAGATCCGCTATAGCCGTCTCTCCCTCATCATTTCTTGCCAACACCACCCTGCTGGAGACCTGCCAGGCTGTAGGACAGCCCTCCGGTTCCCCATACCAAGCACCGTGACACTAGCGTGCCTAGGCCGCAACCGCCAGCCACTCAGGTACTGCGGGCCCCGGCTGTCAACAGGCCACGAGAAAAGGCTAGGCACTGGTGGGGGATGTTGCAAGTGGCGTCACGATCACAGGATATATACTTCTGTGCCTTATCCTGGCACTAAAGACTGTACTTTATTAAGAAACTATTGTACTGCCTAACCCTGCTGCCATTCGGGTATAGGCCCAAGTGACTTTGTGTGTTTCACATTGAACTGTATTACTGCTGCCACGTGCTGTTGAGCTCCGCTCCAGCACTCAAGAGGTTAAACCCTGCAAAGAACTTTGTCAGCTCTGCTACATCCGGCGCTGCTGCGCCTGAAGCATTTTACCTCAGAGGCGTGTGGCGCAGCAAGTATTTCCATCCCACCAAATCCTCGCTGGCGGGAACTCCAGAGTCGTCACTAGGCTCCGCCCCCTGCGCGAGTGGCGCGAAGCACCGTGGAGGAGCTGGAGCGTGTGCGGCCGGCAACGAAGAGGGTTAATCGGCCATCTTGGATTTCGGCGCAGGCTGCGCCTGAAGCCGGCCAGCAGAGTGCGCCTCATCCGGAGTTCCGGCGCACGTGTCCTGCGACTGGAGGAGAACACCGCTGAGCATCACCGTGCCCCTGCTGCCTGCCGGACATCGGGAACGGAGACCTTCGTGCACCGCGGCTGATCCTGAGTGAGTACCGCTGGGAAGTTAAAGGGGGGTAGAGACTGTTTCCGATGCTAGGTTATTGGCTCACCTCCCAGGGAATAGTGACTGTGTCTTAAAGTGCCCACGTTCCATTCTAGCCATCGCCCATAGCAACGGACATTGTGTAACCCTACAGGCTTTCCCCAGCTAGGCCAGTCATGTCCGCCCAGGACGAAGATACGGGACTGGAGCAAGTCCCGTCCCCTGGTCCCTCCTCAGGGTACCGGAGCATGTTAAGTCCTCCAGAGAGTCCTTTCAGCCCTGCTACAGCCAGGGTCCCTGGGACCCCCACCATGATGCCTCTGACTATGCCCTACTATCCGGGGGCCCCCTGGTTACCCCACTACGAGGGAGAATCACACAGTCTCCCTGAATTCAGAGACAAGTTGTTAGCCACCTTTGCCCTGTACCCGTTCACAGAGGAACAGAAAGTGGGCATCCTAACCGGGCAGTTGAAAGGACCCGCTCTCCGGGAAGTCAAGTCTTGGCCCCGAGAACAGTGTCAGAATGTGGTCCAAATTCTTGATAGGCTGCGCAACACCTTTGACAAGTGTACTGCCTCAGAGTTGAAGCAGCAATTCTTCGGGAAAAGACAGAAGCCCCAAGAGTCCCTCCGAGACTTTGCCCTCTCCCTACAGGAGACATGGAAGGCCATAACCCGTCTTGATCCCAAAGACGCTGAAACCTCTGACCAAACCCTGAGGGAACAATTCATTAATGGACTTGTTGATAGAAATCAAAGGTGTCAACTAAAGATCATCTCTTCTCAACATGCCCAGGCCTCCTTTCTTGAGTTTAAGGAAATTGCCATTGACATATTAGGGGACCGACCGCCTACTGGACCGCAGAAAGAGCCTGAATCCGTGGAAATGGAGGAATCTGCTCTAGCTTGCCATCCAACGCAGTCGACATCACCTACTCCTGCGGCTACGGAAGTTGCTGACTTAGCAGGACAGGTCTCTAATCTGGCGGACACCCTGCATAAAATACTCGATCGGTTGACCCAGTTGGAGGTGACTGTCTCCGCTAGGAGGAAGAAACCTCCAGAGAACTCTGTACGGTCAGCTACCCCTCGTGACTCCTCGGCCAAACAGCGCCCAAGAGAAGCGAAGTCGTTAAGCACCTGGAGTCAGAAGGAACCCCGCCAGCGGTGCAGCTACTGCCGTAAATATGGGCATGAAGAGGATGGATGTCGTCAGTTAAACGACAAACCCTTGGAGCTAAGGGACGACCTCCAAGGGAAGAACATGTAAGTCCCCGAGATGCCAACTGGATGCCCAGGTTCGTGGGGACTCGCCCCATGGTTCATGTAACCATCAACGGAGTTACCCTACCGGCCTTAATTGATACCGGCTCTCAAGTGACCACCCTCCGGAGTGCTGCCTTCGAGAAATGCCGAGGAGGAGCATCCTAAGTCCAGCCTCCCAAGGCTTACTTGAACATTATTGCTACGAACGGAAAACCCGTTCCCATCCGCGGCTACTGGGAGCCCACGCTAACCATTGGAGACACTGAGTTAACCAGACAGGGCGTAGTGGTAACGAGAGTGCCCGAAAACGGTAACTTCTCCCTGGTACTGGGTACCAATGTCCTCCGCAACTGCTACCCTGAAGTGCTGAAGGCTCTCCACGACTCCCTGCCAACAGTACCCAACGGTTCCCGGAAGGTAATTCAGGAGACTATGCAGGTTCTAGCGGCGCAACAGAAGTTTTCTGGCCCTAATGGTGAAATCTGCAGAGCCCGGATCAAGGATCCCCAACCTGTTCGCCTTCAACCTGGGACTGAGACGTTAGTATGGTGTCGAGCCTGCATGGGCGTCCAAGGTCAAGACTACCAGGCGATAGTAGAACCTCTACCAGCTGATGAAGACCTGCCCATTCTAGCCGCCAGGAGCCTAGTCACGGTATCCCGAGGACAAGTACCCATTCGACTACTAAATGTGGGAGACTCCCCAGTGGATCTGAGAAAGTACCAAGCCGTAGCCACTCTCTTCACCGTCCATCCTGAAGACTTGGTGGAAACCTCTCTGTCTGCCTCCCAACAGTTGGAACTGAAGCAAAGTGCTGAAGGTGAGCCTGCCGAGCAATCCTGGTGGCTTGAGCTCAATATTGGAGACGACGATTTTACTCCTGCAGACCAAGTACAAGGTGTCCTGGATGTCGTTATGAAGCACCACCAGGCCTTCAGCAAACACCCACTGGATTTTGGGCAGACTACCCTGATCCAACATACCATCCCTACTGGCTCTCATCCCCCTATCAAGGAGTGATACCGGCCCATACCTCCAGCCCGCTACCAAGAGGTGAAGAAGCTGGTACAAGAGATGAAGACAGCCAATGTTATCCGGGAAAGTCACAGCCCATGGGCTGCCCCGCTGGTCCTTGTGAAAAAGAAGGATGGAACCCTTCGATTCTGTGTTGACTATAGGAAGATCAACAATATCACCCACAAGGATGCCTATCCTCTGCCTCGAATCGAGGAATCCCTCGCAGCCCTAGGGTCAGCTGCCTACTTCTCTACCCTGGACCTGACCAGTGGCTACTGGCAAGTGGCCATGGCGCCGGAAGACAGAGAGAAGACGGCTTTCACCACCCCAATGGGCCTGTTCGAGTTCAACAACATGTCGTTCGGGCTATGCAACGCCCCAGGCACATTTCAACGGCTGATGGAGAGATGTTTGGGTCATCGCAACTTCGAGACCGTCCTGCTATATTTGGACGACATTATCATCTACTCCAAGACTTATGAAGACCACCTCCACCATCTGGCTGAAGTCTTCCAAATCCTGACCCAACATGGGTTGAAGGTCAAGCCATCCAAGTGCCACCTGCAACAACCTAGCGTCAAGTACCTGGGACATGTGGTGAGCGCTCATGGAATTGAGCCAGATCCAGAGAAGATTGCAGCTGTCCACGACTGGCCTACCCCATCAACCGTACGGGACATCAAAAGCTTCCTGGGATTTGCCAGTTATTACAGGCGTTTCATCCCGAAGTTTGCCCAGCTGGCGGCTCCCCTGCAAGAGCTTCTAAGGGGCCTGCCAAAAGAGAGCCAACGTTCCCGAGTATCCATTGAGTGGACGGCCGAACGAGAAGCTGCCTTCCAGATGCTCAAGCAACGGTTGACTGAGCCTCCGGTGTTGGGATATCCAGACTACAGTCTGCCTTTCACCCTATACACTGATGCCAGCAAGCAAGGCCTAGGGGCTGTACTATCCCAGCTCCAAAACGGAACTGAAAGGGTCATAGCCTACGCCAGCCGTTCCCTCCGAGAACCAGAGCAAAACGACCAGAACTACAGTTCCTTCAAGTTGGAGTTTCTGGCTTTAGTCTGGGCTGTGACCGAAAAGTTCAAGGACTACCTGGCTGCATCATTCTTCACTGTCTTCACAGACAATAATCCCTTGGCGCATCTGAACACCGCTCGTCTTGGAGCACTGGAACAACGGTGGGCCTCCAGACTTGCCAACTTCAACTTTACCATCAAGTACCGGGCTGGTAAGACCAATGACAACGCCGACGCTCTGTCACGTCTCCCTGACCAGTGGGAGGGACCCTCCACGGATGCTCAGTGGGAAGATGTGGAGATGCCAGCGTTCTATGCCCGGTTTGTGCGTCAAGATGCCCAGAGAGTTTACTCCTTACCGTCAGAGGCAGCGCCAGCTACTCCTCAAGAAGAGTCAGAGCCCCCTGCGGAAAAGGACCTCTGGATAAGTCTTCAGGCTGATAGCCGCGCCATAGGAGAAGTAATGGACTATCTCTCTAGTGGGCGAGTGCCTGAAAGAATCCGCCGCAGAAGAGCTGATGGAGAACTGTCTCAATTGTGGCGCCAGAGAAAGACTCTGAACATGCATCAGGGTCTGCTAAAGAGAAGAACTCTGGACCCTATCACTTGTGACCGGCTGTACCAGATTGTGATTCCCAGGAGGGACGCCAAGATAGTACTGGAAATGTACCATGACCAGTCCGGACACTTTGGCGCTCAGAAGACTGAAGCCACCCTCCGAAGACGGTTCTACTGGGTCAACATGAAGCCCGACATCGAAGCCTGGTGTCGGGAATGCCCAGCCTGCGCCATCGCTCGAGGAGAGCGACACAATCAAAGGGCCCCTCTACATCCCATTGTGAGCCAACGGCCCTTAGAGATCCTGGCATTGGATCATGTGAAGTTGGAGCCCAGCAGATCCGGTCACAGTTATGCTCTCACGATCATCGACCACTATACCAAATTTGTGGTTGCAGTACCTGTCAGAGATCTATCTGCAAGGACCACCGCAGCGGCCCTGTGGAAGAGCTTCATCCTCCCCTATGGCTGTCCGGACCAGATCCTTACAGACCAAGGAACAGCATTTGAGTCCCAAGTCTTCCAGGAGCTGTGCACTCTATATGGCTGCAAAAAGCTGAGGACCACAGCCTATCATCCCCAAGGCAACGGGCTTTGCGAAAAGATGAATCAGACTCTAATCAACATGCTGAGGACTCTGACCCCTGCAAAAAGGGCTGACTGGCCAAAACTGTTGCCCGAATTAGTGTACCTGTACAACAAAACCACTCATTGCTCCACAGGATACACCCCGTATTATCTGATGTTCGGGAGACACGGCCATCTCCCTGCTGATATGACCTGGGACATGGAGTCCCCTGATTCCCAGTCTTTACTCCCCCAGACTGACTGAGTTCACGAACACCAGAGGCGCCTGGCAGATGCCAGAGAAGTTGTGGATC
The DNA here is from genome assembly GCF_040894005.1 of Engystomops pustulosus. Taxonomy (NCBI): domain Eukaryota; kingdom Metazoa; phylum Chordata; class Amphibia; order Anura; family Leptodactylidae; genus Engystomops; species Engystomops pustulosus. The sequence goes on along the minus strand of NC_092421.1, from coordinate 12,030,449 downwards.
TGCGGTTGGAAGAGGCCCGAGAGAAACAAAAAAGGGACTTCGATCGTAATGCCTGTGCTGAGCCTCTTGCCCCAGGAGATCGAGTGTGGCTGCGCAACAACCATCCCACCAGTAAGCTAGATGGGCGTTGGGAGCGTGAGCCATACCTAGTGAGGGACAGTCTCTCCCCTGAAGTCTACGAGATTTCAAGAGGAGACCGTCCACTACTCCGGGTACATAGGAACCGGCTGAAGAGATGTCTTCGTCCTTTTGCCCCTATGTCCACACCTCTCACCTCGACCCCCAACTTACAGACCTCCTTGTGTTCACCTACCCCCAGTTTCTTAGAACTTGTGACTGTGCCTCAACTCTGTTGTGTTTCCACTCCAGTAAGAGGTACCCCAGAGAGACCATCATCCCCACCGCAGTCTCCAATACTGCTGCCTGTGGAGGATGATCTGGCTCCAGTGTCTGCAACCCCTGAAGCATCAGAGGCAGCTGAGACTCCGACTCCAGCGCCTGACTCAGAGGAGGACGATGAGGAGGTTGTTATCTTCTCCAGGCCGGAACTTCGGAGGTCTCAAAGGGAGACAAAAGGTAAAGCTCCTGCGTACCTGCAGGAGTATCAACTGGTGTCACACAGAAGGAGGAGGCAGGTACGCTTTTCTGACACCGAAGTACTTACCACCGAAGAAGATACTGAGTAACCCCTGATGGGCTGTAGCCCACTTCAGGTACTGTGAATACTGTGTACATATGTAAATATTATTTCCGCTAACCCTATAGAGCCAGAGACTTTCCTGAGACTCTCACCCTTATTTATCTCAGTCAAGAGACTCTCCTTGAACTGCCTACTGTCATGTGCTATGATAGCACCCCTTCCTCTGCCACAGCAGAGATTCCTACCAAAGGACTCTGTCCCTCTACACATAGAGGAGACCCTTTGCATCTTTATTGCACTTTTCCCCACATCAAGGGCTGTACCCAGAAGATGGACTTTGCTATTAAAGACCTTCTGTGAGACTTTTGCCAACTCCAAGGAAAAGTTGCTACTTTATTGACTTATTTGTATATTGCACTTAATGCCTTCCTTTTAGGTACGGACATTCTGCATGCACTTTTATGCCTTTTCCTTTTCAGGTAAAGAGACATTTTATCTCGCTACCCTGAGTAGCCTACCTCCTGTAACGTTTGTAACGTTCAAGATGTGTACCCATTGAGCTCCTAAGCCAATGTGAATTTACCTACTGTTTGCACACTGTCAGAATATATGCCAGTAGTCTGCATTAACCCTTTCATAGGCTTTACAGGATGTAGTGTGGCTGTGTCGGACCGTCTCTATGTAGTATAATGTTTAATTGTGTCACATATGCCAATGTAATGCATATACACACTATATATTTGTCGCCAGGGAAGAAGTGTTTATATAACAAATATACAGGCCCTGGTGCAAGGAGTGGATTACAGGACATGACACCACACCTTTCCTACTGTACAGTTCGGTTTAATGGCGTTAGCGACCAACTGTCATACTTCACATTTACATGTCGTTGTTTTAGTCCGACACCAACCCAGGTGCCTGTCTCCAGGGCCATGGGCGGTTTGTCCCTACATATCCGATAGCCTGCACTTCCCAGAAGTGCCCTTATCTACCTCTGCGCCCCAATCCGTAGTCGAGCCGAGGGCGGCTCTTTCAATTGCACCGGGGGTATGCAACACCCTCGCCACTGCAAGGCAGAGGAGTGGTTGCGAATACGTCCCACCATGTAGCTTGCAGCCTGTGTAGGGTCTGATTAGCCTCACAGCATGTCACTACATAACACAGATGAACTCTGCAGTGGTAGATCCTGCCTGGTAAGGCAGGAGTTAATTGCTTTATGTGATGTCATATGTGTCAGCCAATCACAGGTGTTATACTTTGTCTCTGTGAGCTGAGCTGTGAGCTGAGATGTAATTGGAGGAGTAGCCACCACCTGACCAGGGGAGTAACAAGATCCCTGGAAACTTCCAGAAGAAGTTAGTCCTCTCTCAGAAGAGAGTGCAGTGTGAGGAGAGAGTTCAATCTCTCAGATTAGAGACTCAGAGGAGTCTGTGCAGTCAGCACACCAGACCAAGAGCAGGTGAGCCTAGCCCCTGCCTGAAGAGTGAAGCTAATAGCTAGTGAGTGAGGAAAGGGGTATCATCCTACCTTTAAGGGTGATACCTGAAGCAATCCAGGATAAAGCTGAAGCATCCTACAAGGACACAGCTACCTCCCAGCCTGCCCTCTGCATCCAGGCTGAGAATCCCTCCTGTGGCTCCCTCCAACTTGCATCTCAGTACTCCACCATTTTGTTAAAGGCACGTTGCTGCGGTTCCTGTCGGTTCCAATAAAGAACTGTAAGTTGTTTTTGTTCAACCTCTGCCTCCGTCTGGTCCCTGCTACTACAGCTGCCATCATCACGGGCACCCTGTCCACCACACAGAGACTCATACTCTAGACACCAAAGGGTTGCCCCAGGGAGATCCGCTATAGCAGTCTCTCCCTCATCATTTCTTGCCAACACCACCCTGCTGGAGACCTGCCAGGCTGTAGGACAGCCCTCCGGTTCCCCATACCAAGCACCGTGACACTAGCGTGCCTAGGCCGCAACCGCCAGCCACTCAGGTACTGCGGGCCCCGGCTGTCTCCAGGCCCCGAGAAAAGGCTAAGCCCCGGTGGGGGATGTTGCATAGACATAGAGGCAGCTTAGATACAACTAACTGATCTGGCCAATAAATGAGGTCTATAAGAGCAGGTACTTATGTATTGCCAGGCAGAGAAGTGCATGCCTTCATCTACTGTTCCTATGATCTCTGTGGGACCTATAGCTTCACCAGTAGTGGCTGACCGCGCAGATATCTTCTCAGCTCCAGCAGAAGCGTCTGGGTCTTCCCTACCAGCTATACCAGAGCCCATTGTTGATCCTGATGTCCTTACAGTTCCTGATGGTCTTGCTACAGCAGATGACCCCCAGACTGAAGAAGACTTTTCTACAGAACGACCTGACCATGAGAATTGCAGTGGAGATTACGCCGACATGCAAGTTACAATCACATATAAATACACTCATGTGCATATACACATACATACAGTGCCATATGCAACATACTCACATACAGTGTATACAGACACCATATACACATCACAGTATATTTTATATACATACTATGCTGGACATGTGCAGTACAATATAGATATAATGGTGCACATCCTCCATTCTTTACTGTGTCAGGTCAGATGACGGGGCCCCCTGACACTGTGGGCCCCATAGCGGCTGCTATGGCTGCTACCGCTGTAGTTACGCCCCTGCCTCTTTGCTGATTGCAGGGTGCCCTTGCCATAAACATTGCATACGTATTCAGAGATACTTGTACATATAAGGTAGAGCTCAAACTCAAGCAAATGCTATATGTTCATTATTATTTACAGATATCTAGGTGACAAGCCTTGATGCTCTGGGGTGACCACCACCCAGAGTCAAGCCACCTCGCCCTTGGTTGAATTAGTTAAGAGTGTATTATCATCATCAATTGTGCCACAATTTTATTTGTACTATTCCTGGATCACTTTAGCCAAGGAAAGGGTGCCCTGTTTTCCCACCTAGGGTTATCTAATGCCCTGGAATTGGGCCATTACTAAATTAACTTGGCATTCATTCAAGTGGTTCCAGAAGTTCTCTTTTATTGGCAAATACTCAAAAGGTACTAGTTATAGATGCATTGACATTGCTGTGCCCCATTTGTGATACAACACTACCACCAAGAGGCAGAAGCCAATACGGTTCTCTACAAATATATATGTATTCCCCTATACTTTGCAAGGGTTAAAATGTTTACTAATGGTCCGAATGCCGCATTTTTGGCCGGTTTTGCGGGTTTTTTTTCCTGTTTTGCGCTGAATTGCCCCGGGTTTTTGGCGCGCGCGATCGGATTGTGTCACATCGGCGCCGGCTTGAATGTGACACAAATCGGGGGGCGTGAACGTTGGACAACCCGACTGATTCGGACAAACCATGGAATTTAAAAAGCAAACTGTCGCAAGATCAGCACTCACATGCACCGGGAAGAAGAAGGTGAACTCCGGCGGACCTCAGGGGGGGAGTGTCATATGCAGGAAATTGAACGCACGATCTAAGTGAATCGCAGCAGCTCCGAATCCTCGTCAGACAACGCACGGCGGGGATCGCGACGGGACGGTTAAGTAAATGTGCCCCATAATGTTTGCAGAATGTCTGTAAAAGATGTAACATTTGCAAAAGACATGATTGTCATTAGCTGTTTACCCAAAACGTCTCCACAAACAGATATACAAGTTAGGCCATATCTGCAATACTGAATTAGTGTGTCTTTCCACTCACCACCTGTCAAGAGACAGTTTGACAAGTTATATCACCTATAAATCACAGACCTTACATCAGGTATATAATCAAGAATGCTAAAGAATCCATATAAGACGCAAGAATGTCAAAATATCAATATTTTATTATTTAGAGACACCAAATGACATAAGAGATACCCCAATTAAAAACAACACATACAAACCTGCACAGTGTGACATACAATCAGCAAAAAAATCCATATATGGGCTACTATATATTCTAATCAATGAATGCCATGCCCAAAACTACAATAACCTAGCAGTGGGAGGAAAATGACAAATAGGATGTGTATTTTTGTAAAAATCTCACAAGCGCAGAACTGATTCTGATAAATGTACTGGCGGAATATTATGAGTATCTTCAGGTGGCTCCTGCCAAATTAGGAGCAAATCATCTATAAATCAGCCGTACCAGACAATGATCTACATTTACTATGTGCAGTTTGCCTCACTAATATGCAGAGTGCAGCGGATAAATTAAGACTGGCTCGCGGTCTTCATTAATCTGGCGCACCCTGTTGCACTCAGTTTTACGGGCGCACTGACTTGTCGCCAGAAACGTGGCGGCCGGTGTGAATGTGCACCCTTTAGGTGCACCGTGGTCACACCGGTGCACGGCTCGTTATATCACACAGCTCTGATTACTCTCTATGATATAACGAGCCGCGCACCTGTGTGACCATAGTCAGATTTCTATCCACTGGAAGTAAGCATAGAAGCTTCCTATAGAAGGACAGCAAGCAGAGATCTAGAAAACCGTGAGGAATTGATACAGAAAGTATATTGGAGAGTTGTGTAACCTTTTATAATACAAACGATAACATTAATTTGCTGAAATGGGAATACCCCTTTAAATACACGTGCAAGCACTTTGCACATGAAAGAATGTGCAAAGTCTGAAAACCAGCACATGGTTCTAAGTAAATGTGCATCAACAGATTTCTGGTGATATGGATTGGCTCATAACTATATGTAACTCTGACCTGTTATCGTGTATCAGAGAATACATCGGGGCAGATTTACTTACCCGGTCCATTCGCGATCCAGCGGTGCGTTCTCTGTGGAGAATTCGGGTCTTCCGGCGATTCACTAAGGTAGTCCACCTTAGGTCCTTCAGGTTTTCTTATGGCCACGCCCCCCCCCCCCCCGATTTCCATCGCGTGCGCCAGAATTCGGCCGCGTGCGCCAAAATCGAGGGGCAATTCAGGGAAAATCGGCACAAATCGCAAATATTCGGATAACCCGTCGGAAAAACGCAGTTTGGGCCCTTAGTAAATGACCTCCATAGTTTTAGGACATCTGGGCTTGTGGAGAAGAGTCTGCATGCAGCTTTCCTCCAGATTCTGACAGGTCTCTTATTATACTTACAGTAAATAAGAATAGACTCGCAAATCATTCCCTATAGGGAAAACTTCACTGATTCCTCCCCTTTTCTCTGATCAATGTATGGAACAGGTTAATAGACCAGTAGAGTCTAGAAGTAGCTTCTAGGAGGTAAGAGTAGGGAGCCTCTATTGACATGATAGATCCTCAATGTTTAGGAATGTGATGCAGTCCTGTACCCCATGTCAGTCTGCCTCCAACATCTGTCCCCTCCTCACAGACAGCCTCCCAATGTCAACTCTACCCCTAACAATCAGCCCCCCATGTCTACCTCCTCCTCACAATCAGCCTCTGGATGTCTGCACCTTTCCCACAGCCATCCTCTGGATGTCTTCCCCCCAGTCAGCCTCTCCATGCCTGCTCCTCCTCATAATCAGCCTCCCCTTGTCTGCCTCCTCCTAACAAACAGCCTCCACATGTTTGTCCCCACCTCACAACCAGCCTCCTCATGTCTGCTGCTTTCTCACAGTCAGCCTCCCATGTCTGTTCCCTCCTCACAGTCAGCCTCCTCATGTTTCCCCCACCCTCAATATCAGCCTCCCTTGCCTGTCCCATTCTCACAGTCAGTTTTCCCATTTCATTCCCCTCCTGAGAGCAGGCCTCCCCAAGTCTACCCCCACTCATAGTCAGCCTTCTCATGTTTTCCTCCTCCCCATGTATGACCCTTCCTCACAGTCAGCCTCCTCATAAGTACCCCCTTCCCCCCCATAATGCAGATACATTTACTATAGCCTCTGTGCTGCAGGGCAAATTGCAGCAAAAACACAATTAAACCGGACCAGGGTGCAGAGAGCCCACAAGGAAAATTCTTAGTGGGTATCATTGCCAGTCTGCCACTATTCTAATCCTTAGTTAAAGCCCTTTGGTTGAGACTACTAAATTTTCTAAATACAAACCTCGGGCCCTTCAGCAAGGATGATTAGTGTAATGGTCTTTTCCACGTGTCATGTTACCATATCTCAAGCTACTGTAGGATTTACTGCACTGATTGTCCTTCTTTGTGTTCCCTACAAAGGTGCACTTTCTGTGTCTGGACCACATTGATAATCTTGGCTCTGGTCTGTGCTTTTCCTTGAATTCTGTCTCCTGCTGCCCACTAACTACCCACCTGAGTACCTGTAACCTTTACAATTATCGTTTCTAGAAGTAGTGACCTTGTATCTCTGTTGCAGCAAAGTCCAGAAAATGCCCTTGGGATTAGCTCAAAGCCAAACCAGAAAAGTGGAAGCATGTATGTGTTTATACAACTTTCTTTGTGGTTCCTGTAAAATAGCGATTGGCAGACCCTAAAGGTTAACCTGTCACATGGATCCTGCTTAAAACTCTCAAGAGATGAAGAGGACAAAAGTTATCAACACTTTTATGAACTTTTAATATTCATAATTGGTAGATTTATGCAACACTAAGTGGTGACATTTAGAAAATTAATGTTGTCCTTTCATTGTGTATATGGGGGGAGGGGGTTAACATCTCTATGACCTGCACAATATAAAAGATATGAAGATATATAATAGAACATAATTCAAGTCATTGGTGTGAGATCAGTCATCGCTTGTGATCCCAATAACCGGCCATGTTACACTTTGTTACTTTACTTGTTCTTCTGGTTATAACATGGAATCCACAAGGTAGGAAACCATAGCATAAGATGTGTTTGATTCAGTATTACTAATAATTACAATTAGACCGATTATTATAGTTACACATTGACTAAAAGGTCCTCTAGACAGTGAGAACGGGTGAGTGACAGATAAATGTAGTTGAATACACACAAGCAAAATTCTGTATTTCACCGGCTGATGTTTCCCTAAAATAAGCCTTAACCTTAAAGGGAACCTGTCACCAGGAGACCCATTTTTAGCACTCCCCCAGTCCCCACAGAGCATAGTACATACACTGCCAAAGTGTTTTTGTATAAAAAATTGGTTTTAGAGAAAAAAATATATGTTATATTGTACCTTTCTTTAGCATGTGCTGTGTAACTAGGCAGTTGCCCAATGTGAGGGGCTGGAAAGGAGCAGTTCCCCCCCACCCTTGGGAAACATGTGACCTTTTCAAATATATGAATAACTCCCCTCACTCAGGATTGGCTATAGAGGAGCAGGGGGCGTCGTAAGCCAAGTGATGGGTGTTTTTAAATATTTGCAAAGGTCACATGGAGGAGCTGTTCCCCAAGGGTGGGGGGGAAACTGCTCCTTTCCAGCCCCTCCCATTTGGCAACTACCTAGTCACACAGCAGATGCTAATGAAAGGTACAATATAACATATCTTTTTTTCTGTAAAACCAATTTTTTATACAAAAACACTTTGGCAGTGTATGTACTATGCTCTGTGGGGACTGGGGGAGTGCTGAAAATGGGTCTCCTGGTGACAGGTTCCCTTTAACTTTATTCATTGTGATCCACTATTTCTTCCAGTTGCTTCCAGTAAGTGCGGTGACAAATGCACATCCAAATCTATATTCTCTCGAAAAATCCACTAATAATAAATATGCGGTTCACGTTCTGAAATTTGAGTAAATTTTCTGCCTAACTAGAACGTTTAAAAAACAAAACTTTATTATATAACAAAAATTATTAAAACCTGGGCTAACTAAATAGCCGTAACAAATCAAACTGGACTTAGGCTTACCAGTGTGATACCCCTTAGCCCTCTATAAGTAATGAGGTGCTCAATAGCCACCAGGGTTAGGGGAGTTCACACTGGACTAAAATACGCCGCCTCAGCTCTAAATATAGCTGATTAGCGTCCAGGAGTCCTAAACCAGGACGCTAATCAGCTATATTTAGAGCTGAGGCGGCGTATTTTAGTCCAGTGTGAACTCCCCTAACCCTGGTGGCTATTGAGCACCTCATTACTTATAGAGGGCTAAGGGGTATCACACTGGTAAGCCTAAGTCCAGTTTGATTTGTTACGGCTATTTAGTTAGCCCAGGTTTTAATAATTTTTGTTATATAATAAAGTTTTGTTTTTTAAACGTTCTAGTTAGGCAGAAAATTTAAATCTATATTCTGTCCTGGATAAAACTGAAACTGCCATCCTCAATATCCTCCGCTCAGAAGACCATAAGAGAGTTGTTAAAGACCTCACCATAAAAATTAAGCACAAGATATGTGACCTGGACCTTAATGCTAATGAAATGTCTGAGATAAGAAAGTTGTCTGAAGGTTTCCTTAGACAAATTCAAGAGGGGAAAATTACTGAAAACATCATTGTTGGCTTTTTGAATAATGATCCAATGAAACACATAGATTCGTATATACAAACCGTGAGGTCAAAACTGGAACACTAGATGACAGTATGGAGAAGGTAAGAAATCACTTACGTATCATCTCAGGAGAATATCACAAATGAGTTAAGTCAATTTCCATTGTATGTTGATTGGGCGGTTACATAAAAGTTATTGCTTATCATCATATCATCAGAATGAGACAGAAGAGAAAGAAACTGCTGCACAGAATGCACAGAAGTGTTCATTGTTTATTTAGATCAATTAGTAAAATGTGAATTAACCCCTTAGCGCTCCGCGCCGTAGCTGTACTGCACAGCTTCCCACTATTGGCGCTCAGCGCAGTACAGCTACTGCGCGAGCGCATACTATTTTAGAATTGTCACCACGTCGCGAGACGTGGTGACATCGGGATGAGATTTGGGTGACAGAGGCAGGAGGAGTTCCTGTCTCCGTCACCCGACCAATCAAATCGGTCCCGCCCGCCGATCGCCGTCATTGGCCAGTCAAACCTGACTGGCCAATTACAGCGATTTTAGGCCTTTCCTCTTCCTCCAGCGGCACCATTTTGGTTTGGTATCGCTGGAGAGAGGAGAGAGCGTTACTGTGTGCACCAAAATACACTTTTACACTATAAATAGTGTTCTGATCCTTATCTGATCCCTATTGTTCCCTACAAATTCCCATCCCTATCTGTTTTTTCCTGTGTCCTGTGTGTTCCCTGTGTGATCGCCTTGTGTGATCCCACGTGTCTTCCGTTTTTCCCTGTCTGTCCCTTCTGAACCCAAACGCACTTTTCAGTGCGCTGTGTTAGCGTTGTTCTGCACTGGACGCACTTTTCAGTGCGCCGTGTGAATAGCGCTGCACAGAATCTTTAGCAGTCTTAGCGGTAGTTAGTTTGTCTTAGGGCAAGCTAGGTGCATTTGTAGCGCCTTTTTGCGCGGTGCACATAGGTTTTTTTTCGGTGCCTGGTAATATTTTTTTCCAGAGCGCCGTAGGTGTACCCGTACTTAGCTATTTTTTGTGTGTGCCATCTGTGCGGCTGGTCCGTGTGGTTTGGTGTGCATTATCTTTTTTTTTTGTGTGCCATCTGTGCGGCTGGTCCGTGTAGTTTAGTGCGCATTATTTTTTGTGTGTGCTATCTGTGCGGCTTGTCCGTGTAGTTTAGTGCGCATTATTTTTTTTTTGTGTGCTATCTGTGCGGCTGGTCCGTGTGGTTTGGTGTGCATTATCTTTTTTTTTGTGTGCTATCTGTGCGGCTTGTCCGTGTAGTTTAGTGCGCATTATTTTTTTTGTGTGCTATCTGTGCGGCTTGTCCGTGTAGTTTAGTGCGCATTATTTTTTGTGTGTGCCATCTGTGCAGCTTGTCCGTGTAGTTTGGTGTGCATTATATATTTTTTTTTTGTGTGCCTGCTAGACGGTTTATCCGTGTAGTTTGGTGCACATTATCTAAATTTTCTAGTTCTCTATTTTTTTTGTGTGCAATGTCTCAGAAGACGTACACCGTGTTGGAGGCACATAACATGCTTGCCTCTGACACCGAGTCAGCTAGTGGGGATGATGGTCCCTTTTACTTATCATTATCCTCCTGCTCATCTTCCAGTGACCTGGAAGGACCCCCAAGAAGGCGCCGTAGGGTTCCAGGGACTTCTGCGATTGAAGTGCCTGGGACTTCTGCAGGAGAAGTGCCTGGGACTTCTGCAGGAGAAGTGCCTGGGACTTCTGCAGGAGAAGTGCCTGGGACTTCTGCAGGAGAAGTGCCTGGGACTTCTGCAGGAGAAGTGCCTGGGACTTCTGCAGGAGAAGTGCCTGGGACTTCTGCAGGAGAAGTGCCTGGGACTTCTGCAGGAGAAGTGCCTGGGACTTCTGCAGGAGAAGTGCCTGGGACTTCTGCAGGAGAAGTGCCTGGGACTTCTGCAGGAGAAGTGCCTGGGACTTCTGCAGGAGAAGTGCCTGGGACTTCTGCAGGAGAAGTGCCTGGGACTTCTGCAGGAGAAGTGCCTGGGACTTCTGCAGGAGAAGTGCCTGGGACTTCTGCAGGAGAAGTGCCTGGGACTTCTGCAGGAGAAGTGCCTGGGACTTCTGCAGGAGAAGTGCCTGGGACTTCTGCAGGAGAAGTGCCTGGGACTTCTGCAGGAGAAGTGCCTGGGACTTCTGCAGGAGAAGTGCCTGGGACTTCTGCAGGAGAAGTGCCTGGGACTTCTGCAGGAGAAGTGCCTGGGACTTCTGCAGGAGAAGTGCCTGGGACTTCTGCAGGAGAAGTGCCTGGGACTTCTGCAGGAGAAGTGCCTGGGACTTCTGCAGGAGAAGTGCCTGGGACTTCTGCAGGAGAAGTGCCTGGGACTTCTGCAGGAGAAGTGCCTGGGACTTCTGCAGGAGAAGTGCCTGGGACTTCTGCAGGAGAAGTGCCTGGGACTTCTGCAGGAGAAGTGCCTGGGACTTCTGCAGGAGAAGTGCCTGGGACTTCTGCAGGAGAAGTGCCTGGGACTTCTGCAGGAGAAGTGCCTGGGACTTCTGCAGGAGAAGTGCCTGGGACTTCTGCAGGAGAAGTGCCTGGGACTTCTGCAGGAGAAGTGCCTGGGACTTCTGCAGGAGAAGTGCCTGGGACTTCTGCAGGAGAAGTGCCTGGGACTTCTGCAGGAGAAGTGCCTGGGACTTCTGCAGGAGAAGTGCCTGGGACTTCTGCAGGAGAAGTGCCTGGGACTTCTGCAGGAGAAGTGCCTGGGACTTCTGCAGGAGAAGTGCCTGGGACTTCTGCAGGAGAAGTGCCTGGGACTTCTGCAGGAGAAGTTTCTGGGACTTCTGCAGGAGAAGCGTCTGGGGCTTCCACTGACCCCACATGGGTAGCCCCAGATAATTATACCCCTCAGGTCCCTGACTTTTTGGGCCATCCTGGCATTAACTTTGACACGACAAGGTTCAGAGCTGTGGACTTTTTAAAGTTTTTTTTTGATGAGGAGCTGCTGAATATTATTATATTTCAGACAAATCTCTATGCTGCACAACATATTGCCCAAAACCCCAAAACGTCCTTTTATGCACAACCCTACAGGTGGACCCCTGTCACTGCAGCAGAGATGGAGAAGTATTGGGGCATAATACTCCTCATGGGGATAGTAAAGAAGCCTTCAATCAGGGACTACTGGAGCACAGACATACTGTACCACACCCCCATGTTCCGCATGGCAATGAGCAGGATGCGCTTTGAAGCCATCCATAAGTTTTTGCACTACACTGACAACACACAGTGCCCACCCAGAGGTGACCCCAGTTATGATCGGTTATTTAAGGTCAAGCCCATATTAGATCATTTTAGTGCCAGCGACTCTGTATTGTGTGTTAAGTACAAGGACAAGAGAGAGGTCCTTGTATTAACCACAATACATGAGCACACCACCACCCCTGTCCCAGTACGAGGTGCCAGTACAGAAGCCCCCAAGCCGGACTGTATTTTAGATTATAACAAATACATGGGAGGGGTGGACTTGTCTGACCAGGTGCTTCAGCCGTACAATGCCATGCAGAAGTCCAGGGTGTGGTACAAGAAGCTGCCGTGCACATCATGCAGATGGCATTGTATAATGCTTATGTGCTGCATCGATATGCCGGCCAGAGGGGAACTTTCCTGGAATTTCAAGAGGTGGTTATAAAGTACTTTCTTTTTGGAGACCAGGAAGGGGGGAGTGCTAGCACATCTGGAAGTGAGGCCACATCACGTATTGTACCAGGGCAGCACTTTCCAGGAGTAGTTCCCCAAACAGCCAGCAAGGGAAGGACACAGAAGAGGTGCAGGGTGTGCTCCAAAAATGGCATTGGGAAGGACACCATTCATCACTGTGAGACATGCCCAGAAAAACCAGGGTTATGTATGAAAGATTGCTTCCGAATTTATCACACACCCCTGGATTTTTAGAGTACCCTGTTGTTACCCTGACGCACAGCTTATACATAATGCCGCATGCCGCACCTTCCCTTCTAAGCCCTGCCATGTGCCCAGCCTGTAGATTACTGTCCCGTATGCTTTACCCGGGAAAACATGCATCATGATTTTTAGGGTGTTTGTCTCCCATGGCAGCAGCTGGGCACAAAATGACATAATGGATATTTTTTACTATGCACTATCCATTATGCACTTTTTCAGGGGTCCACCTGTGGGGTTAAAAGGCTAACTATACCCCTAGATTAATTCATGGAGGGGTGTAGTTTCCAAAATTGGGTCAGTTCTTAGGGGTTTCTACTGTACTGGCCCCTATTGGCATCTACAAATCTTTCATGATGCCAAAAAGAAAAAAAAAATGTACAATGTCTGTGATCCAACAAGTTATTCCCTTTTGAGCCCTGCCGTGTCTCCATCCTACAGATTATTGCCTCCTATGGGGTATTGCCCTAACCGGGGTAACCCGCAGAATGATTTTTGATGTGTTTTTTCCCCAGTGGCATGAGTTGGGCAAAATACTTTTGTCACTTCAATGGCATATTTGATAAATTGCAATACAATTGTTTCTCTGCACTACTCACTTTGTATTACATTTGAGCCAGCACCTTAGGGGTTAAAATGCTCATACAAGCCTACATACATTCTTTGAGGGGTGCCCTTTCCAAAATGGGTTCACTACTTGGGGGTTTCTATTGTACTGGTACCTCGGGGGTACCCCCCATTACCAATCTAGTGAAAACGAAGCTTGAAAACCTAAATTGTGCTTCTTTCTTCCTGACCCCTGCCGTGTGCCCAGCCTGTAAATTATTGGCACATGTGTGGTATTGCTGTACTCGGGACAACCCGCAGAATGATTTTTGGGGTGTTTGTCTAAAGTGGCATGGGTTGGGCACAGTATATGAGGCACTAAAATGACATTTTTGAGATAAAAACGCAATTTTTTCTCTGCACCATTTACTTTGCATTCAATTTTGACCAGCGTGTTGGGGGTTAAAATGCTCACCACAACCACTGATAAATTCTTTGAGGGGTCTAGTTTCCGTAATGGTATCATTTATTGGGGGTTTCTATTGCACTGGCACCTCACGGGCCCTGTTAACATGACATGGCACTCCAAATCCAAACGTGTGAAAACGGAGCTGGAAAATCAAAATTTCACTCCTTCCGTTCTCATCCCTTCTGTGTGCCCAGTCTGTAAATTATTGGCACATGTGTGGTATTGCTGTACTCAGGACAACCCGCAGAATGATTTTTGGGGTGTTTGTCTAAAGTGGCATGGGTTGGGCACAGTATATGAGGCACTAAAATGACTTTTTTGAGATAAAAACGCAATTTTTACTCTGCACCATTTACTTTGCATTCAATTTTGACCAGCGTGTTGGGGGTTAAAATGCTCACCACAACCACCGATAAATTCTTTGAGGGGTCTAGTTTCCGAAATGGTGACATTTTGGGGGGTTTCTATTGTACTTTTACTTCAGGGGCTCTTCAATTACACTGTGGCACCACAAAATATTTGCAGCCAAATTGGCCTTCCAAATTCCCAGTATCGCTAACTCTGTTCTGGACATCGCTGTGCGGGGAACCAGCAGCTGACATCCACATGTCTGGTATTGCCGTACTCGGAAGAAGCAGGGCAAGAAATTAGGAATATTTATTTACCTCAAATTCCTTCTGAATGTATCAGTTTTAGGGCTAAATTGGAAAGATTGAAATCAAAAATTGAAATTTCAAAATTTCCACTCCATTTTCATATGCTTCCGGAAAAATAATTAAAGGGTTAACAAACTTCTTAAATGCTGATTTGAATAGGTTGAGATGTTAGGTTCATAAAATGGTGTTACTTGTGGGGGTATATAGTACATAAGCCTTTATAGGGCTCTTCCAAACTGAATTGATCACCAAAAAGTTCGCATTTTTAAAATTTCAAGAAAATCTGAGAAGTTGCTACTAAAACTTCAAACCTTCTCACATCCATAAAAATAATGGAAACGTAAAACAAATAATGGATATAAAAAGAAGACCAATGGCAAAAGGTTTCTATCAAAAAAAATATGGGGTATCACTTTTTGTCTAAAAAGTATAACATTTGAAACTTTGAAAATAGTCATTTTTTTCAAATTTTTCCTAAATTTTTGAATTTTTACCCCCCAAAAAAGGAACGGATCACCGAAATGACACTACTAACATAAACTACAATGTCTCACGAGAAAACAATCTCAAAATCACAGAGATATCTTAAAGCGTTGAAAAGTTATTACCACAGGAAGAGACACTGGTCAAATTTAAAAAAAAAGTAGCGAGCCTTAACCTGCAAACAGGCTGCGTCCTTAAGGGGTTAAATGAACCAAAGAGAAACCTAAATTAAATTAGTATTTGTGTGACTTTCTGTGGCTTTTTAACCCCTGACCGACATGTGACGTAGTATTACGTCACATGTCGGGTCCCGGTGCATGGAGAGCGCTCGCGGGCCGAGCCCTCTCCATAGCCGGTAAGTCTTTGCTGCATATTGCAACCGCGATGGGTGCCGGCGGCTTCAAAAAGATGGCGGCGCATAGGCGCCACCATCTATCCGAGGATCGTCGCTCCCCATGACGTCATCAGGGAGCGGCGATCCATCGCCATGGTAGCCTCGGGTCTCTCGAAGACGCGGGGATACTTCGGATTAACCCATGCATTACAATGTGCTATCAGCACATTGTAATGTATGAGGAGTTAAATCCCCATATACTGCCATACTGTAGTATGGCAGTATATGATAGGATCTTACAGACAACCTAGGGTTAATGTACCCTAGGGACTGTGTAATATAGTAAAAATTAAAATAAAAAAAAGTTAAAAAAAAAACTATAATAAAAAAACCTAAAAACCTCAAATCACCCCCCCCTTTCCCTAGAACTGATATAAGTATAAATAAACAGTAAAAATCATAAACACATTAGGTATCGCTGCGTCCGAAAATGCCAAACAAAATATGATAATGGTTTTTCACTGCATTTAACCCTGTAACGCAAAATCTTACCCAAAGTCGACAATGGCACTTTTTTGCCATTTAAAAAAAAATTTAAAATTCTATAAAAAGTGATCAAAAGGTCGCACAGTCCTAAAAATGATAACATGGTAAACGTCATCAAAATCCGCAAAAAATGGCACCACCCACAGCTCTGTACACCAAAGTATAAAAAAGTTATTAGCGCCACAAGATGGCAAAATCCCCCAAAAAATTTTTGTACAGGAGGCTTTAATTTTTTTAAATGTATGAAAACATTATAAAACCTATACAAATTTGTTATTCCTGTAATCGTACCAACCCAAAGAATAAAGTAGACCTGTCATTTGGGGCATACAGTGAAATCCGTAAAAAATCCAAGCCCACAAGACTACGGCACAAATGCGTTTTTTTACCAATTTCACTGCATTTGGAATTTTTTTCCCGCTTCCCAGTGCACGGCATGGAATATAAAATACCAACATTTGGAAGTGTAATTTGTTACGCAGAAAATAGGCGTCACACAGCTCTGAAAAATAAAAAAGTTACAGATTTTTGAAGGTGGGGAGTGAAAAATTAAAACGCATAAATGAAAAAGGGCTGCGACGTTAAGGGGTTAAACAGTATTGATACTTGGCGGGGAGGTTGTTCCAGACATCATGGCAAACTAACCACCGGTCTTCTGTGGATTTAGGCTGGCTTAAATATTTCTTTTATTGCCATCCCAGGCAGATTTGACGATGATGAGATCCCAGCTCTTGAGAGCACAACTCAGAAATCACTAGCTCATGTGACATAGGACAATTTAGCCTATACTTTCATCACCCATGTCCCAAAGTTTCTTTTCTTTCCTCCTCAGTTTATCCTTTCCCTGCAGTAGCTGTCTCCCCTGGATGCTTACCTCTATGAAACCACAGGAGATCCTACAGACTCTGGAGGGGCTGCTTCTCCCTGCTCACTCTGGAGGAAGGGGGGGGGGGGTCGTATGATAATTTCTGGGCGTAGCTAGAAGGAGAGCTTTGTAATTGCAGCTTTATAATAAGCTCTATGGATGTACCCTCCCAGCCTTATCATCACAGTCTATGATTATTTTTCAGAGATTTCTGTGTCTCTCTTTGTAGTTCAAACTGTATCATAGACTTATCTGCAGCAACCTTTTCCCTAGCCTCTGCTCTCTGGATACGTACACAGCACAGACTATAGACTTCATGAAACTGTTTCAGTGCTTGCAAAAAGGAGAAACACCTTCGGCACTCGTAATATAATCCACCGGGTCTTCAAACTTGAAAGCTTTATTAGATTAAAAGCATGTGAAGATACAAGAGACAACTAGAATCAACGCGTTTCGATGCTTCGCGTCTTAGTGCTGGATTCTACTACTCATTCCATGTTTCAGTCTAGTCTCTTTGAACTTATGTATCTCACTGGATTTGCTGATAAGTTACTTCATAAATAACACAAGGTGTTATGGGTAGAAATATAATTGACTTAGATTTTGGACAAAGACTGGAAGAAGTTACTTTTTGCCAACTGCATTGCATCTGAGGTAGATTTCTGACAAGTAGCTTCAGAACATAAAATTCTCTGGAAAGAAAAATGTGGACATTCTTCTGGTTATTTTGAAAGAGGAAATCACATATGACAATTTGGTAAAAATCATCAGGAATTACACTTAGAGGTACACTTTGAGAATTTTTCTTTAGTACATTTGAAGGGTATAACAGAAACAAATTATTCTAAATAGATATAGGAAAAAATATCTCAATTTGCAAGGTAAAAATGGTGTCATATTCCCAGTCTGTATTCCCAATCTATATTGCCACCAATTACCAACTAATTAAATACTTTAAGTTTTAATGCCACAAAAGAGAACAGATTTATAATTACATTATGTTTTTTTCAGTGCTGGGCATCCTGGAAAACACAATTCCTTGGAATATGTTTCTACATTGACAATAAAGAGAATTAAAAATGTTATTTGTGAGATACCTCTATTTTTCCCTCAATATTGTAATTACTGTTTTTTGTGACATATTAGACATCCACTTAACCCCCCCCCCCCCCCCCCTCCGGTTTATGTCGTGTGCAAGCCGACACCGATTTGCCAAAAGCCGATCGAGTGCCCAAAATCCCCGGCTCGATGCGGCACAAAACATAAATCATCGGGAAACCTGCCGAAAATGCGCTCCACGGACCCTTAGCAAATGAGCCCCACTATTCCATGTGTGGTCTGACCAGGGATTTGTATAAGGGCAAAACTATGTCTTTATCATGAGAATCTATTCCTCTCTTGAAACAGACCATTATTTTATTTGGTAAGCAGCAGCTGCCTGGCACTGGTCACTAAAATTAAGTTTTTTCAGCATTTTCACTTCATTTGGATTTTTTTTTCTGCTTCCCAGTACATGGCATGGAATATTGAATGCTATGAATGCTATGAAGTGTAAGAAATCAACCCCCAATACCACCAAGTCTTTTTCAGTTGTACCAAATATTTAACTGTTTTTGAACATAAGTATACTTTTGTTTCCATGGCCAAAGTGCACAACTTTACATTTATCTACATTAAAGGAAACCTACCACTTGAAGTGGCAGGTTTCAGAAGAAAACATCGAGCACCAACTCAGGCTGAGCTGGTGCCGGTGCTTATTTTTGTTAGTGTTTTAAACCGCGGTATCGCGGTTTAAAACACTTTTTAAACTGTATAGCCGGCGCAGGGAGGTACGCGCTCGGCGCTTACCATGCGCGCGACCGTGTGCGCGGCTACATAGGAAGTGAAGGAGAGCCGCGCGCATGGTAAGCGCCGCGCGCATGGTAAGCGCCGAGCGCGTACCTCCCTGCGCCGGATATACAGTTTAAAAAGTGTTTTAAACCGCGATACCGCGGTTTAAAACACTAACAAAAATAAGCTCCGGCACCAGCTCAGCCTGAGCTGGTGCTCGGTGTTTTCTTCTGAAACCTGCCACTTCAAGTGGTAGGTTTCCTTTAAACCTCATCAGACATTTCTCGGCCCATTCTCCAGCTTCCACGCGTAATGCTAAACTATCTGCCTGAGTATTAATTCCTTTACACAACTTGGTATCATCTGCAAATATTGAACCTTGACTGTGTAAACCCTCTACAAGGTCATTAATAAAAATATGAAAAGAAAGGGACACCATTGTGACCCCTGTGGCACTCCATTGGTAATGTCTTCCGAATCTGAGAATGTGTCATTAAACCCTTCCCACGAGGCCCTTTTTCGTTTATGCATTTGCATTTTATACTCCCCACCTTCAAAAATCTACTTTTTTATTTTTCCATGTTAAGAGCTGTATGAGGGCGTATTTTTTGTGTAGCAAATTGCACTTCATAACGATGGCATTTAATATTACATGCCATGTACTGGGAAGCAGAAAAAAAATCTAAACGCAGTGAAAATGGTGAAAAAACATATTTGTGCAGTATTCTTGTGGGCTTGGATTTTACGGCTTTCACTGTGCGCCCCAAATGACAGGTCTCTTCCCTAGGGTCAATGTGATCATGGAGATACAAAATTTGTTTAGGCAAGGTAGTAATAACTTCTCCATACTTCAGTGTACGGAGCTGTGGGTGGTGTCACTTATTGTGAATTTTGATGATGTTTTCTATGCTACCATTTTTAGCACTTTGCGCCCTTTTGATTACTTTTTATTGATTTTTTTTTAATTTTTCACAATGGCAAAAAAAATAGTATTTTTAACTATTGGCGCTTTTTTCCGTTAAGTGGTTAAACACTGTGAATAAATGTTATAAAATTTTGATAGATTGGACATTGATGATACCTAACATGTTTAGGATTTATACTGTTTATTTATATCTATAGGGGAGTCATTTGAATTTTTAGGTTTTTCAATATATATATTTTTTTTTAACTATATTTTTACTATTTGTCAGTCCCCCTAGCTTAATTTAACCCTCGGTTGTCTGATCCTACAGTATGGCAGTATATGGGGATTTTTCTTTATCATTCATTAAAATGTGCAAATCGCACAAATGCAATGAATGGGTTAAAACCAGACAGACCGAAGATGGCGGCCAGGATTTAAAGGGAACCTACCACCCCGATTCTACCTATAAAGGTAGAAGGGGTGGTAGGTGGATGGATGGGACGTGAGGATAGCCCTTTTTTGGGCTAACCCTCACGTCCCGGGTGTCTTTTACAAAACTTTATTACATCTATATGCAAATTTTTTTATGCGGCTACTGGGGTGTGGAGTAGCCGGACATGAGGCTACTAGTTGCGGCTACTCCACGCCCCAGTAGCCGCGTTACTCCGCCTACCAGGAAATCTTCGGCGCGCAGCTCCTGGTAGCTGAGCGCCCTCGTCCGAGTCCCCCGGTTACTGCGCATGCGCAGTAGTTTCGGCCCCGGAGCCGCGCAGCCGAAGGCCTGCGTTCTGCGCATGCGCAGAACGCAGGGGACCCAGACGAGGGCGCGCAGCTACCAGGAGCTGCGCACCGAAGATTATCTGGTAGGCGGAGTAACGCGGCTACTGGGGCGTGGAGTAGCCGCGACTAGTAGCCTCATGTCCGACTACTCCACGCCCCAGTAGCCGCATAAAAAAATTTGCATATACAGGCAGTCCCCGGGTTACATACAAGATAGGGTCTGGAGGTTTGTTCTTAAGTTGAATTTGTATGTAAGTCGAAACTGTATATTTTATAATTGTAGATCCAGACAAAAAATTTTTTGGCCCCAGTGACATTTGGAGTTTAAACATTTTTTTCTGTAATGGGACCAAGGATTATCAATAAAGCTTCATTACAGACACCTTGCAGCTGATTATTGCAGTCTGCGACTATAGTAAAGCATTCAGAGAGCTTCATCAGAGGTCAGAGGGGTCTGTCTGTAACTATGGGTTGTCTGTAAGTCGGGTGTCCTTAAGTAGGGGACCGCCTGTAGATGTAATAAAGTTTTGTAAAAGACGCCCGGGACGTGAGGATTAGCCCAAAAAAGGGCTATCCTCACGTCCCATCCATCCACCTACCACCCCTTCTACCTTTATAGGTAGAATCGGGGTGGTAGGTGCCCTTTAAATGCCTCTGGCAGCTTTTACCGGTGTTACTGGTGGGTGTTTGCTGCAATATGCTGCAAACGCCCAACTTGTATGGAGAGGGCTCAGCCTGTGAGCCATCTCCATGCACCCACAGCCGGCATGTTACGTATTAGTACATCACGTGTCTGTAAGGGGTTAAAGGAAACCTACCATTTGATTTCATGCATTATGAAGCAAACATACCTTGAGACTGCTGTAGCTACACTGATGCAGGATCTTGGGAAAGCTGGGTCAGACTGACTGGGACAGACATGGGAGCTTGGAATTAAAATGGCTGCTAAATAAAGCATGACTAGTCAAGCACTAATCAACCTGAGCTGAATGACTCATACACAGCAGCTGGGGGATGGTGCAGCAATTGATTATTCTGTCTGTCAGGAAGGGATCTGCAGGAGATGATGATGCAAACAGAGAGAAACTCTCCTGCTATGAGAAGTGATAGAAGGGACAGAGCTTCCTTATCATAATGTTATATCTGTTTTATCAGCAACACCACTCAGCACAGGGATTAACCAAGATATGATTCAGCATCAGCGTAGCTACAGCATTCTCAAGGTATGTTTGCGTCATACTGCATCACATCACATGGTAGGTTTCCTTTTCCTTTCATGATGACCCTCAGTTATTTCTCAATTTTTCTCAATTGCTTACCCAAATACACAGATTTCCCCCTTGTCCCAGTGGTCTCATTTTATGTTCCAACATTTTATCCGGCACTGTATCAAATGCCTCAGATCAAGTGCAGATATACAAAACCCACAGCCTCCGCCAGGTCCAGTCTGGTACTTACCTCCTCATACAAGCCAATCAGATTAATCTGACAGGACCAATCCCTGTGCAGTGAGATACTTCAGGATAGCGTCTCTAACAAACCCCTCAAATAAAGTTACAGGGAAAAGTTTTCATACAAGAAGTAGTTAGGGCTTTAAAAAAATATATTAAAAGAATAAAAAGTTACAAAATGGAGTGACACACAACAAAGCAAAACAGTTACTTACAAAATAAAGTAATTCCTCATTCCCCTGGAAGTGAGAGAAATATGGACACGTTCAGACTCAGGAAGCCTCCACCATGTGACCATTTTTACCTGAATATCACAATGGGGCCGATTTACTTACCCGGTCCATTCGCGATCCAGCGGCGCGTTCTCTGCGGTGGATTCGGGTCTTCCGGCGATTCACTAAGGCAGTTCCTCCAACGTCCACCAGGTGTTGCTACTGCGCTGAAGAGCATTGGAACGCACTGGAGTACACCGAGCCATCTAGGATGAAGAAAAAAGACACTTTTTTTTTCTAAATGCAGCGGGTTTTCCAAATCCGTCAGGTTATCGTTCGGCCATGCCCCCCGATTTCCGTCGTGTGCATGCCGTCGCCGATGCGCCACAATCCGATCGCGTGCGCCAAAAACAAGGGGCAATACAGGGAATATCGGCGCAAATCGGAAATATTCGGGAAACCGCGAATCGGGCCCTTAGTAAATGACCCCCAATGTGTTATACATTTTCTATTTGGTTCTCCTATTGATTAATTAGGCAAAATTGTTCCTCCTGATTGGACAAAGTGTTAATGAGGGGAAGAGTCCAGGAATATTTAAAAAACTTTCTTTGTCTCCAAATCCTGATGGAGGAAGGGGAGTGTGGTGGGTGTAGATCTCCTCGTGGTCCTTTTGAGGTCTGCAGACCATTCTTCAGGTCACAGGTTATCAAGTTGTATTCCACCATCCAGTCATAAACTGTGCTAGCAGCTTTACAGAGGTTAATTACATCATAGCTGACCAATTGGGCGGCACGGTGGCTGAGTGAGTAGCACTACTGCCTTGCAGCGCTGGGGTCCTGGGTTTGAATCCTACCCAGGTCAACATCTGCAGAGAGTTTGTATGTTCTCTCCGTGTTTGTGTGGGTTTCCTCCGGTTTCCTCCCACACTCCAAAACATACTGGTAGGTTGTTTAGATTGTGAGCCCCATGGGGACAGGGAATGATTTGTCATGCTTTGTGCAGCGATGTGTAATCTGTGTGCGCTATATAAATAAAGAATTATTATTATTAATTTGTATTTAGTTTTAATGGGGATGGTCCATACCAACAACTCCTGGGTGTTAAAGGGGTTATCCGGGTTTAAAAAATTTTTTATGGCCGGGCTGGGGAGGGCTATTTAAACATAATAAACATGTACTTACCTCCTCCGGTGCTGCCGGTGTCCCACGACGCGGCCCGTCTTCTCCATGCGCCGGTTTCAGTACAAGGGCGCACAGGGAGCTTCCGGCCAGGCGGATGCTCCCATGCGCACCATCTCCCAGCGCTTACAACGCTGAGAGATAGGGACGGATGGGAGGAGCCGTCCACATCGCGGACCGGAAGTTCCCTGTGCACGGCTTCTGTGCCCCTGTTTGTTTACAGGGGCACGGATCGAAGTGACCGCGGCGCGGGACATCAGCGGCGCCGGAGGAGGTAAGTACATGTTTATTATGTTTAACTAGCCCTCCCCAGCCCGGCCATAAAAAAAATTTTAAACCCGGATAACCCCTTTAATACATGTGGGCGTTTCTAGTCCAAGGATTTAAAGGGCCAGAGAACACAGTCCAAATGTGTCCCAAGAAAGTCATTGCACAGCCCTTGCTATGAAAGCCACCTTCCTCCTAAAGGCACTGAGTATTGTGCTTTCTTGAACGCCCTGCAAAGGTGTGCTTTCCCTGAAATTTCTATGTTATTCTGGACCACGTTGACAACCTTGGCCTCACCGGACTCTGGTCTGCACGTTACCGTCTTTCAGCCGGCATTATGTATTTTTCCTGTCTACTGCCTGACCTAAACTTTGTCTCTGACTATGAACTGCCTGATCCATGGTGTATAAAACCTGTGTACTGTGACCCTCCTGGGTCCCTGTTACCTATGCCATTATTACTCCAAGAAGTACCGGCCTTGTGTCTTTGTCGCGGCAAAGTCCAGAAAATGCTCTTGGGATTAGTTCAAAGCCAAACTAGCACAATGGGGCACATTTACTTACCCGTTCCTGTGGCGATCCCCGATCCAGACGGTTCGACAAACATGAAGTCTGGCGCGATTCACCGACATTGTGCACCCGAGATCCTGCATATGTCGCTTCCCCTGCTGAGGTCCGCCTTAGCTCACCTTCTTCTTCCCTGTGCTTGTAAGTGCGTGTCATGCGTCACAATTTACGATGTTAATTCACGCGCGTAGTCCGAATCCGTCGGATTGTCCGATGGCCCCCCCCCGATTTGTGTTGCGTGAAAGCCGGTTCCGATGCGCCAGAATCCGATGCACCTATGATCGCCCCGCCGCTGCAAATTCGCAACCCGATACATCAAGAGGCAGGGCCTGGCGTAGAAAAAAGCGCAGCCGGCGACTTTTCACGTATGAAAAGTCGCCGGCAGCAGCGAGTGCGCAGGCGTGGGGACAGTAACGCCCCGTGCCGGCCCACTCCCGTCCGGCCGCGCCCCCCCGGCGTGAAGGTGGCGGATTGGGGAAAATAATCGCAAAAGCTAGCAATAAGCCAGCATTTCCGATTATTTCAGGGCCTCTGCGCCACTGGCGGTGCGCAGAGGTCCTGATAAATATGCCCCAATGAGTTTAAGTTTTCATTGGAACCATTTAAGTTTTTATACAACTTTCTTTGTGGTTCCCGTGAAATAGCGATTGGCAGACCCTAAAGGTTAACCTGTCACATGGATCCTGCTTAAAACTCTCTGGAAGAGAAGAGGACAAAAGTTATCAACACTTTCATGACCTTTTCATAATCATAATTGGTAGATTTAGTCAACACTAAGTGGTGACATTTAGAAAATAATTGTTGTTCAGTTATAATAACAATATTCCTTTCATTGTGTATATGGGGGGAGGTGGTTAACATCTCTATGACCTGCAGAATATAAAAAGATATATCATAGAACAAAATTCAAGTCATTGGTGTGAGATCAGTCATCGCTTGTGATCCCAATAACCGGCCATGTTCCGCTTTGTTACTTTACTTGTTCTTCTGGTTACAACATGGAATCCACAAGGTAGGAAACCATAGCATAAGATGTGTTTGATTCAGTATTACTAATAATTACAATTAGACCGATTATTATAGTTATGCATTGATGTAGTCTAATATACACCCAAAAAAATTAGTATTTCACCGGCTGATGTTTCCCTAAAATAAACCTTAACCTTAATTTTATTCATTGTGATCCACTATTTCTTCCAGTTGCTTCCAGTAAGTGCGGTGACAAATGCACATCCAAAGAATATGGGGAACTATATTCTGTCCTGGATAAAACTGAAACTGCCATCCTCAATATCCTCCGCTCAGAAGACGAAAGGAAAATGCTCCAAGACCTCAAGATAAAAATGAAGTCCAAGCTTTGTGACCTGGACCTTAGTGCTGACGAAATATCTGAGATCAGAAATATGTGTGAAGGTGTAGTTAAACAAATTCAAGAGGGGAAAATTATTGAACACCTCATTGTTCGTTTTTTGTATGGTCATCCAATGAAAACCATAGAAGAATATGTAGAAATTGTGAGGATAAGAAATAGAAAGGAACACTAGGTGGCAGAAGGTAAGAAAGCACTTTGTACAATCTCTAGAGAATATCACAAAATAAATCACAGAAGTGTTAATTGTGTATTTTGATCAATTAGTAAGAAGGAAAATGTAACGAACTGAAGAGAAACCTTGATTAAATCCGGGATTATGTGACTTTCTGTGGCTTTTTAAACAGTATTGATCCTTCTAGATATAATTGTAGAAACGTTGAAAAGGAACTTGGCGGGAAGGTTGTTCCAAACATCATGGCAAACTAACCACCGATCCTCTGTGGATTTAGGCTGGCTGAAATATTTCTTTTAGGCAGATTTGAAGATGGTGAGATCCCAGCTGTTGACAGCACAACTCTGATAATTAATAAGAGATCACTAGCTCATGTGATATAGGACTATAGCCTATACTTTCTTTACACATATCCAACAGGTTCTTTGCTTTCCTCCTTAGTTTATCCTTTTCCTGCAGTAGTGGTCTCCCCTGGCTGCTTACCTCTGTGTAATCACAAGAAATCCTTCAGACTCTGAAGGGGGGGCTTCTCCCTGCTCACTCTGGAGGGAGAGGGGGTCATATGATAATCTTTGTGGCTAGATGGAGAGCCTTGTATTTGCAGTTCTGTGGATGTAGACATCTCCTGCAAAGAATATTAAGATAGCAGAGCTCCCCTGTTGTCCTACCCTCCCAGCCCCTTCACCCCAGTCTATGATTTTTCAGAACTTTCTCTGTCTCTCTTTGCCCCTCAAACTGTATCATAGGTACAACTACAGCAACATTTCCCCAAGCCTCTGCTCTCCGGACACTGGGGGTCATTTACTAAGGACCCGATTCACGTTTTCCCGACGTGTTATCCGATTTCCGGCGATTTTCCCTGTATTGCCCCGGGATTTTGGCACACGTGATCGGATTGTGGCGCATCGGCGCCGGCATGCACGCAACGGAAATCGGCGGGCGTGGCCGAACGAAAACCGGACGGATTCGGAGAAACCGCCGCATTTAAAAAGAAAAAAGTGTCGCGGGACACGCACTTACCTTCACCAAGTATAGGATCGTGCACTTCGGCGGGCCTCGGCGGACTTCAGCAGCAGCGACACCTGGTGGATGTCGGAGGAACTGCCTTAGTGAATAGCCGGAATACCCGAATCCTCCGCAGAGAACGCGCCGCTGGATCGTGAATGGGCCGGGTAAGTAAATCTGCCCCAGTATCTTCATATAGAACAGAATATACACTTCGTGCAGCTGCTTTAGTGCTGGTTTCTACTACTCATTCTCCATGACAGCTGCCGGTCTAGTCCCTACGATTTTAAGTATCTCACTGGATTTGCTGAAGAAGTTACTTCATAAAATAACTCAAGGCGTTATTGGTAGAATTGACTTAGATTTAGAACACAGACTGGAAGATACTTTTTGCCAAGTCCATTGCATCTGAGGGAGATTTCTGACAAGTAGCTTCAGAACAGAAAAAAATGCCATAAAATTCCCTGGAAAGAAAAATGTGGACATCGTTCTGGTTGTTTTAAAAGAGGAAATCACATATGACAATTTGGTAACAATCATGAAATCAGAGTTACACTTTCTATTTACATTTGAATCATAGTTTGCTAATATAACAGTTCTATTAACTACAACTAAGACTTCTATTTTTAAAAATATCCAAACACAAACACATTTTTCAAAATAGATATAGGAAAAATATTACAACTGCAAGAACAAAGGAAAAGGCCAAGTATTCCCAGTGTGTATTGCCACCAATAGTGTCAGTCTCAGGGGAATTTCCAGTCATTTCCTGCAATACCTTATGTTACCTGTGGTGGCGCTGCAGGTGAACTGAATACTTGGTGCAACTTGCTCATCACTAGGGACATAACACTGGATGTACCTGGTCTCTGCACATCATCAGGGGATCTGTTTTAGGAAGCCTTTTCTTGTTAGTTATACAGCAACAAAAGAGAAGAGAATTATAATTACATTATGTTTCCATTTCAGTGCTGGGCATCCTAGGAAACACAATTCCTTGGAATATGTTCAGACATTGATAATAAAGAGCCTTAAGTGCCCCCCATATACTTAAATGGCCTCGCAGCGCCATACGGGAACGGTACGGTGCAGCAGATGGGTCAATATTTTGAGATTTGCCCTGTTTTTTATTCCTGGTTGGGCCAAAGCCCTATTCAAGCTAAAAAGCCATACATTTACTTACCCGGTCCCTCAGAGTTCCCGGTGCATGTAAGTGCGTGTCTTGCGACACAATTTAAAAGTTAAATGCCGCGCTTAGACCGAATCAGTCAGATCATCCAACGGCCCGCCCCCGATTTGTGTGGCATGAAAGCCGGCACGATTGCGCCTAAATCCGATTGTGTGCGCCAAAATCCCCTTCTACATACCTGTCCCAGCGGTGCGATTCCCAAAAACGTCGGAAAACCCGGCGGAAATGCGAACCGCGGACCCTTAGTAAATAAGCCCCATTGTCTTTGATTTCTCCCCAGTTGTGCCTGTTGCACCCCACTTTGCTGAATGCAGGGTGCCATTGCCAAAACTTAGCCCCTCATTGCAGATGATTGTAACATCATCCCCGTCCCTTTTTGTATCCTTACTGAGACCTCACCCCATTTTCCCTTAAAGAACTTTACTAGAATATGGACTCTAACACTTACCTTTTATTTTATTTTTTAAAATATATTATTTATATATTATTTTTGTAGGGTCTTGCATTACAAGTTTTCTTGTCTCTTACTCTGTTGAGATACTTGTACACAAAAGGTAGAGCATTACCTCAAGCAGATGCTATAGGTCATTATGTGTATTATTATAGGGCGGCACGGTGGCTTATGGGTAGCACTTCTGCCTTGCAGCGCTGAGTTTGTATGTTCTCTCCGTGTTTGCGACACGGACCTCCAGGTCCTCCCACACTCCAAAACATACTGTTAGGTTGTTAAGATTGTGACCCCCATGGGGACAGGGACCAATTTGTTGTGCTTTGTGCAGCGCTGTGTAATCTGTGTGCGCTATATACATAAAGAATTATTATTTCATATTATTTATTTTCATCGGGCGACATGCCTAACAGCAAATATACAAGTCTTGGTACTCTGGGTTGTAATGCCATGAACCTGGACCGTGGGATTTGTATGTAGCTGGACTTGGGCATTACATGTAAACAGTCTCACATGTGTGAATATACACTCACTGGCCATTTTATTAGGTACACCTGTCCAACTGCTCGTTAACACTTAATTTCTAATCAGCCAATCACATGGCAGCAACTCAGTGCATTTAGGCATGTAGACATGGTCAAGACAATCTCCTGCAGTTCAAACCGAGCATCAGTATGGGGAAGAAAGGTGATTTGAGGCCTTTGAACGTGACATGGTTGTTGGTGCCAGAAGGGCTGGTCTGAGTATTTCAGAAACTGCTGATCTACTGGGATTTTCACGCACAACCATCTCTAGGGTTTACAGAGAATGGTCCGAAAAAGAAAAAACATCCAGTGAGCGGCAGTTCTGTGGGCGGAAATGCCTTGTTGATGCCAGAGGTCAGAGGAGAATGGGCAGACTGGTTCGAGCTGATAGAAAGGCAACAGTGACTCAAATCGCCACCCGTTACAACCAAGGTAGTCACCAGATCTCAATCCAATAGAGCATCTTTGGGATGTGGTGGAACGGGAGATTCGCATCATGGATGTGCAGCCGACAAATCTGCGGCAACTGTGTGATGCCATCATGTCAATATGGACCAAAATCTCTGAGGAGCTTCCAGCACCTTGTTGTATCTATGCCACGAAGAATTGAGGCAGTTCTGAAGGCAAAAGGGGGTCCAACCCGTTACTAGCATGGTGTACCTAATAAAGTGGCCGGTGAGTGTACAGCACTGCAGAGAACGGACTTAGTGCCCCAATTCTCATCCGGTGCTCCGCATCACTCTGGTCACATGTCCACATCGCATGTCCTGCAGCTGCCTGGGCAGGTCATGTAAGTTTGGCTGTAGCCGGTTGGTTGCAGTGCATCCACTATGGCCAGTGTTGTGGTGAGGCATCGGGGCTTATTTACTAAGGGTCCGCGGATCGCACTTTTGTCGGATTTTCGAAATTTTCGGGATTTGTGCCACTGTGACAGGGATTTAACTGGCGACTGTGTCGTATGCAAACGGATTGTGGCGCAATTGATTGTGACGATCCGACTGATTCGGACTGAGCGCAGAATTTAATATTTAAATTGTGTCGCATCCAATGCACTTACATACATCAGGAAGAAGATGGTAAACTCCGGCGGACCTGCACAGGGAAGCGACAGATGCAGGAAATCGGGTGCATGATCTTTGTGAATCGTTGCACAGTGCATTGATGTCGGACAATGCACTTCAGGTGAACTCCATCGGCCGGGTAATAGCCTAGCTTGGTGAACTCCAGTGAACTCCGATGGACTTCAGCGCAGCAGCGACACCTAGTGGACATCGGGCGCACTACCTTAGTGCATCGCCGGAAGACCCGAATCAACGTCGGAGAACTCGCCGCTGGATCGCGAATGGACCGGGTAAGTAAATCTGCCCCATTGTGTTCTGCCCGTTCTTATATATTCCTGGAACATTATGGATTCCCAGCAGATTGTGTCTTCCATAAAGCTTCTTTATACCCAGCCAGTAGCTTACCTCAAACTCCCTACTATGAAGCCCCTAGCCGCAGTGATACGGGCCAACCTTGATATTCAGAGCTATTCCAGTGACACTGCAATCCAAATCAGCCTTTACACATAGGACCTGCTCCTGTCAATCACCAGGTCCCACCAATCCCTACAAAACCTATTGCGTCTCCTAAACAGCTTTACTGTATTTTTCGGGCAATAAGGCGCACCGGATTATAAGGCGCACCTGATTATAAGGATGAATGGCCAGCAGGTGGCAGACCTATGCACAGCTCAAGACAGCAGTAGTCTGTAAGTACGGTTCATATATAAGGCGCACCGGATTATAAGGTGCACCTGATTATAAGGATGAAAGACCAGCAGGTGGCAGACCTGTGCACAGTGCAAGGCAGCAGTTGTCTGTAAGTACGGTTCATATATAAGGCGCACTGGACTATAAGGCACATCTTTGATTTCTAAGAAAATCAAAGGATTTTTGTGCGCTTTATAGTCCGAAAAATATGGTAATTCCGTTTCTGTGCTAAGAGTAAACATGAACAAGTCAGAGGCCCTCTGTCTACATACCCTG
The DNA here is from genome assembly GCF_040894005.1 of Engystomops pustulosus. Taxonomy (NCBI): domain Eukaryota; kingdom Metazoa; phylum Chordata; class Amphibia; order Anura; family Leptodactylidae; genus Engystomops; species Engystomops pustulosus. The sequence goes on along the minus strand of NC_092421.1, from coordinate 11,999,713 downwards.
CCTAGGACACAGGAGGCCCTGGCGAATTCCTTTAATTTCAAAATACAACCACACTATATCACATACTCGGGGGTACGGCTCACGGCTCATAGATTGACGATGTTCCAATGGAACTACTCAATGCCAAACCATGATAAATAACTGGTCTAAGCCTTCCATCTCCTGTCTGAGTCGTATCCACACAATTAAAATAGTGACAATACCAAGTCTTTTTTATATCTCTCTCGATCCCTGTCCATTCCAGTCCCCGAAAGAACATTCAAACTTATACATTCTCTACATTTGTCTGGAGTAATAAACGCCCACATATTGCACACTCCACTATGTTTAAACATAAGGCAGGGGAGGCTTGTCACTGTCCAACCTAGCCCTCTATTACAATAACCCCATTTGCCCCTATAGCCACCCTTTAAAAACACACCTAGATGGATCGCATGGGAATCCCAATTACTCCAGCCTGTATCTTCACCAAGCCTGTTTTGGATGACAGGCACATTGCTACCCTATGTACCAACATCATCACCCATCTCATTTTATTTCTTAAAACTGTGGCGCTCGGTTAGGTTCCAACATAAACTCCAATCCAAACCATCCTTATTGCTACCTTATTCCACAAATCTGCCCTTCCTAAGGGACCAATGGATCTTCAGATGGTGGGCAACGTAGGGCACTTTTCCTGTGCGACACTTGATATCTGGGTGCAAATTTTTATCTAGTTTTGAAATCAAAGCAAAATATGAGGTTCCTCCCTCCGAAGTCAACTGTTACATTTTGTACATTCTATACGTCAAGGTACTTCCTCGGATTCCCGTACAGATTGTGAAAATATTTGTGTAAATGTTCATTTTGGTAGAGGGACAAACTCCCTCTAATATTCTATTTCCAATGCTCCCCCACCAGGACGTCAAGTCACGCTTCATGGAGAGCTTTTGTCTGTAAGTACGGTTCATATATAAGGCGCACCGGATTATAAAGCGCTCCGGATTATAAGGTGTACCTGATTATAAGGATGAGTGACCGGCAGGTGGCAGACCTGTGCACAGTTCAAGGCAGCTGTTGTCTGTAAGTATGGTTCATATATAAGGCTCACTGGATTATAAGGCGCACTGGACTATAAGGCGCATCGGATTATAAGGATGAATGACCAGCAGGTGGCAGACCTGTGCACAGTACAAGGCAGCTGTTGTCTGTAAGTACGGTTCATATATAAGGCGCACTGGACTATAAGGTGCAGCTGATTATAAGGATGAATGACAAGCAGGTGGCAGAGCTGTGCACAGTACAAGGCAGCTATTGTCTGTAAGTACGGTTCATATATAAGGCGCACCGGATTATAAGGCGCACCTGATTATAAGGATGAATGACCAGCAGGTGGCAGACCTGTGCACAGTTCCAGGCAGCTATTGTCTGTAAGTACGGTTCATATATAAGGCGCACCGGATTATAAGGCGCACCTGATTATAAGGATGAATGACCAGCAGGTGGCAGACCTGTGCACAGTTCAAGGCAGCTGGTGTCTGTAAGTACGGTTCATATACAAGACGCACTGGACTATAAGGCGCACCTTTGATTTCTGAGAAAATCAAAGCATTTTTTGTGCGCCTTATAGTCCGAAAGATACAGTACATCAATCTTCAGCCAGTGCGCTCCTTCCCCGCCCCTTCCCCCTATTATAATGCTCAATTGATACAGTTAGCTGGCTATGTATCCAATTAAAACCGTGTTATACGTGAGGGGCATATGTTTCGCCGGTTCTAATGTTAGGCGTCTTTATGCTTTTTAATCAATAAAATTTTGTTGAAACAAAAAAAAAAAAAAACAAACACACACACACACAAAAGCATCAAAAAGCCAAATAAAATAATTCATTTTTGTTTTTTTTCGGGACGCTACGTTTAAAATAAAACCCGTTTCACAGACTGACCATTAACGTGGCATCGCTTTTTATGCTTGGCCAGAGCTGCTCTATATTTAAAGCAATTCCCACATTGGGGACACGGATGTGGTCTGACTCCTGTGTGCAGTAACTGGTGATGGACAGCATCCGACTTCTGACGGAAACATTTCCCACATTCCGTGCATGAGAATGGCTTCTCCCCCGTGTGAGTTCTTAGGTGGTCTACAAGATTTGCTTTGCGGGTGAAGCACTTCCTACATTGTGAACATGAATACGGCTTCTCCTTTGTGTGACTTTTCCGATGTTTGACCAGGTTGGATTTTTGGCTAAAACACATCTCACATTCTGGACACACAAATGGCTTTTCCCCCGTGTGACGTTTTTGATGTTTCACAAGGTTGGATTTATGGCTAAAACTTTTGTCACATTCAGAACACACAAACGGTTTCTCTCCGGTGTGGATTTTCTGATGTTCCAGAAGCGTTGATCTCCGGGTAAAAGATTTCCCACATTCCAAACATGAGAAGTGCTTCTCCCCCGTGTGAGTTCTCAGGTGCATAAGAAATTGGGATTTATGGTAGAAACTGCTCTCACATTCCGGACATGAGAAGGGATTCGCCCCGGCATGAGTCTTCTGATGTCTAATAACCTCCCATCTATGGATAAAACACATCGCACATTCAGTACATGAATATGGCTTCTCCCCCGTGTGGCTTCTCCGATGTTCATTGAGATTTGACCTCCTGGTAAAACATTTCTCACATTCTGAACATGAATATGGCTTCTCCGCTGTGTGAGTTCTCTGATGTTTAATAAGATTTGACTTGTGATTGAAGCGTTTCCCACATTCTGGGCACGGAAATGGCTTCTCCGCTGGGTGACATTGCTGATGTGTAACAGCCTCGGACTTAGGAATAAAACTTTGATTCCATTCAGAACATGAATGAGGTTTTTCCTTGGTGTGACTTTTCTTATGTTCTTGATGAGTTATTTGGTGCGCAGACACATTGGATTCTGTTTTAAAGGGTTTCCCACGTTCCAGATATGGTAATAGATCGCTCTGTGTGTGGTCTGGACTTTGTTGGCCGATTACTGGTTGGTCAGATGAAGATTTTATACAATTAGTAAAAAGATCCATGTTATGAGGGAGAAACTGTGTAGTCCGAAATTCAGTGCAATGTTCTTCTGTGGTACTGGTAGAAGTGACTTCATCAACAGGGTATAAAGGCACGTCTCCCACAAAGCAGTTATTTGCTGAAAATAGAAGCGGATATTCATAGTTTATACGGTTGAAAAAAGACACTTGTCCATCAAGTTCAACCAAGGAAGGGAAGGGATTGGATGAGGAAGGGATTTAGGGGAAACAATTCTATATAACATAACCATCAATGTTACCTAGGTGTAAAAAGGCATCTAGACCCTTCTTGAAGCTCTCTGCTGTCCCTGCTGTGACCAGCGCCTGAGCTCAGCTATTCCACAGATTGACAGTTCTCATAGTAAAAAAGCCCTGTCGCCTCCGGTGATTAAACCTTGTTTTCTCCAGACGGAGACAGTGCCCCCTCGTCTTTTGATTTGATTTAATCTGAAACAATTTACCACCATATTTTTTGTATGGACCATTCATATATTTATATAAATTAATCATGTCCCTCGTAGTCGTCTCTTTTCCAGACTTAATAAATCTAGTTGTTTTAACCGGTTCGCGACCGCCCGCCGTGTATTCACGGCGGCGGTCGCGTCGCGCTGCATGGAGAGGGCTCACGGGCTGAGCCCTCTCCATAGCCGGTAAGTCTTTGCTGCATATTGCAGCAAAGGCTTACCGGTAACATCCGCGATCGGTGCTAGCACCGATCGCGGGTGTTTTTTACAGCGTGGGCTGCCGGCAAAGCTGCCGGCAGCCTCAAACAGATAGCGGCGCATGGGCGCCGCCATCTTACCTGGGATCGCCGCTCCCCGTGACGTCATCGGGGGGCGGCGATCCGTCTCCATGGTAGCCTCGGGTCTTCGGAAGACCCGAGGCTATTTCATTTTAACCCCTTCATTACAATGTGCTGATAGCACATTGTAATGAATGAGGAAGAAAATCCCCATATACTGCCATACTGTAGTATGGCAGTATATGATAGGATCGATCAGACAACCTAGGGTTAAAGTACCCTAGGGAGTCTGAAAGATAGTATAAATAAAAATAAAAAAAAGTTTAAAAAAAAAAATTATAATAAAAAAACCTAAAATTTCAAATCACCCCCCTTTCCCTAGAACTGACATAAATATAAATAAACAGTAAAAATCATAAACACATCAGGTATCGACGCGTCCGAAAATGCCCGATCTATCAAAATATGATAACAGTTTTTCAATGCGTTTAACCCCGTAACGGAAAATAGCGCCCAAAGTCGAAAATGGCACTTTTTTGCCATTTTGAAAAATCTAAAAAAATCTATAAAAAGGTCTTACAGTCCTAAAAATGATATCATTGAAAATATTATCAAATTTCGCAAAAAATGACACCACACATAGCTCCGTACACCAAAGTATAAAAAAGTTATTAGCGCCAGAAGTTGGCAAAATCAAAAAAAAAATTTTTGTACAGGAGGTTTTAATTTTTGTAAATGTATGAAAACATTATAAAACCTATACAAATTTGGTATCCCCTTAATCGTACCGACCCAAAGAATAAAATAGACATGTCATTTGGGGCGCTCAGTGAAAGACGTAATATCCAAGCCCACAAGAAAATGGCGCAAATGTGTTTTTTCACCATTTTCATTGCATTTGGAATTTTTTTCCCGCTTCCGAGTACATGGCATGGAATATTTAATACCATCATTATGAAGTGCAATTTGTTACGCAGAAAACAAGCCGTCACACAGCTCTTTATGTGTAAAAATAAAAAAGTTATAGATTTTTGAAGGTGGGGAGTGAAAAATGGACATGAAAAAACAGGAAAGGGCCCGGTCCTTAACCGGTTAATCTTTCCTCATAACTGAGACCCTCCATAACCCTTATCATTTTTGTGGCTCTACGTTGATCCCTCTCCAGCTCCAGGGCCTCCTTTTTATGGACCAGAACTGGACATATTAACCCCTTAAGGACGGAGGGTTTTTCGGCTCATTTCTCGCTCTCCAACTTCAAAAATCCATAACTTTTTCATTTTTACGTGTACAGACCTGTGTGAGGGCTTATTTTGTGCGTAACAAATTTTACTTTCCCGTAATGTTATTTATTTTAACATGCCGTGTACTGCGAAGCTGAAAAAAAATTCCAAATGTGGAAAAATTGAAGTTCTTGTGGGCTCAGTTTTTACGACTTTCACTCTTCGCTCCAAATAACACGCCTACTTTATTCTTTGGTTCGGTGCGATCGCGGTGATACCAAATTTATACAGGTTTTATTGTGTTTTAATACAATTTCAAAAATTAAACAAATGTGTACAAAAAAGAAAAAAAAAATTTTGCCATCTTCTGACGCTAATAACTTTTTCATACTTTGGCGCACGGAGATGTGTGAGGGGTCATTTTTTGCGAAATGAGGCGACGTTTTCATTGCTACCATTTTGAGGTCTGTGCGAAATTTTGATCATTTTTTATTTAATTTTTTATGTAAAAAAGGTGTAAAAGTCGCATTTCGGACATTTGGGCGCCATTTCTCGCCTCGGAGGTCACCACCGGCCGTAACCGTTTTTATATTTTGATAGATCGGGCATTTTGGGACGCGGCGATACCTAATATGTTTGTGATTTTTACTGTTTATTATGTTTTATATCCGTTCTAGGGAAAGGGGGGTGATTTGAATTTTTAATATTTTATTAATTTTTTTTTTCTTTTTTTTTTCACTATTTTTTAGACCATCTAGGGTACATTAACCCTAGATGGTCAGATCGCTGCTACCATATACTGCAATACTTATGTATTGCAATATATGGCATTTTTGCAGCACATTCGTTACAATGAGCCACTGGCTCATTGTAACGAATCTGCATAAGCCAGATAGTCTCGGATAGTCAAACGGATAGTCTCGGATAGTCAAACGAAGACCCGCGGCGATCGCAAAAAAGATGGCGGCGCCCGCGCGCCGCCTTCTTTTAAACGCCGCCGGTGACTTTGCCGGCGGCGTTGAAAGGGTTAATTGCTTGCACCGACCGCGGTTATTAGCAGTGGGGGTTTTATGCAATATGCAAAAACCCCCACCTTTGTATGAAGAGGACTCAGCCTGTGAGCCCTCTTCATATATCCCTTATACCTCTGCGCCGTAGAGCTACGGCGCAGAGCGTTAAGGGGTTAAGTAGATTCTTACGAAAACAAAAAACAAGTAGATACTTTTGGAAACATTTAAATCTTCCTATATCCTATCCAAATCCAAGAAAGCCACGTTACACTGTATTGTATTACGGATTGTAAAATGGCGCTACCCTTAGTAAATGTCATCTAATTGCTTCAGGTTTTGTTATAAAACATTAAAACAAAAAAAAATCTGCCACCAAAATCCATCCTGTAAACCAGGACCGTGAACGTGGTATCTTCTTATATCTGTTATGCATGGCCTCCTTCCTTCTACAATCAACTTTTATAATTATGCTAATGAGTAAGAAGGGCTCTGAGGGTGTTACCAGAGCCCCTCCTTGGTGCAGCTTACACTGTGCAAGCAGCACTTCCCACTGTGTAATATTACATCAGGCAGAGGGAGTGCTGAGGGAGAAGGGAAACTGTGTAACAGCCTATGAATCGGCAGCATAGAGCCCTTCAGGCTCATTCATTTTGCAAGGTTTAGTACATTTTAGGAGGAAGGAGGACATGGATAACAAATATAAGAAGATTACAGTCACAGAGCCCGGATCTATGAATAAGTGTCAGTGCTGTGGAGTCGATAACAATTAAAATACTGGAGATCCCCCCTACTTATACTGGAGACCACCAGAGCAGACAAATATTGATACGGAAGACCCCTATAGTAGACAATAATATTGGAGACCCCCACGGTATAGAACTAATAATCATGGAGACCCCAGATCAGATAAAGAAAGGACAGTAGTGAATCCGGTCCTTCCCTGGCTCCTTTTCTCCTCCATGTGGGGCTCTGCTCTGTGTCCTGCAGCAGCATCAGGACCTGGAGCAGGACACGGGAGCAGTACAGTACATACCACTGACAAGTACTTACCACTCCTGGGTCCTCCCTTGCGGGTGCTCTGCTCTGGATTCTGACCTTGATGCATACAACCAGTGCCAGGAGTCAGGACAGAGAGCAGAGCAGCAGGAGAAGACCCGGGAGCTGCACTCACTGCTACATGTCCGCCCACACAAATTAAAGCTTTCATCAGTTATGTTACATCAGTTATGTAAGTGCCAATTGGACTCTGACTATCAGCAGGGTGCGGGCCACAGCTCATAACTTGCCAGGCCGCATGTGGCCTGTTGGCATGGCTTGCGTACCCCTGATCCCCTGTTTAGTTGAAATGAACGTGGCTGCACTTTATGTACATGCTCAGTAGTGAAGCTCCTCTGCTATAGATTATAGGAGGGCGGGATTGGGAAGGAATGCCAGCCCTGGTAAGTGTCCCTGGGTTATCATCCTAGATTTTGATGGTAGATTTCCTTTAACTAGACGCCGACCACCCACTGACTTTAGACTTCAGCTGGTGTGGGGCTCGAGTCTCCTGGACTCCAGAACTGGGCGAGGCACTAGGGAGGAGGAGTTTATTACTTCTCTATAAACCTGACAGTCCCATGATCGCAGGTTTGAATAAGTTAATCTGAGCAAATGGGTCTGATGAGACCCAGTACAGCTCTGATCCAACATCTGCCCACATAGGGGCTTATTACCTCCTTTGACTGAGCCTCTTATAGATGCTCCAGCTACGGGGGTAGACTTGAAAAAAAAAAAAAAAGTGAATTAAAAAAAAATAAATTAAAACCCACTTATTACCACCGCTGTGGCATTAAGCAAGCAATCAAAGCTCAGCTTCTAGCAAGCAATCAAAGCTCAGCTTCTAGCAACCAATCAAAGCTCAGCTTCTAGCAACCAATCACAGCTCAGCTTCTAGCAAGCAATCAAAGCTCAGCTTCTAGCAACCAATCACAGCTCAGCTTCTAGCAACCAATCAAAGCTCAGCTTCTAGCAAGCAACCAAAGCTCAGCTTCTAGCAAGCAACCAAAGCTCAGCTTCTAGCAAGCAACCAAAGCTCAGCTTCTAGCAACCAATCAAAGCTCAGCTTCTAGCAACCAATCAAAGCTCAGCTTCTAGCAACCAATCAAAGCTCAGCTTCTAGCAACCAATCAAAGCTCAGCTTCTAGCAACCAATCACAGCTCATTTTGTAAGATTACTGTAAAGTCTGGCCAAGGAGAATCGGTGATCTTTTTTAACACATACGCGGATTATCCCTCACCTGTCTGGATGTCTTCAGGAATTCCCATTTCTATAGACTTGGTTACGGCCACATATGTCTCCTCTTCTTTTATGACTTCTTGTTTTATATCGGACACTTCTACAACCTAAAATCACCAGACATAGAACAAATACTGTTTATACAGTTTATGAAGTTAAAAAAAAAAAAATCCATTTAAAGGGGTTTTCCCATGAAAACAAGTTACGCCCTATCCACAGGATTGGGCCTAACTTGCTGATCAGTGGGGGTCACAGTGATGAGACCACCACAGATCACGGGAGCGAGCGATTTCCGTCGGACTCCTTGTTGCTCTGTCGGAGTAATGGAGCAGACGGCCGTACATGACCGTTCTGCTCCATTAATCTCTATGGAGCTGACGGAAATTGCTGAGCGCAGCGCTCACTGATCTCCACCAGCTCCATAGAGATTAATGGAGCAGAACGGTCATGCGTAGCCAACTGCTCCATTACTCCATTACAGAGCGACGAGGAGTCCGACGGAGGTATGTGGGACCCCATCGGACCCCTTGTTTTCGTGATCTGTGGGGGTCTCATCACTGAGACCCCCACTGATCCTGTGGAAAGGGCCTAACTTAGGTTCCCTTTAAAGGGGGTTGCCCACGAACATGTCACTACATTTTCATAAATACAGCTAGTGACAGGTTCTCATAAAGTCCTATTAACTATATGTCGCTCTTCTTTTACTTAAACATTGTTTCCCCTCACATCACATGCAGTGCTGTATGGTGAGAAGGAAGCAGGAGGAGGAGCCCAGCAGGACACGCCCCCTCCAATTCACACTAGATCTGGCTGCATGCTAGGTAAGCTGATAAAGTTAATTTTATGGGGATGTGAGGGGAACTATTTTTAGCTAGTTTACAGGGCCCTATGGGAACCTGCGGCAGGATCCCTTTAAAACTAAAAAATATCACATGGCCCCATCAGTTTAAATTTATACAAATTAGACAATATACATATATAATCATAAAGTTGTCATATGTAGCATGTAATGAGGCTGCAGTTCTCTCCACCTGATAATCATGTTGCTTCTGATTTTCTGCTGGATGATCCTGGGAACACGAAGGTCTGGGCCATCTCCCTGGTGGATTTATCCTATTGAATCCATCTATAAAAGACACAAACAGACTGAATCTGTTGCTTATATGTGATGGTCGGGAGTTGTATATGTCTTATATTATGTGTACTATGGACCTCTACAGGGTGCGAGATGCCAGATGCAGTCCCACCAACTTTGGACTTTGTATATAAGATGCAGCTCGTGTACCCCCCCCCCCCCTCACCCTAAAAACTGTAAGCTCTTGTGTCATCCCCTCATCCTCATAGACTGTAAGCTCTTGTGTCACCCCCTCATTCTCATAGACTGTAAGCTCTTGTGTCACCCCCTCATCCTCATAGACTGTAAGCTCTTGTGTCACCCCCTCATCCTCATAGACTGTAAGCTCTTGTGTCACCCCCTCATCCACATAGAGTGTAACCTCTTGTGTCTCCCCTCATCCTCATAGACTGCAAGCTCTTGTGCCCCCCCTCATCCTCATAGACTGTAAGCTATTGTGTCACCCCCTCATCCTCATAGACTGTAAGCTCTTGTGTCACCCCCTCATCCTCATAGACTGTAAGCTCTTGTGTCACCCCCTCATCCTCATAGACTGTAAGCTCTTGTGTCACCCCCTCATCCTCACAGACTGTAAGCTCTTGTGTCCCCCCTCATCCTCACAGACTGTAAGCTCTTGTGTCCCCCCTCATCCTCATAGACTGTAAGCTCTTGTGTCACCCACTCATCCTCATAGACTGTAAGCTCTTGTGTCACCCCCTCATCCTCATAGACTGTAAGCTCTTGTGTCACCCCCTCATCCTCATAGACTGTAAGCTCTTGTGTCACCCCCTCATCCTCATAGAGTGTAAGCTCTTGTGCCCCCCCCTCATCCTCATAGACTGTAAGCTCTTGTGTCACCCCCTCATCCTCATAGACTGTAAGCTCTTGTGTCACCCCCTCATCCTCATAGAGTGTAAGCTCTTGTGTCACCCCCTCATCCTCATAGAGTGTAAGCTCTTGTGCCCCCCCTCATCCTCATAGACTATAAGCTCTTGTGTCACCCCCTCATCCTCATAGACTGTAAGCTCTTGTGTCACCCCCTCATCCTCATAGACTGTAAGCTCTTGTGTCACCCCCTCATCCTCATAGACTGTAAGCTCTTGTGTCAGCCCCTCATCCTCATAGACTGTAAGCTCTTGTGTTACCCCCTCATCCTCATAGACTGTAAGCTCTTGTGTTACCCCCTCATCCTCATAGACTGTAAGCTCTTGTGTCAGCCCCTCATCCTCATAGACTGTAAGCTCTTGTGTCTCCCCCTCATCCTCATAGACTGTAAGCTCTTGTGTCACCCCCTCATCCTCATAGACTGTAAGCTCTTGTGTCAGCCCCTCATCCTCATAGACTGTAAGCTCTTGTGTCAGCCCCTCATCCTCATAGACTGTAAGCTCTTGTGTCAGCCCCTCATCCTCATAGACTGTAAGCTCTTGTGTCACCCCCTCATCCTCATAGACTGTAAGCTCTTGTGTCACCCCCTCATCCTCATAGACTGTAAGCTCTTGTGTCACCCCCTCATCCTCATAGACTGTAAGCTCTTGTGTCACCCCCTCATCCTCATAGACTGTAAGCTCTTGTGTCAGCCCCTCATCCTCTTAGACTGTAAGCTCTTGTGTTACCCCCTCATCCTCATAGACTGTAAGCTCTTGTGTCACCCCCTCATCCTCATAGACTGTAAGCTCTTGTGTCACCCCCTCATCCTCATAGACTGTAAGCTCTTGTGTCACCCCCTCATCCTCATAGACTGTAAGCTCCTGTGAGCTCCTGTACAAATTGCACATGGTAATAGATGAGGAATAATGAGACAGCTTCGGGTCTTTGTGTGACCCAAGGCGGTCATAGTAACAGATCGCCTCTCCCTGATGACGTGACAGGGAGCAACGCTCTAAGCCAACATGGTGGCGCCCAGGGGTTACCGGTGGGTGTTTGCTGCAACATGCAGCAAATGCTCACCAGCTATGAAGAGCCCTCTCCAATCACCCACAGCCAACGTGGGACATAGTAATAAGAAGGCTGAAAATGTAGAACCTTCATCAAGACTTTGGGGGCTTAATTTTCCACAGGTCTAAAGGTACTGCATCATGTGGTTTAATTGTCCTTTAAAAAATTGGCCGATACCAAAAACGGGGGGGGGGGGCTTTGGGGATCGGCTTTCTATAGGTCATCAGCAGCGCATCCCTTTTTGCACATGGTACAAGCTGCAGATAAAGATCTAGCTCCTGCCTGTATGTCCAGTTCTGTAGCTCACAAATCCCACCTCTCACCCTCTACTACCGCCTGTGGTGTGGATCTCCAATGCGTAATGTGCACGCGGCCTTAGACGTCTAACATTGTACCACTGGCACCATTGTAACTAGAAGCTGATGGGCCCCAGTGCAAAGTCTGTGCCGGGCCCCCGACTATAATGTATGGTTTATAGTAATAGTCTTCTCATATGGGAAAGTGACACCATAAGGGCCCCCTAAACCTCTTGGGCCCAGGTGCCACCGCAACCTCTGCACCCCCTCAAGTTACGCCCCTGACTGGTACTATTCTAGATAATAGGACTTATGTTAAAAATGCAAATACCTTGTGATGTGGGAGTCTCCTTAATGTCTTCACACCGATCCTTGCATCCTTCAAAATATTCGCACTCTTGCATGGAGATGGGCACAGCAACATCATGGCTCTTTTGAGGAACCTAACAACACATGCACCAAAAAAAACACTGCCGGTATAAATCACAAACAGACCCTAAAATATTGTTTTCATAAGTAGTACAATAATATATGAATATCAGAACTATTAATCTCTTAGAGGAAACTTACCATGACGGATCTACCTGATAAGGTGCAGGTTCCTTTAGTGTATATTACCCTTTTTCCGGACTATAAGGCGCACAAAAAATCCTTAGATTTTCTCAGAAATCAAAGGTGCGCCTTATAGTCCAGTGCGCTTATATATGAACCGTACTTACAGACAACAGCTGCCTTGAACTGTGCACAGGTCTGCCACCTGCTGGTCATTCATCCTTATAATCCGGTGCGCCTTATAATCCGAAAAAAAACTTAGTTCTATGCCTTTATTAATTAAACAATTAGTGGCCCAGAACTTTATAAAACTACAAACAAATCTAAATGTGAATTTTGTTTAGAGGCTACTCTTTCCTAATACCAATAATGCCAAGACGTCTTCAAGACACAGCTCGGCGTAGCTCCACGCACTTGACTTCGAAGTTGGGGCTCTGCGCATGCACAGTAGCACCTGCATCGGAGGACCAGTATATTCATGAAGAGGGGCGGGATTAGGGGCGGTGACTGCCGCATGAAGCTCAGCAGTCACCACTGGCCTATGAAGTGGGCGGGGCAGTCCGGGGAAGAGGCAGCGGCTCGGACCGCCCTTTCATGAATACACCAGACCGCTTTGAGAGTGGTCCGGTTTTTCCAGTGTACAGCGCTGCAGTGTTTGTTAGCGTTATCCGAGGTTTCCTATGACGCCAACAGTGTAACACTGCTGCGTCTGTTGTAGCTCTGGGATCTGCTTACTTTAGTAACATCTCCTAGTGCCTTTCATATGGGTGACACGTCCTCTTTCAGAAACAAACTGAATTTAGTAGGAGAAATAACATAACCCCAGGGGATTCGCATCGGACCAGTGAACACAATTTTTTGAGCCCCATACCACATACAAACAGCAGACAATTCTTGAGATAAAAACGGTTATTCCGGGCAGTAAACCCTGTAATGGAAAATATTGGTAGCAATGAAAACATCAGCTCGACCCGCAAAAAACAACATCTTACACCGCTCAATCCGCCAAAGCATAAAAAAGTTATTGGCGTCAGAATAGGGTGAAATTAATTTTTTTTTGACAAAAAGATGAAATTTTTTTTAAACATAATAAAACCTATATAAATGCGGAACCCCAGTGAGCATCGCATCCTAAACATTAAAGTACAGGTATCGTTTGGAGCTTACAGAGAAACTAGGGAATACAACTGGTCCCCATGCAGCTCTGTACATGGAAAAACAAATTAAATTGAGGATTTTTGAAGTTGGGGAGTGAAAAATGGAAACACAAATCGAAAAAACATTCCAGGATGTTAGGGGTTAGCCTACGCTACGCAAAATGCCTTTGTCAGCAGTCATTTCAGTACTTTATACAAGTTTATTTCATGTTACCTGGCTCCCTGCCAGCAGCATATAGGAATTTCTTTTTGGGAGGGGGGACAGGAGCAGCCTGCTCCCCCTCCTCTGTCTGCTTAACCCCTTAACTATATGTCACACATTGGCTGCGGGTATTTGGAGGGGGTTCACAGGCTGAGCCCTCTCCTTAACCTGTAAGTGTTTGCTGCATATTGCAGGTAACACCCACGATCAATGCCCATTTTTTACATTATGCCAGTTTCATGTTAAAATCAATCAGACAACCAGGGGTATCTGAAAAATAGTAAAAAAAAATTTCTAATTATTCCACTTTCCCTGGAACTGATATAAATGTTAACCGTAAAAATCATAAACTTGTTAGGTATCACTGCGTCCAATAATAATATAATAACGGTTATTCCTGGCATTCAATTCCTTAAGGGAAAATAGCGCCCCAAATCTAAAATTCCACTTTTTCGCCTTTTTGCAACATATAACAATTTTTAAAAGATGGAGTGATAAAAAGTCGATGCAGTCCTCAAAACCGTAGCATTGAAAACGTTATCTCAAGTCGCTAAAAAAAAGACACCACCCACAGCCCTGTACAGTTATTGGCGCCAGGACATGGCAAAATGAAGATTTTTTTTTTTTTTTTTACAGGAAATTTAAATTTTGACAAATGTATGGAAACATTTTAAAACATACATACATTTGGTATCCCATTGATCGGACTGACCCAAAGAATGAAGTAAACATGTCATTTGGGGAGCATTTCACTTAATTTAAATACATTTGGAATTTTTTCCTGCTTCCCAGTGCATGGCATGGAATATAGCATGCAGTCCCTTTGAAGTGCAATTTGTAATGCAAAAAACAAGTCATCACACAGCTCCTTGCATGGAAAAATTTAAAAAAAATGTATAGATTTTTGATAATTGGGGGATGAAAAATGAAAAAGGACCTGGCCGTTACCATAACAAGAAGTGGGGGGTGGAGGTAGCATGAATGTGGAGGAGAGGAGACTGAGAGAAAGGCTGCAGCTGCCCCCTCCCACTTACCACAGGTAATGTGAAATAAACTTGTATAAAGTACTGAAATAATTCAAAATGCTGACAAAGACATTTTTAAAATCAGCATAGCACCGGCTATTGGGACCTTGCACCAGCTAAAAATATCAGAAAAAAAATAAAAAATATAGATGCTATAGCTCACCCACTCTGCCACATGTAGTGTGTACAGCCATGCAGGACTGATAGAAAAACGCTCGGTCTGATATATATATATATATATAGTTTTAAAAAATAAACAAAAATTTTAATTGAATAGATCCAAAAACATGATAAAAGCAAGTGATATCACTTAGACAAAAAGAGGCAACGTGTATCAGACATTGCTGTATTGCTGGTTCTCTTTAAGAATAATCAGATTTTTTCCCCTGTATCTCCCCCCGCCCCCGCCATGCATTGTAATAGACATATGAATTACCATTGTCATCAATCTGTAAAAGATCTAGATGTGGTCCAGGGAAGTCTGTATTATGTACATTATATATTGTGGTGTGTGGAGGTCGACGGCTTATGGAATACTCTCCCCCGGCATCCCTCACCTCTCCCGTCAGCAGCTCCGTGATCTTGTTGGTGACCTCCAGGATCTCCTGATGGCGGTTCCTCTCATGTATCAGGGAGTGCGGAGGAGACGTCCTAATATGATCCCGGATCCTGCTCCATCCCGCCCCGTCCTCAGGGATCTTCTTTACTACTATGTAGTCCTGTGCATGGAGAGAGACATTGATGTCATGTTATACATTCTCCTCATCTGTACATGACATGAGGTTCAGAAGTTCTCACCTCTCCAGTTATCAGGTAGATGATCTCTAGGGTGAGGTCTAATATCCTCTCCGCCAAATGTTCTCTCTCCTTGTCCATCCTTAATATGCCAGTCAAGAAAAGACCTGGATTACTTCTTGAGTAGGAAAAATATTTGGAATAGAATTATGTACATACGGTAGGAATACATGGTAACTTGTACAATCAGTTCATCGTGTCGGGTTTCCTACTTGCAGTCAAAACGTCCGCCCAATGATCTATGTAGAGGGAGTCTCTTTAGGAAAAGGACAACTTTTAGTCTGAAAGGAAACCCAAGATGGAGAGAAAAAAAAACAGATGGGGAGATCGTCCTGACAAGTTGACAGATGCCATAAATTGAAGCAGGGAAGAGGAAACATTGGGAATGGAGCAGGAATCCATGAAATCAGGAAGCTGGGTCATACACACTTACACCCAGAGTTATCTGGGTCTAGCCTGCAACAACGGGAACACAGTGGGCACTGCCCTCCACTGAGACGGGAACACAGTGGGCACCGCCAAAAATGGAGATGAGAACATAGTGGGCACCGCCCTACTCGGAGACTGGAACACATTGGGCACGGCCCTAAACGGAGACAGGAACACAGTGGGCACCTCCGTACACTGAGACGGGAACACAGTGGGCACAGCCATACACGGAGACATAAACACAGTGGGCACTGCCGTACACAGAGACGGGAACACAATGGATACTGCTGTACAAGGAGACAGGAACACAGTGGGCACCGCCATATACGGAGAAGGAAACACAGTGGGCGTTTTGGATCCAGCAACTTGACACATTGGGGCTCATTTATGAAGGGTCTGCAGACCACACTATCGTCGGAATATCCTACGATCCTACCAATTAACAGAAATTGGGGGGCGGCCCGTCAGATGATCCGACGGATTTGGACTAAGCACAGGATTTAAAGGGGTTTTCCCATTACAGCAAATTAATGTCATTCTTTTTATGATAAAAAGTTATACAATTTTCCAATATACTTTCTGTATCAATTCCTTACGGTTTTATTAGATCTCTGCTTGCTGTCATTCTATAGAAAGCTTTTATGTTTACTTCCAGAGGACAGAAATCTGACCATGGTCACACAGGTGCACAGCTCGTTAGTATCAGAGAGTAATCAGAGCCGTGTGATATACCGGGCCGTGCACCTGTGTGATATACCGAGCCGTGCACCTGAGGAATTGATACAGAAAGTATATTAGAAAATTGTATAACTTTTTATCATAAAAACAATAACAATAATTTGCGGAAAGCCAAGCACTTACATGCACCGGGAAGAAGAAAGTGAACACCGACGGACCTGATCGGGGAGCGACACATGCAGGATATCAGGTGCACAAACTAAGTGGATCATGGCACAGTGCAGGATCGTCACTGAACGCACCTCAGGGATCGCGACTCGGACAAGTAAGTAAATCTGCCCCATTGTCCCCAACAGGGATCACAACAGGGAATACAAGACATCGGGGCTAATTTACTAAGGTTTGCGCTGTGCACGTTCGTTGAACTGTTCGCCTTTATCAGGGATTGCACGGCCTGGACAGGTATTTAACAGGTACCTGCGCTGGGGTTGTGTCGCAGGCGATCCTTTTGGGGTGCTTCCATGCAACAAAAATTAGGGGGTGTGCCATTGGGCAATCTGATTGATTCGGACTGAGCGCGGGATTTCAAATTGCGTCGTAAGCCCAAGCCCAAACATGCAAAACTAAAAAAGATGGTGAACTCTGTCGGACCTGAGCGGGGAAGCGACACATGCAGGATATCGGGTGCACGATCTTAGTGAATCGCGGCAGATGTGCATTATACACGGACAATGCACTTTCGGTGAATTCCTTCGGGAATGTAAGTAAATGTGCCCCATTGAGTTTCCGGTGTTAAAGGGCTATTCTCGCCTGGGCACTCACATTCAGTTTGATAAATCAGCCATATATAAACATTTCTTCAATTAGATGTTATTAAAAAAAATGTTCCTGTGTGAAGATAATTTCTCATAAATGTAGTCATGTTGTCCCTTAGAAACAAGATGGCTTCCTCGGATACGACCACCTCTGCTGGAGGGATTGCACAAAGAAACAAAAGTTTTTTTCTATATGAAATGTCCAGGAGTTACTGCAGGTCCCACAGCCGTCCTGTGGTAATAATTGCTGAAGCCAGGAGGTCAGACAGGACTCAATACCGCATGTCTGGCCACTGCTGTCAGAGTGGGAGGTGGTCGTAACCGAGGAAGCTGATCTCGTTTCTAAGGGACAACATGGCTACATTTATGAGAAATTATCTTCACACAGGAACATTTTTTTTAATAACATCCAATTAAAGAAATGTTTATATATGGCAGATTAGTGAAACTGAATGTGAGTGCCCAGACGAGAATACCCCTTTAAATACTTTATATCTGGGTTCTTTGTATCTTTATATATTGGACACTGGCTGGGTAAACCTTTGACCAACTGACTCCTTCCCCCTTCTTTTTACTCCAGCTCTTCCATATGGTCCCTGCATTATCTCCCTGCCTCCTAGCTTCAGCCGGGACGCGTTTCCCTGGTGACTCACCAGACCGGAAGTACGTAACGGTTGCCATCACTTACGGCCAGTGGTTGGATCAAACACGTATGCCGGGCTGAGCCGCCGATCTCTGACATGCCTACACCATTGTGCAACATCACCGCCTCTCCTTCCCAGGACGCTCGTACACATTGTGGCCAGGGGCTGGCTGCTCTTTTCTCATCTCTGATACCCTTCAGCAATCCAGTAGGTGCACGTCTAATACTTTGTTACCTAGAGTATGTTTCCAGAGTCATGAATTGTTACATTCTGGTACTCCAGTTGCATACCGTATTTTTCGGACTATAAGGCACACCGGATTATAAGGCGCACCATCAACAGATGCCTGCTTAAACGTCTAGGTTCATATATGAGGCGCATCGGATTATAAGGCGCACCTGATTATAAGGATGAATGACCAGCAGGTGGCAGACCTGTGCACAGTACAAGGCAGCTGTTGTGTGTAAGTACGGTTCATACATAAGGTGCACTGGACTGTAAGGCGCACCTTTGATTTCTGAGAAAATCAAAGGATTTTTTGTGCGCCTTATAGTCCGAAAAATACGGTATACTTCTTGTGGCCATAGAAGTATACTAATTAATACTGTTATAAGGCCAAAAAGTCCAACAATAGTGAAACATTGCAGTAAATAACTAGTTTAATTTTTGATACAGGTGTAGGTGAAAAACTAGCAGGAATGATATTATTATCTTTTATGTATAACATATGAGAATTCTGCAAGGTACTAGAGTAAATATAGTGAGGAAATGTATGTTCCTACTGCTATTTCTGGTGAATCTCAGACCGAAATGTCAAAATATTTTTAAATATTATTTTTCAACACATTTGGGAGTGCCGGGTTATTGTAATTTTTTAAAACATTTCATCATCTCCTTCCACAGAGTAGAAGATAAGTATCAGTATAAGGATCACTAGTGGTCTGACACCTGATGGGCTTCCCTATGGTCATTAAAGGGAACCTACCACCACGAATCTACCTATAAAGGTAGATCGGGTGGTAGGTGGATGTATGGGACGTGAGGATAGCCCTTTTTAGAGCTAAGCCTCACGTCCCCGCTAGCATACCATAAACTTTATTGCCCTAATATGTTAATTTAATTAAGCGGCTACCGGGGCGTGGAGTAGCCGGACACGAGGCTACACGGCGCGGCTACTCCACGCCCCAGTAGCTGCTTTCCCCCGCCTACCCTGTGATCTTCGGCGCGCAGCTCCTGGCAGCTCCTGGCAGCTGCGCGCCCTCGTCCGAGAAGCCGGAGTTCTGCGCATGCGCAGTAACTCCGGCCAAGATGCGCGATCTCGGGAACGAGGCCGGAGTTACTGCGCATGCGCAGAACTCCGGCTTCTCGGACGAGGGCGCGCAGCTGCCAGGAGCTGCGCGCCGAAGATCACAGGGTAGGCGGGGGAAAGCAGCTACTGGGGCGTGGAGTAGCCGCGCCGTGTAGCCTCGTGTCCGGCTACTCCACGCCCCGGTAGCCGCTTAATTAAATTAACATATTAGGGCAATAAAGTTTATGGTATGCTAGCGGGGACGTGAGGATTAGCTCTAAAAAGGGCTATCCTCACGTCCCATACATCCACCTACCACCCGATCTACCTTTATAGGTAGATTCGTGGTGGTAGGTGCCCTTTAAAGAGAACCTGTCATCAAGAAGGTCATTTTTACATGATGAGAGGTTCTGACAACAGCCTTTGACATGTTGGCTCTGTTGTGCATCAATAATTCCACTGATTTTTAACCGTTTGATGTGGTGGTGGTGGGGCAGCTCATATGGCACAAGTTGTCAATCCTTCCTCCTCACTCTTTGCCCTCTCCAGCCTCTCCTCTGCTTCCTGAATGTGCCAGACGCATGCAGCAGTAAGTAGCATGGACATCCTGTATATCAACATGGATTATGAGACATTGGGGCTCATTTACTAAGGGTCGCGCTGCGCACTTTCGTTGGACTGTTCGCCTTTATCGGGGATTGCACGGCTTGGACAGATATTTAACAGGTATCTGCGCTGGGGTTGTGTCGCACGCGATCCTTTTGTGGTACTTCCCAATTAGGGGGTGAGCCATAGGGCGATCCGACTAATTCGGACTGAGCGTGGGAATTAACTTTCAAATTGTGTCGCAAGCCCAAGCCCAAACATGCACAACTAAACAAAAATGGTGAACTCTGTGGGACCTGACCAGGGAAGGGACACATTCAGGATATCGGGCGCACAATCTTAGTGAATCGCGCCAGAGTTCTTTATACACAGACAATACATGTGATCAGATACATTATCATCTCCTGAGCCCTATACAGGCAGTCCTCAGGTTACGTACAAGGTTCTGTAGATTTGTTCTTCAGTTGAGTTTGTATGTAAGTTGGAACTGTATATTTTATCATTGTAATCCCAGACAATTTTTTTTGGTCTCTATGACAATTGGATTTTAAAAATGTTGAGTTGTCATAAGAACCAGGATTAGCAATAAAGCTTCATTACAGACGCCTGTGATAACTGTTACAGCTGATTATTGTAGCCTAAGGCTAAACTACAGCAAATTACTAACATCCAGAGGTGCGTATGTAACTAGGGGTCGTCTGTAAGTCGGGTGTTCTTAAGTAGGGGACTGCCTGTATACACACACGGTGCATATAGCGATATATATATACTATTAAATGTATTTCTAACAGTATGACCCCTATAGTAAATACACAATCTCTACACTGGGTTTACTATATAGATACAGTCACTGCACTTACCCTGACGCTAGATGCTAGAATGTAGTTATCATTGGCGGGTGTGATTTCTCTGGTCACGTGACGCTTCAGAGGTCATGTGACCGAGGTGTGCACTTCCCATTGATGATGTCACGGTCATGTGCTCTCTATAGGAGTTGTCAGGCACGAAATATTACTGACGTTACTGAAATAAAGGACCTGTGGTGATGTCATGATCATGTGATCAGCCTACTGTGGGGGAGGAGTCGAACTCCGCTCCATTAGAGCAGCGCCGGGCCGCGGAGTGGTGGACCCCCCCTCTTAAAAGGGCGATGCAGGTGAGGGCTGTGAGGGGTTTCAACGCGCAGCTACTTTAAGGTGGCGGTCAGGGGCCGGGTGTGTGACGTCACCTGTCTGGAGGACTAGTAGTCCCAGCATTCTCACCTTGGTAATTGTGAACAGATCTCTATGTAGCTGCAGAGAGTAACTCGTAGTGTGCAAAGCAACTACAAGCCGTGTACAGCGCCTCACAGAGAGCAGGTCATGCCAGGGATTGCACCAGGAGCGCTGGAACAACCATGACAACACATCCGTCAACTTGCAGGAAGTTGCAGACATTCATTTAAAGGGGTTGTCCACTTTCAGCAGATAATTTTCCAATATACTCTTTGTATTCATTTCTCACGGTTTTCTAGATCTCTGCTTGCTGTCTTGCTATAGAAATCTGTGTTGCTTATTTCAGTCCATGGTCATGTGATGTCACACAGGTGCACAGATCCTTCTATCCCTGGTCATGTGATGTCACACAGGAGCACGGCTATTTTTAGGATTGTATGACCTTTTGATCACTTTTTATTGAATTTTTTTAGATTTTTCAAAATGGTATTTTCGGCTTTAGTCGCTATTTTCCGTTACAGGGTTAAACGCCATTAATATATTTTGATAGATTGGACATTTTGGGACGCAGTGTAACTAGGCAGAGCGGAGGCAGTACTAAGCCACCACTGCACCAAAACAATGGTAATTCTCTATAAAATAAAAATTAGATAATTTACAATGCCTGACATCTCCCCCAGCACTCCGGCTTCTTCTTTAATGTGCTGCCTGGATCTGGCTTCTTCCCACCTGATGATGAGAGATGCAGCTTTCAGGCATGCGCAGAAGAAGGAAGAGGCCAGAGTGCTGGGCGAGACGTCCCACATGGCAAGCGCTGGGCGAGACGTCCCGCATGGCAAGCGCTGGGCGAGACGTCCCGCATGGCAAGCGCTGGGCGAGACGTCCCGCATGGCAAGCGCTGGGCGAGACGTCCCGCATGGCAAGCGCTGGGCGAGACGTCCCGCATGGCAAGCGCTGGGCGAGACGTCCCGCATGGCAAGCGCTGGGCGAGACGTCCCGCATGGCAAGCGCTGGGCGAGACGTCCCGCATCAGTAGCTCCAGTGTAAATTATCTAATTTTTATTTTACAGGGAATTACCATTGTTTTGGTCCAGTGGAGGCCCAGTACAGGGGGAGGAACACTCCTTGCTGTACTAATGACTGCTGGAGCCATTGTTCTGTCAGTGGCCCTTTTAAAGTGTTGGTCTTAAATAAAGTAAACAAAAAAGAGGGTGCGCAGTCCCATAGAGAACTTGTAGGTTCAATTTACTAAAGTCAATGATAAGCAAAAACAGAACCTGCAGAATACACGCGCCAACCGTCGCAGAACCCCCCCCCCCATACACACACCATCCGCCGCAGAACCTCCCAATACACACGCCAGCTGCTGAAGAACATCCCAATACAAGTGCCAGCCGCTGCAGAACCTCCCAATACACACACCATCCGCCGTAGAACCTCCCAATACACACGCCAGCCGCTGCAGAACCCCCCAATACAGGCATCAGCTGCAGCAAAACCTCCCAATACAAGTTCCAGCCACCGCAGAACCCCCCAATACACGCGCCACCTACTACAGAACTTCCCGATACATGCGCCATCCACTGCAGGACCTTCCGATACACGCGCCACCTACTACAGGACCTCCCGATACACGCGCCACCTACTACAGGACCTCCCGATACACGCGCCACCTACTACAGGACCTCCCGATACACGCGCCACCTACTACAGGACCTCCCGATACACGCGCCACCTACTACAGGACCTCCCGATACACGCGCCACCTACTACAGGACCTCCCGATACACGCGCCACCTACTACAGGACCTCCCGATACACGCGCCACCTACTACAGGACCTCCCGATACACGCGCCACCTACTACAGGACCTCCCGATACACGCGCCACCTACTACAGGACCTCCCGATACACGCGCCACCTACTACAGAACCTCCCGATACACGCGCCACCTACTACAGAACCTCCCGATACACGCGCCACCTACTACAGAACCTCCCGATACACGCGCCACCTACTACAGGACCTCCCTATACACGCGCCACCTACTACAGGACCTCCCGATACACGCGCCACCTACTACAGGACCTCCCGATACACGCGCCACCTACTACAGGACCTCCCGATACACGCGCCACCTACTACAGGACCTCCCGATACACGCGCCACCTACTACAGGACCTCCCGATACACGCGCCACCTACTACAGGGCCTCCCGATACACGCGCCACCTACTACAGAACCTCCCGATACACGCGCCACCTACTACAGAACCTCCCGATACACGCGCCAACCGCTGTAGAACATTATAATACACATATATTAAAGTGTATGCGCCAGTTTTCTGGTGACTTTGCACTGCATAGAACATCTTTGGAGCTTGTACATGTATTTATAAAGTGTCTGTGCCAGTTTTGTGTCGCAGCTGCTCTGTGTCCGACAAGACAGAAAAATCTGCACCTAAAGGGGCTGTTACTGCTTAGTCGTACCGTGCGCCACATTTATTACTGACGTGCACCACAATTTTGTCTAGCTATTACATATCTCAGCTGCTGCAGAACCTCACATTAAAGGGGTATTCCAGGAATCAGCATAATTCATATACAAGTGGGCACTCAAAATATAAGCTAATGTGTAATTAGTTGTTATTTAAAATTTTGCTCCCCTTAGCAGAAAATGCTGGTGACATAGACTGTAATGAAGAATTAAAATGCTACTGGCCCTTTAATCAGTCCGTTTATTTCCTCCGCGCGGAGAAGACACAGGACAGAAGATGGCTGCTGGTCACATGTCCACATCACATGTCCTGTACCTGCCTGGGCAGGTCATGTGATCACCACTACGTTTGGTTGTAGTCGGTTGGTTGCAGTGCATCCAGTATGGTCAGTGTTGTGGTGATGGCAGTTACACATCATTACTATGGTAACAGAGCAAGAAAACCTGTTACATCATCACTGGGAGCAGAGCATAAGTGGTAGGAGGAGTTACTGAGAACTAAAGGATCATGGAACTTGTAGTTTCCAGCGGCGGCCATCTTAGTGATAACTCCACCTACTTTAGAGAGGCCATAAATTTTGTAAATCATAAAATCATATTATTTTAGCTCCGTTTTGTGACTAATGACATTGAGTATTGTTGTATTCATTTATTTATATCATCATGGGTTTTTGTGTCAGACGTTCATATTCCCGGAATACCCCTTTAATGTAGAGATGCAGTGGTGGGGGAAGATATGTGGGAATGATGCAGAGGGGGTCTGTATGTGTTTTAGGGACACTGAGGAGGACTTCATAGCTGCACACAGGACACTAAGTGGTTAAGGCAGAGTGAGAGGAGACACTGGGGGGAGGGAGCACTTATCTCTGGCTGATCCCGGCTGCTGACACCTTCTCCTCAGGTGCTGGACCTTCTCCCGAGTATGAAGCTCTCTCCTCTGTATGAATCTCCCGCTGCCGATTACATCCAGGGGCATGACTACAGCCGGGGGCACACCTGGGGCCCCAGACATACGGGCCCCTGGATAGGAGCTACAGCTACGGCTGTAGTTACGCCCCTGGATAGGAGCCCTGGCTACGAGCCAGATGCGGCCATCAAAAGAGCCATATCTGGCTCACGAGCCATACGTTCCCGACCCCTGTTGTGGTCTAAGTAAATTTTACTTCCTTTGACTTACCATATTTTTCGTACTATAAGGCGCACAAAAAATCCTTTGAGTTTCTCAGAAATCAAAGGTGCGCCTTATAGTCCAGTGCGCCTTATATATGAACCGTACTTACAGACAACAGCTGCCTTGTACTGTGCACAGGTCTGCCACCTGCTGGTCATTCATCCTTATAATCAGGTGCGCTTTATAGTCCAGTGCGCCTTATATATGAACCTAGACGTTTTAGCAGGCATTTATTGATGGTGCGCCTTATAGTCCGAAAAATACGGTATAGCGTTTTATATCGCTTTTATGTGTGAATATTCCATACGTGCAAGTTTATGGTGGAAATGTTGTGGACACTGAAGTCGCAAACACGTCCCAGTCTTTTACTTTAGCGGTAAATGTTACACTCTAAATTGACTGCCGATCCGGGTTAGGTCAAAACCCAGCAAATATCCTCAGATCTAATATCACAATATCCAATCACCCTACAGATAGCCCATTAATATTTATGGCCAGGGGCGCCATCGTGTGATTGGTGGAGGTTAGCGCCAGTGATTTATAGGAGCTAACAAATAACTTGCGGAGGCCGATTATTGCCGATTCTAATGATGCGGATTGTCCTGCAGAAAATCCACATGTGAATCGGCACCGAAATGTATTTTATGTGGAGTTATTGGGTGTTTTTAACACAGATTTATATGCTTTTATTTCGCCCTGATCCGTTTTTCTGCCACCATTACATTACAATCTGAGGATATGATGCAGATTTCATGTAGGCTAAAAACGCTTAAGAAAAGTGACTTGTCTCTCTTCTCCCAGGAGGCAGCTCGACGCGAGAAGCGGCGTCTTCTAGATGCTCAGCGAGGAAAGTCCAGAATCCGTCTTGGCAATCACCTTGATGAATGGTGCGCCCTTAAGGATCACTTGGGCTTTTCCCTGCACTCTCAGCTTGCCAAATTCTTGCTGGACAGGTCAGTGTAGATGTTTGCCCATTTATTGTTTTCTGATGTCAGTCCTGGTTAAAGGGAACCTACCACCACGAATCTACCTATAAAGGTAGATCGGGTGGTAGGTGGATGTAAGGGACGTGAGGAGAGCTCTTTTTAGAGCTAATCCTCACGTCCCCACTAACTTTTGGGAAACTTTATTAACCTAATATGTAAATTTAGTTATGCGGCTACTGGGGCGTGGAGTAGCCGGCACGAGGCTACACGGTGCGGCTACTCCACGCCCCAGTAGCTACGTTACTCCTCCTACCCTGTGTGTGCGGCGCGCAGCTCCTCGTAGCTGCGTGCCCTCGTCTGACAAGCCGGCTACTGCGCATGCGCAGTAGCTCCGGCCTCGGAGCTGGGACTGCTCAGCCGGCGTTCTGCGCATGCGCAGAACGCCATCATATCGGACGAGGGCACGCAGCTACGAGGAGCTGCGCGCCGCACACAACAGGGTAGAAGGAGTAATGTGGCTACTGGGGCGTGGAGTAGCCGCGCCGTGTAGCCTCGTGCCGGCTACTCCACGCCCCAGTAGCCGCATAACTAAATTTACATATTAGGTTAATAAAGTTTCCCAAAAGTTAGTGGGGACGTGAGGATTAGCTCTAAAAAGAGCTCTCCTCACGTCCCTTACATCCACCTACCACCCGATCTACCTTTATAGGTAGATTCGTGGTGGTAGGTTCTCTTTAAGTCCATAGTGGGTCATCTGCACACCAGTGCGTGACCTCTATCTGGTCTAATAGCTCATCCTTCTTTCTTCACAGTTACAGGACAAGTGCCGGCCCTAAACCGCCAGGTATGTACTTTCCGATTACTACCTATTACACCCTGCCCTCCCTCAGCGGGAAATGGGGATGTCTAAGTGACATTGGAGCCTTTGATAGTTCAACTACAGCACTGAGGTTAAAGGGGTTTTCCCACGAACAAAAGTTAGGCCCAATTCTGAGGATAGGGCCTAACTTGCTGATTAGTGGGGGTCTCCGTAATGAGACCCCCACAGATAACGAAAAAGAGGGGTCCATTCGGGGTCCCAGGTACCTCCGTCAGACCCCTCGTCGCTCTGTCAGAGTAATGGAGCAGTTGGCCACGCATGACCGTTCTGCTCCATTAATCTCTATGGAGCTGACGGAGATCGGTGAGCGCAGTGCCCGGCAATTTCCGGCAGCAGCATAGAGATTAATGGAGCAGAACGGTCATGCGCGGCCGTCTACTCCATTACTCTGATGGAGCAATGAGGAGTCCAGCAGAGGTACGTCGGACCCCATTGGAGCCCTCTTTTTTTTTTTGTGATCTGTGGTGGTCTCATCACTGAGTCCCCCACTGATCAGCAAGTTAGGCTCAATCCCGTGGATAGGGCCTAACTTTTGTTCATGGGAAAACCCCTTTACTGGTGGGTTTCTTCTATATAACAGGCCTGGAACAGCATCACAAGTCTCAGTGGCAGCATCAGAATGTAGATTATAGACTTGTCCTATGGAACAAGCTAAGAGGGGAAAGACTAATGATTCTTCTCCAACCCCTTCATTTCTTAAAGGGGTTGGCCACTTTTCAATAAATGTCTTCCATTAGACATGTATCTGCATGTATATGTAGCTGTGTCTTTCCCTGTCCTTTCCATGTTGCTCTCTGTATATATACACAACTTCATGTTTCTCACTGCTTCCGTCTGTGTTAATAGCGTCTCCAACTGTGCCTCTTTCTCACACTGTCCGTCTCACTGATGGACACAGGAAGAGGGGAAGGAGCAGGATGAGTCATAACTCTACTGCTGCATCTCCTCCTATGCATCAGTGCAAATATGTGTAGACAAAGATCCACAGAGAGTTTACAGAGAGCACCTAAGTAAGTAGCAGGACTGCTTAATCACTTGATGAAAATTCAGATATTATTATTAAGGCAGTAAAGACACTTGTGTAAAAGAGTGGCCAACCCCTTTAAAGGTTATTTGTCTAAGATTATTACTTCTATCCACACAACAGGTTGGCGATGACTTGTGGCTATCAATCTTCATGACTGGTTTCCTAAAAATGTAGGACACATAGGGGGTCATTTACTAAGGGCCCGATTCGCGTTTTCCCGGCGTGTTACCCGAATATTTCCGATTTGCGTCGCTTTTCCCGGAATTTCCCCAGGTTTTTGGCTCACGCGATCGGATTGTGGCGCTTTGGCGCCGGCATGCACGCGACGGAAATTGGGGGGCGTGGTCGAACGAAAACCCAGACGGATTCGGAGAAACCGCCGCATTTAAAAAAAAATTAAAAATGTCGCTGGACACGCACTTACCTGCTTCAGGAATAGGATCGTGAACTACGGCGGACCTCGGGGAACTTCAGCGCAGCAGCGGCACCTGGTGGACGTCGGAGGAACTGCCTTAGTGAATCGCCGGAAGACCCGAATCCACTGCAGAGAACGCACCGCTGGATCGCGAATGGGCCGGGTAAGTAAATCTGCCCCATTGTCCACATGACATCTGAGATGATTGGCTTAGACATTACATGCACAATGGGCATTATGTCATCACTTTCGATGTAACTAGCCTAGAGACCCCCCACAATATATCAGTATCCTAAATAAAATAACCTTCTTATTTGCCATTTTTATCTTTTCTTTTATGGTTTGTTGTGGAATAGTTCTAAAAGCAATCACCCAGCTTTCCGTGTCCGTCCCGTCTCTTCATCAATTGGCTTTTTTGTGTCACCAACATGGCACAAGCTGTAATTCTCCTCCAACCATCTTGGCACAGCCAGATCCCGCAGAAGGGTCTGAAACATCAACTTTGTTATGGGGTTGCAAAGATGAACATCAGTTTTCTTGGGATCCACATGATGACAATGAAGGACTTGATGGGAAGAACATAAAGGGAGACGCTTCAGTCCAGTCACCCGAGCCAGAAAACGGGGCAATGGGGCAGGAGAATGTCCCCAAGATAACCACAGAGGAAGGACCAGAGAGTAATATGGAGAACACAGAGATAGACCCACATAGCACTTCTATACAAGAAAGTCATAAGTTATGTCCACATGAATGTAATGAAGCCGGGAGATCACCGGAAGAGAGTCCCGAGCCTGGGGGTAGATGGCTCCTGACAACTGAAATCTCGGAAAAACACCAGGAACAGGTCACGGCAACGGATGCAGGACTGAGCATAGCACAGGAAATACTAGTTCCCGCAGCAGAGGTCGCAGACACAGAAGACGAGGATGAAGGACCAGAGAGCGAGGAGATATCGGAAGATACACAACAGAGCGTCTCCAATACCTCATCCATGAAAAAGCTGGAAACAGCCAGGCTTGGTAAGCACTAATACTCGGATATATACTGAATTTAATTTTTAATTATCAGTGTTTAAAGAGGCCCTTTCACCACCTCACACATGTGGTGTTTTATCTATGTATAATATAGGGGCTGCTACACATATTCAGGGACACTTAGAATTTTTTTTCTAGCCCCCATGGTTGCTGAGATATTGGTCCCAGTTTCTGACCATTATAATCCTATGTACTGTCAGAGAGGAGGTGCTGGGAGGAGGTGTGTAAGATTAGCATAATACACGCCTCCTCCTCTGCTGCAGCACCTCCTCTCTGACAGTATATAGGATTATAATGGTCACAAACTGGGACCAATATCTCGGCAACCATGGGGGCTAGAAAAACAAAGTGCCCCTGGATAGCTGTGTAGTAGCCCCCTACATCATGGTATGTTAATCTGATGTTAGGTCCTCTTTAAGAGGTTGTGATGTGTCTTTTAACCTCATAAGTTGCATTTACCCAAAACCCTCTGAATCATAAAAGTGTAAATTCTTAAAATGCCCACTTCTCTTGTGCCTTATGTTATTGTCGACATGCTATTGAGGACAATTGAAAGGTGGAGAGAATCGGCATCATCCCATCTATGTGCAACGGGGGGGGGGGGGGGGAGTAGGGCCAATTGAAGAGGAAAGAGAAAGAAAGAGAAGAGTCACAGCGCATCATGTGCAGACTCCTTAGTTAAGATAAGGGCATAAGAATTTTTCTATGCTCTCACCTTCTTGAGTTGGGAAGTTCCAGCACAACTCGTATTATTACAGTGGGTGCAGAAAGTATTCCGACCCCTTTATATTTTCACTTTGTTTCATTGCAGCCAATTGATAAGATCAAAAAACATACTTTTTGTGCTCACTAATGTACACTCTGCTCCCATCTTGACAGAAATAAAAACCTGAAATATAGGTATTTTTGCTAATTTATGAAACAAGAAAAACTTAAATATTCCATGGTGATAAGTATTCAGCCCCTTTGCTGTGACACTCATGTTAAACTTGCATGCTGTCCATTTCCTTCTGATCCTCCTTGAGATGGTTCTACTCCTTCATTAGAGTCCAGCTGTGTTTAATCAAACTGACGGGACTTGATTAGAAAAGGCGCACACCTGTCTATACAAGACCTCACAGTGCGTGTCACAGCACATGAGAATAATGAGGTCTAAGGAACTGCCCAAGGAGCTTAGAGACAGAATTGTGGCAAGGCACAGATCTGGACAAGGTTATAAAATAATTTCTGCAGCAACTCAAGGTTCCTAAGAGCACAGTGGTCTCCATAATCCTTAAAGGAAAGAATTTTGGAATGACCACAACTCTTTCTCGACATAGTTGTCCGGCCAGACTAAGCAAGTGTGAGAGAAGACCCTTGGTAAGAGAGGTAAAGAAGAACCCCAAGATCACTGTGACTGTGCTCCAGAGATGCAGTAGGGTGATGGGAGAAAGTTCTGACGGAAGCCTCTCCTCAGCTTCCGAAAAGACAATGGGCCACATTTACTTACCCGGCCCGTTGACGCCGCCGATCCGGAATGTCCGACGAGGATTCGGAGCTGCCGCGATTCACTAAGATTGTGCGTCCAATTTCCTGCATGGGTCGCTTCCCCCGCTGAGGTCCGCCGGAGTTCAGCTTCTTCTTCCCGGTGCATGTGAGTGCTGATCTTGCGACACAATTTGCTTTTTAAATTCCGCGGTTTGTACAAATTAGTCGGGTTGTCCGACATCCACGCCCCCGATTTGTGTTGCATGCAAGCCGACGCCGATGCGCCACAATCCGATCACGTGCGCCAAAAACCCGGGGCAAATCTGAAAAAAATTGCGAAACCTGTCAGAAATGCATCCGGCGGACCCTTAGTAAATGTGCCCCAATGACCCTAAGCACACCGCTAAAATATCACTGCAGAGGCTTCAGAACATCTGTGACCATTCCTGACTGGCCCAGCCAGAGCCCGGACCTAAACCCGGAACCAATTCTGGATAGACTAATGGCCTCCACCAACGTTCACCATCCAACCTGAGGAACTGGAGAGGATCGGCAAGGAAGAGGCAGAAGATCCCCAAATCCAGGGGTGAGAAACCTGTAGCATCTTCCCAAGAAGATTCCTGGCTGCACCAGCACCAAAGCTTCAACTCAACACTTATCACCAGGGGCTGAACACGCTGTTTAATAAATTTAGCAGAAATATCTGCATTCCTGATTTTTCTTCTGTCAAGAAGAACTTTTTTGGCTTCACCAATTGGCTGCAATAAAACAAAGAGTGAAAAATTTAAAGGGTTTGAATATTTTCTGTACCCGCCATATACATTTTTAGTTTCGCAGTTAGCTCGGGGATCTTAAAGGCGTTGATTATCTGATGGAGGGACTAATAATCTCAATAAAAATGCAAAACGTGCTTCAAGTCCAGATCGGTCTGTTCCTCAGCTGTAATCTAAAGTGATAATCCTTTGTCTATCACTTATTGTTTCCCGTATTAAATTAATACCAATGATTGAATAAATTATTAGCAAGATTTACAGGAAGTCCCCAGGTTAGAGCAAATATGTCCCCAGGAATGTCATTTCTAGCTGATGGGTCCAAGAGCCTATGATATGCTGATTTTAAACTTTGTCGTCATTCTGAATCATTTCAGTACTTTATGTAAGTTTAATTCACATTACCTGGCTCCCTGCCAGCAGCATGTAGTGAGTCGTGGGAGAAGGGGCATTTTTACTCTCCTCCCCACCATCCCCCACCCATGCCTGCTCAGTGCACATGACAGGGTTCGGAGATGAGTAGGACACTGCTGGCAGGGAGCCAGCTAATGTGAATTAAACTTGTATCAAGTACTGAAATGGTTCAGAATGCTGACAAAGGCTTTTTTTTTTTTTTTTTTACAATTTTTAAAAAACTGTCACCGGCTAAGAATGACATTTCGGGTGATGGGTTTCCATTTAAGAAAAGTACTGTACTTGCAGTCCCATCTCACAATTCACAGCTGTATTTGTTGCTGCCCATCATAGAGCTTTCCTAGAGACAAAATTTAGGATGACAGCACTTCCCAGAGAATTCTTGTTTATTCGGCAGAGCAGACTCCTGTACTAGCCAGGGTCCATTTTGCCTAATGGTACCTCCTATAGTTCCCAAATTTCGAGCAATAGTCCCTCATTGTGCGACTGTCTAGTCCAGACTAGAGGCAGAAATGTTGGGTGAAATCGCCCATCGCTTGTTCACAACCGCTGCCTGTGCAGTCTGCCCTAGTAACTAGTAAAAAATATCGTAGCAATTCTTCAATATGCCGCTGCCATAATTTATCTTTTCAATGCTGGACGCTTGTGTGGTTCCAGGGGCGTAACTACAGTGGTAGCAGCCATAGCAGCTGCTATGGGGCCCACAGCGTCAGGGGGCCCCATCATCTAACCTGCCAAACTAAAGAATGGAGGATGTACCCGATTTTATGTATATATATTCTGCTGCACATTGTACAACATAATGTGTATGACATATGTGATGTATATATACTGTATCTGTGATGTATATACTGCATTATGCTCTATATGTATACTGTGTAACTGTAACACACATTTGTGAGTATGTAAATATGTATATTTTTTAAGGGAGGAGGGCCCCATTCAGTTACGCCACTGTGTGGTTCCACTATAATGTTACTCTGGAGGTGGTGTATTATAAGAAGCAGTAGGTAGTGCCCACTTATAGGGATTATGGGGCGATAGAGGAAGTTGTAAGATTAAATCCCATGGTACCAAGGGAGAAATTTACAAAGATAATGGGGGCTTGGGCTTCTTGCTGTATCCGTCGGGTGGTGTGGCTGCCGTGCAAAACTACACTAGTTCCGACCTGACTTAGTTTTGCATAAAGATTTTGCATCTAAGAGCCGGCTCTTTTTTGTGAACGATGTGTTGGCTCACTCAACCCTGCCCCTAACCAGCTCCCCACGATCCCTTCAACCCGATACAATCCGGTTAAAAGTGGAGTTGTGTTGGGTGATCACTGGCCTGCGGCTCCCTATTATACATGTAATAGGGAGCCCTTCAGGAGCCGGCTCTTCTTAGTGAGCGAGGCCTAATGAGCCAGATCACTAAGAAGAGCTGTAATACCCATCACTACCAGCCGCGCTGCTCTGTGCAATTACAAAAGCGCTATCTGGGCGTGGAGGTGGTAAAGTCGCTATTGTCATCCCAGAAGAATTTGCCTTTATTTAACTGCTTCTACGCCAGAATACTATAGGGCAGGGGCAGGGCCTATTCCTTCTTGCATTTTCCATAGACATCTTTGGGGTGAGAGTGATGCACACGGCCCATTGTTTGCGGCCCACGTGCAGACACTGGGGGTCATTTATCCGGGCTTCTATGCCAGAAAAGGGTGTAAAAGCCCTGAAATAAGCAATAAACTTTTATGCCGTTCCAGGCCAAGTGGGCGTGAAGGGGCTTAATGGGAGTGGCCAGAAGGCCGGCGGTCTAGTGGGCGGCACAGGTCGTTCCTGCCCCGCACCTGCGCACAAGCTGCAGTGTGCCGCTTTATTAGTTCCACTCTTAATTATATGTAATGTTCAATGGGGAGATTTATAAGAGGTGTCTAAGGTAAAACTGTTATAGTTGCAAATGGTAACCAATCAAAGCTCAGCTATAATTTTAGAATTAACTGTTGGAACAGCTGAACTCTGATTGGTTGCCATGAGCATCTAGAACAGTTCTGCTCTCAGACACTTCTGATATATCTCCCCCATGTTCTCTTGCCCAGCAGCCTCCCCTCACCAATAAAAATGCACAGCAGCCTCCCCTCACTAATGTAATACCCAGCAACCCCCTAATGAAATGCACAGCAGCCTCCCCTCACTAATGTAATACCCAGCACCCCCCCTAATGAAATGCCCAGCAGCCTCCCCTCACTAATGTAATACCCAGCACCCTCCCCTCACTAATGAAATTACTTCCTATTCCATTCATTGTTCCTCTAGGTCGGGCCTGCAGAAATCGGCGAACTCTGCTCTCGGAGTCCTGCCAACAAGCCTTAATGACTGAACCAAAGGCGGCATTGTCCGTTCCTTGTAGAAGGTCTCCTCGGAGTAGCAAGGGTTTGCGCATGAAAGCAGATGCAAAAGTGCAGCTACCCAGGACCCCCAGAGTTACCAGTCATCTGAAAGGTACAGAGCAGTCACCAGCAGCAAACGTCTGAATGGAAAACATCTCTAAAGAAAATTTTCTTCCTGCAGGCCAAGATGTTGATTTACTACTTGGATCGGCTCTGAGTACAGACATGCAAGAGTCATTAACAGAAGATCCTACCAGTCAAGAAACCACATCACAAAACTTCGATGGGTAACCAACAACTACACGAGTATAAGCTGCAGACCCTAATTTTACCACAAAAAAACAGGGACTCTGGGTATAAACCTAGGGTGTGAAATGGGCAAAGCCTCCTAACTAATGAAATGCCCAGCAGCCTCCCCCTCACTAATGTAATGCCCAGCAGCCTCCCCCTCACTAATGTAATGCCCAGCAGCCTCCCCCTCACTAATGTAATGCCCAGCAGCCTCCCCCTCACTAATGTAATGCCCAGCAGCCTCCCCCTCACTAATGTAATGCCCAGCAGCCTCCCCCTCACTAATGTAATGCCCAGCAGCCTCCCCCTCACTAATGTAATGCCCAGCAGCCTCCCCCTCACTAATGTAATGCCCAGCAGCCTCCCCCTCACTAATGTAATGCCCAGCAGCCTCCCCCTCACTAATGTAATGCCCAGCAGCCTCCCCCTCACTAATGTAATGCCCAGCAGCCTCCCCTCTGTAATGAAATGCTCAGCAGCCCAGAATGCCATATAAACGCCTTTTTCAAATTAAAAAAAAAAACAGTTTTGATAATCTTTCTGTGTATTCTGAGCCACCCGTTTCCCTTATTACCTCGACCACTCTCCTTTACACCCCCTCTAGCTCAGCTATGTACTGGTGCCCAAGAGTTTAGTACTCCATGTCTAAGCAATCATGGAAGCACCTATGCAGCTGCAGGGGATGAGCTCTTTCATATTGGTGCATGGGGGCATTAATCGCTTTCCATGACTTATCAGAGGCTCCCTGTCCTTCAGCAATATATGCAAGAGCAGTATGTTCACAGTATATAAGCAATCAGACCCCCTATGGTGCACATGTAAATAAAATACATGAAAAGGGTGCATCTACAGACTTTTTTGTCAGTTGTGCCTCATTGGGAATTTTTCTCAAACTTTCCAGTTCCCCTGCACAGAATATTAAATGTTGCCACTAGGAAGTACAATTTGTCCCACAGATAACAAGCTGTATACAGATCTATATACAGAAAAGATACAGAAAGGTGCCTGGACCTTAATGGGTTAAGCTCCATTAGCCATTTCTCCACCCAAGCCTTCATTTTCCAAAATCCCTCTGTAATATTATATTATCGCCTCTGTAATATTATACTATCCGCCTCTGTAATATTATACTATGCGCCTCTGTAATATTATACTATCCGCCTCTGTAATATTATATTATCCGCCTCTGTAATATTATACTATCCGCCTCTGTAATATTATACTATCCGCCTCTGTAATATTATACTATCCGCCTCTGTAATATTATATTATCCGCCTCTGTAATATTATACTATGCGCCTCTGTAATATTATACTATGCGCCTCTGTAATATTATACTATGCGCCTCTGTAATATTATACTATCCGCCTCTGTAATATTATACTATCCGCCTCTGTAATACTATACTATCCGCCTCTGTAATATTATACTATCCGCCTCTGTAATATTATACTATCCGCCTCTGTAATATTATACTATCCCCTCTGTAATATTATACTATCCGCCTCTGTAATATTATACTATGCGCCTCTGTAATTTTATACTATCCGCCTCTGTAATTTTATACTATCCGCCTCTGTAATTTTATACTATTAATTACTTGACAGAGCTCAGTTTAATCTGAAAATATTGAGAAACTGTACCGTGTAAACCTTTGATATTGAAAAAAATGGGGTCCAATACTGACCCCTGTGGCTCTCCTCTGGTGTATTCAACCCAATCTGAGGATAAGCCATTAATGACGTGCCTTTGTTTCCTATGTATAAGCCAACTGTTAACCAAGTTACAGGGAGTTAAAAAGATGGGAATTTAATTTTTATCTGCAGATCACATCTCCAACAATGTCATTAACTGCATGCAGATCACAGAACCGCGAGCCCGGTGTCATCTTAAAAGGGGAAATTCTTATCTTTAATATGAAAACAAAAGCTTTTAGGTGCTACAGAACTTATAATAGGGGCATCTGAAGTAACACTGTCCCTGCGGTCTCTAAACTTGATTCATCTCTGGCAAAATATGACTCTTCTCTGCTCATTTTCACAAGGCTTTGAAGATTTGTTGTAGGTAAACGGGTGAGATTTGACATAAGAGGGGGCTAGTAGTTTAGTGGGGTAAAAAAGCTATAGGCGCGACACTGGCTGCCGAGCGGGTAGTATTCTTCGCCCCCGAAGCGATCTGAGGCTACTCCACGCCCCCAGTAGTCTCTACAATTAATTTGCATAAAGAAATAGAAAAGGCTGCACCACAGTAAGCGGATGCTGCAGGGAGGGGGATCTACACGGGGAGCGACTTCTAAAAGTCTACCAATGGGAATGTACTTTCTGGTCTGAAGAAAATATGATCGAGGATCAGTATCTAAACACAAACCAGCAGGTATGTTTGGCTTAGATACTACATTACAAAGTGGTAGATTTCCTTGGATATGACCGATATCCCCATCGGAGAGCGATCATTGATCGTGCTGTGTAATCTTTGTCCTCTCTTCTCCTTTAGCCCAGATACTGCTGAAAAACAAAAAGATCCACTTCCAGGGGAACCGAGTGACATGGGAGAGGTACCCAGAGGGATCGAGGAAGAGGAGCAGAGCACTGCCATAGAGTCACGTGAAAACGGGGGACAGAGAAGTCCCTGCAAAGACCAGAAGACAAACCGGTAGGTGAAAATTCCCAATCCTCCATGTCCCGTCAGTCATGATTCAACTTAACCCCCAAACACCGCAGCCCTTTATTTTTATTGATGAGTTTCCTTCATTCATTCCTTTTACGAATGCAGTAAAATTGACCCCAAAAAAAAAACGCATTTGCAACGTTTTCTTATGAGCTACGTTTTACAGCTTTTTATGGAAAGCTCCAAATGACACCTCTTTGTTCTTTGGGTCAATAAGCATTGGGGGGGGGAGGGGGGAATACGGCGAAACGCAATTTCTGCCACTGTCTTTTACCTAACCAGCCAATGCTCTGTGTCAGCCAGAGTCGAGTAAGTTAACCCTACGCAATCCAAATCAAACAAACAGCCAATCCATTTCTTGCAAATCACGATTGTTTAGACTTTGGGGCACATTTACTTACCCGGTCCGGAGGAGATCCCGAAAGTGCATGCACTGTGTCGCAATTCACTTACATCGTGCGCCCGACTTGCTGAATGTGACGCATGAAAGCCGGCGCGATTGCATCAAAATTAGAGATGAGCGAACACTAAAATGCTCGGGTACTCGTTATTCGAGACGAACTTTTCCCGATGCTCGAGTGCTCGTCTCGAATAACGAACCCCATTGAAGTCAATGGGAGACTCGAGCATTTTTCAAGGGGACCAAGGGTCTGCACAGCGAAGCTTGGCCAAACACCTGGAAACCTCAGAAAAGGATGGAAACACCACGGAAATGGACAGGAAACAGCAGGGGCAGCATGCATGGATGCCTCTGAGGCTGCTTAATCGCACCATTATGCCAAAACTATGGGCAACAGCATGGCCATGACAGAGTGACAGAATGAAGCTAGATAGCATCTAAAACATGCAATAATTGACCCTGACACTATAGGGGACGGCATGCAGAGGCAGCGGCAGCAGGCTAGAGAGTGGCATGGCGACATACCCTAAATGGACTCAGGCTTCAAACCAATGGGTGGCAGAGAGGAACCAAAGGAGGTGAGCAAGAAGCGCTCAAATAATATCGGTACATGATAAAAGTTTGCCAGTATATTTTGTGGATAACACAGCAGGGTGGCGACAAAGTTAACAACTTTGATGTGGAATCCATGAAAACAACCCAAATTTCTGCCTGACACACCTCGTTTGATAAAGGGACGATGTATGGAGGCAGCTATATGGACGACTTTTGGAGGTAGCAATGGAGACAACGTGTGGAGGCTGCTATGGAGACAATTTAATTTGGATAGTGCCTGTATGTGGCAGTCCCAAAAATTTTTCAAACCAGAGGAGCAGGTAGGTGGCCCTCCAGAAAAATGGAATAGATTGAGTGCCTGTATGTGGCCGTCCCAAAAAGTTTTCAAACCAGAGGAGCAGGTAGGTGGCCCTCCAGAAAAATGGAATAGATTGAGTGCCTGTATGTGGCAGTCCCAAAAAATTTTCAAACCAGAGGAGCAGGTAGGTGGCCCTCCAGTAAAATGGAATAGATTGAGTGCCTGTATGTGGCACTCCCAAAAATTGTTTAAAACAGAGGACCGGGTAGGTGGCCCTCCAGAAAAATGGAATACATTGAGTGCCTGTATGTGGCACTCCCAAAAATTGTTTAAAACAGAGGACAGGGTAGGTGGCCCTCCAGAAAAATTAAATGCATAAAGTACTATAGCAAGAGCCAGTGGGCCCTGTCAAAAAATAGCCAGTTTCCTCTGCTTTACTGTACAAAGAGGAGGAGAAGGAGGAAAATGAGGAGGAGGAGGAGTGGATCAATTATTCAGGTTGAGCTTCCTTCACCTGGTGGAGATTGGAAATTATGAGAAATCCAGCCTTTATTCATTTTAATAAGCGTCAGCCTGTCAGCGCTGTCAGTCGACAGGCGTGTACGCTTATCGGTGATGATGCCACCAGCTGCACTGAAAACCCGCTCGGACAAGACGCTAGCGGCAGGGCAGGCAAGAACCTCCAAGGCGTACAGCGCCAGTTCGTGCCACATGTCCAGCTTTGAAACCCAGTAGTTGTAGGGAGCTGTGTGATCATTTAGGACGATGGTATGGTCAGCTACGTACTCCCTCACCATCTTTCTGTAAAGATCAGCCCTACTCTGCCGAGACTGGGGACAGGTGACAGTGTCTTGCTGGGGTGACATAAAGCTGGCAAAAGCCTTGTAAAGCGTACCCTTGCCAGTGCTGGACAAGCTGCCTGCTCGCCTACTCTCCCTCGCTACTTGTCCCGCAGAACTACGCACTCTGCCGCTAGCGCTGTCAGAAGGGAAATACTGTTTCAGCTTGTGCACCAGGGCCTGCTGGTATTCATGCATTCTCACACTCCTTTCCTCTGCAGGGATGAGAGTGGAAAGATTTTGCTTGTACCGTGGGTCCAGGAGAGTGAACACCCAGTAATCGGTGCTGGAATAAATTCTTTGAACGCGAGGGTCACGGGATAGGCAGCCTAGCATGAAATCTGCCATATGCGCCAGAGTCCCAACGCGCAAGAATTCACTCCCCTCACTGGCCTGACTGTCCATTTCCTCCTCCTCCAACTCCTCCAACTCCTCTTCTTCTGCCCATACACGCTGAACAGTGAAGGACTCAACAATGGTCCCCTCTTGTGTCTCGCCAACATTCTCCTCCTCCTCATCCTCCTCCACCTCCACCTCCTCCGATATGCGCTGAGAAACAGACCTGAGGGTGCTTTGGCTATCAACAAGGGAATCTTCTTCCCCCGTCTCTTGTGACGAGCGCAAAGCTTCCGACTTCATGCTGACCAGAGAGTTTTTCAACAGGCCAAGCAGCGGGATGGTGAGGCTGATGATGGCGGCATCGCCACTGACCATCTGTGTTGACTCCTCAAAGTTACTCAGCACCTGACAGATATCAGACATCCACGTCCACTCCTCATTGTAGACTTGAGGAAGCTGACTGACCTGACTACCACTTCTGGTGGAAGTTGACATCTGGCAGTCTACAATCGCTCTGCGCTGCTGGTAAACTCTGGATAACATGGTCAGTGTTGAATTCCACCTCGTGGGCACGTCGCACAACAGTCGGTGAGCGGGCAGTTGGAGGCGGCGCTGCGCTGCCCTGAGAGTGGCAGCATCTGGGCTGGACTTCCTGAAATGCGCACAGATGCGGCGCACCTTCGTGAGCAAATCAGACAGATTGGGGTATGTCTTGAGGAAACGCTGAACTATCAGATTTAACACATGGGCCAGGCATGGCACATGTGTCAGTCTGCCGAGTTGCAGAGCCGCCACCAGGTTACGGCCGTTGTCACACACAACCATGCCTGGCTTCAGGTTCAGCGGTGCCAGCCACAGATCAGTCTGCGCCGTGATGCCCTGTAATAGCTCTTGGGCGGTGTGCCTTTTGTCGCCTAGGCTCAGCAGTTTGAGCACCGCCTGCTGTCGCTTAGCGACGGCACTGCTGCTGTGCCTAGAGCTACCGACTGATGGCGCCGTGCCCACGGATGGTAGTTCGGAGGAGGAGGTGGAGGAGGGGTGGGAGGAGGAGGAGGCATAGTAGGCCTGAAACACCTGGACCGAGGTAGGCCCCGCAATCCTCGGCGTCGGCAGTATATGACCAGCCCCAGGGTCAGACTCGGTCCCAGCCTCCACCAAGTTAACCCAATGTTCCGTCAGCGATATATAGTGGCCCTGCCCGGCAGCACTCGTCCACGTGTCCGTGGTCAGGTGGACCTTGTCAGAAACGGCGTTGGTCAGGGCACGGGTGATGTTGTCTGACACATGCTGGTGCAGGGCTGGGACGGCACATCGGGAAAAGTAGTGGCGGCTGGGGACCGAATACCGAGGGGCGGCCGCCGCCATGAGGTTGCGAAAGGCCTCGGTCTCTACTAGCCTATAGGGCAGCATCTCCAGGCTAAGCAATCTGGAGATGTGCACATTAAGGGCTTGGGCGTGCGGGTGGGTTGCACTATATTTGCGTTTCCGCTCCAGCGTCTGGGGTATGGAGAGCTGAACGCTGGTGGATGCTGTGGAGGATCGTGGAGGCGACGATGGGGTTTTTGTGGCAGGGTCCTGGGCAGGGGGCTGACTATCAGCTGACACAGGGGAAGGAGCAGTGGTGTGCACGGCCGGAGGTGAACGGGCTTGTTGCCACTGAGTGGGGTGTTTAGCATTCATATGCCTGTGCATACTGGTGGTAGTTAAGCTAGTAGTGGTGGAACCCCTGCTGAGCCTGGTTTGGCAAATGTTGCACACCACAGTCCGTCGGTCATCCGGTGTTTCCTTAAAGAACCTCCAGACTTCTGAAAATCTAGCCCTCGCCGCAAGAGCCCTCACCACGGGAGCTTCACTAGTTGACACATTTGGCGCTGATGCACCAGCTCTGGCCCTGCCTCTCCGTCTGGCCCCACCACTGCCTCTTCCAACCTGTTCTGGTCGAGGACTCTCCTCCGTCTCAGAAGCACTGTGTTCACCCGGCCTCTCAACCCAGCTTGGGTCTGTCACCTCATCATCCTCCGATCCCTCAGTCTGCTCCCCCCTCGGACTTCCTGCCCTGACAACAACTTCCCCACTGTCTGACAACCGTGTCTCCTCATCGTCGGACACCTCTTTACACACTTCCACTACGTCAAGAAGGTCATCATCACCCACAGACTGTGACTGGTGGAAAACCTGGGCATCGGAAAATTGCTCAGCAGCAACCGGACAAGTGGTTTGTGACTGTGGGAAGGGTCCAGAAAACAGTTCCTCAGAGTATGCCGGTTCAAATGCCAAATTTTCCTGGGAGGGGGCAGACTGGGGGGGAGGAGGCTGAGGTGCAGGAGCTGGAGGAGTGGCGATTTCGGTGACATGGGTGGACTGCGTGGAAGACTGACTGGTGGACAAATTGCTCGAAGCATTGTCAGCAATCCACGACATCACCTGTTCGCACTGTTCTGGCCTCAACAGTGCTCTACCACGAGTCCCAGTAACTTCAGACATGAACCTAGGGAGTGTAGCTCTGCGGCGTTCCCCTGCTCCCTCATAAGCAGGTGGTGTCTCACCCCGGCCAGGACCACGGCCTCTGACCCCTGCAGTAGTTGGACGCCCACGTCCCCGCCCTCGTCCTCTACCCCTAGCCCTCGGGTTAAACATTTTTAAAATGAGAGTTATAACTTTAATTTTTTTTTAACTTTTTTTTTGTGTTTTTTGTTTTTTTTTTTTGTGTTTTTTGTTTTTTTTTTGTTTTTTTTGTTTTTTTTGAGTTTTTAAAACCAAACGATGCTATCCTATTGCTATGGCTATTTTCTAGCCAAGTATCAAAGGAAGCACACTACTATGCCAGATGAGATGACACTGAGTTATTAAACAAAATAAGCGTAAAATAAAAAAGGACAAATGGCAGACTGTGCCTAATTGAAATCCAACCCCTACTAAATTTTCCCACTTCGGTCTTTGCTATGGATATGTGCGTCACTAAGCGCAAAACACAGCGGTCGCAAGTCTCACTACAAATTGCTCAGAATTGGCTAGTACATGCACTGCAGCAAGTACAGCCACCAGCAGATCAACCAGAAATCAAATATATAGAACGCTACTGTAGGCGTAAGTAAGCCGTTTGGATTCTCCTATGGCTATTTTCTAGCCAAGTATCAAAGCACACTACTATGCCAGATGAGATGACACTGAGTTAGTGCCTAATTGAAATCCAACCCCTACTAAATTTTCCCACTTCGGTCTTTGCTATGGATATGTGCGTCACTAAGCGCAAAACACAGCGGTCGCAAGTCTCACTACAAATTGCTCAGAATTGGCTAGTACATGCACTGCAGCAAGTACAGCCACCAGCAGATCAACCAGAAATCAAATATATAGAACGCTACTGTAGGCGTAAGTAAGCTGTTTGTATTCTCCTATGGCTATTTTCTAGCCAAGTATCAAAGGAAGCACACTACTATGCCAGATGAGATGACACTGAGTTAGTGCCTAATTGAAATCCAACCCCTACTGAATTTTCCCACTTCGGCCTTTGCTATGGATATGTGTGCCACTAAGAGCTAAACACAACGGTAGCAAGTCCCCCTGCTAATTCCTCACAAAATGGTACTAGATGCAAATTAAAATAAAAAAAGTAGAACGTTATTGTAGCCCTAAGAAGGGCTGTTGGGTTCTTTGAGAATCACTCCTGCCTAACAGTAAGCTAATAGAACACCCTAACGCTTTCCCTGACCAGCAGCAGCTCTCTCCCTAGCGGCATCCAGACACAGAATGATCCGAGCAGCGCGGGCAGCGGCTAGTCTATTCCAGGGTCACCTGATCTGGCCAGCCAACCACTGCTATCGACGTGTAAGGGTACCACGTCATGCTGGGTGGAGTGCAGAGTCTCCTGGCTTGTGATTGGCTCTGTTTCTGGCCGCCAAAAAGCAAAACGGCGGGAGCTGCCATTTTCTCGAGCGGGCGAAGTATTCGTCCGAGCAACGAGCAGTTTCGAGTACGCTAATGCTCGACCGAGCATCAAGCTCGGACGAGCATGTTCGCTCATCTCTAATCAAAATCTAATCGCGTGCGACACAATAAGCTTTTAAATGCGGCCCAAATCCGAAATCGTCTGCGGTCCCCGGACCCTTACTAAATGAGCCCCATTATTCCTCATACATCGGATCCTATCCCGTTTGCCACAACTGATCGTGAACGTACATACATTTGTCAGTACACCTGGATACAGTAATATATGCAGTTACATTTTTTTTTTTTCCTTCCAAAATTTGCATACAAAATTCCTTTGTCCTTACAGTTTTTCTTCAATTCAGGAAAATAAAAAGGCCAAAATAGACA
The DNA here is from genome assembly GCF_040894005.1 of Engystomops pustulosus. Lineage (NCBI taxonomy): Eukaryota > Metazoa > Chordata > Amphibia > Anura > Leptodactylidae > Engystomops > Engystomops pustulosus. The sequence goes on along the minus strand of NC_092421.1, from coordinate 11,956,016 downwards.
TTTTACACAACACATTCTACTAATCCCCCTATATTCTTCCCCCACCCCCTCCCTATTTAAACCAACAGAAGTCCGCCCAACATAACGAAATCTCTGCATGCATAGTATATTTACATAAATAGATTCCTTACATGCGCATCAAGTTTTTCAAGTTTTTGTTCTTGTTTCAAGATTTTTATAGTGTACTTTTCCCATAAGATTAAATTAGGGATCTTATCCGACATCCACATGGATGCGATTATCTTTCTATGCTGTTACATTTACATACTATATACTTACCCTATTCCAGTGTAACTGACAGCGGTCCTTGTGCGTCCTCACTCAGTCGCGAGCCCAGCGCAACTATACACGCACCGCGGTGTCTGTTCCGACATGTAATCGTCTTCCACATACAAGCCTGGACTACACTGCCCTCCTGTGGCCGATATAAATAATACAAGAAGATGATAGTGATGCAGAAAACTTACAGTTGTATCACACTACCCATCAATCTCCGCTTCATTGGTCATAGAGAAAGGGGAATCCATACAATACAGAGGACGCTCTGTTTCCTCTTCTCTATGAACTGAACCAATCTATAATATTAGATATTAGGGAGTGCATTTGAGGAGTTTATAATATAAAGGGTGACCCTCCCTTTACAAGCCTATACACCCTGTCTACCAGCACATAATAATAACAATCATTTTAACAAGTGACAATAAAGTAAAAAAAAAATTAACACCCGACACTTCTCCCTCCTTTCCATATATAACCTTAATCAAAATACGGTGGTGCACACTGGGGGTGTTGCTTTACTAAACGGGCGACATTACAGTATTTATTCAGTTTCATTCCGAATGCAGTAAAATTGACCAAAAAAAACGCATCTGCGACATTTTCTTATGGGCTCCATTTTTACAGCTTTTATGGAAACCTCCAAATGACACCTCTTTGTTCTTTGGGTCGGTAAGCATTGATGGGGGGGGGGGATTACGAATATTTGTCTATCTTACCTTTACTATGAATTTGCCAGCGTTGTCCCGTTCTTGATTGGCGATCCGTCAGTCTCTTCTCCATCTTGTTCCTGACCGTCCTAGACCACGAAGAGGAAAGGGAATAGGACCTGCTCTATTATTTGCAGCAAGGACAGTCGGCTCCTCCGCAGTGCATGAGCCAATAGAAAGTAATAGGACCCTAAGAAACGGCCCTAATCAGCATTTTTTTCCCCTAATTTTCAAGTTTATTGGTTCCCAGAGACTAATAATAATGATATTTATATAGTCTATGAGGATGAGGGGAGGGCACATGAGCTTACAGTCTATGAGGATGAGGGGAGACACAAGAGCTTACAGTCTATGAGGATGAGGGGGTGACACAAGAGCTTACAGTCTATGAGGATGAGGGGGTGACACAAGAGCTTACAGTCTATGAGGATGAGGGGGTGACACAAGAGCTTACAGTCTATGAGGATGAGGGGGGGACACAAGAGCTTACAGTCTATGAGGATGAGGGGATGACACAAGAGCTTACAGTCTATGAGGATGAGGAGGTGACACAAGAGCTTACAGTCTATGAGGATGAGGGGGCACAGGAGCTTACAGTCTATGAGGATGAGGGGGTGACACAAGAGCTTACAGTCTATGAGGATGAGGGGATGACACAAGAGCTTACAGTGTATGAGGATGAGGGGGTGACACAAGAGCTTACAGTCTATGAGGATGAGGGGGTGACACAAGAGCTTACAGTCTATGAGGATGAGGGGGTGACACAAGAGCTTACAGTCTATGAGGATGAGGGGGTGACACAAGAGCTTACAGTCTATGAGGATGAGGGGGGTGACACGAGGTATAAGAGCTTGTATAATGGTCCAGCCATTCTTTATAAAGAAACCTTATTAAATAAGTTTATTAAAATATCTGCTGCTTGAACCAGTCATCAGTCACATATTATATACATAGTCCCAGGTGATTGTGAAGCCTGGAGCTTGGTTTGGTTTGGGAGGGAACATAGGATGGGTTAGTAAAGAGAGAGATGAAGATTCATGCAGTTAGCTAGTGTAATAGGCTTGCCGAAATAAATGAGTTTTAAGAGCTCTTTTGACGCTTTGGGGGGTTGGTTTTTAGTGTGATAGTCCGTGGAAGGTCATTCCAGAGAATTGGTGCAGTTCGGGAGAAGCCCTGGAGTCGTCCGTGAGAAGTCTGAATTAAGGAAGAAAATAATCTTCGATCACTGGCAGATTAAAGAGCACAGGGTGGGCGATAGACTGAGATAGGAGAGGTAGGGAGGTGCAGCATCATGCTGAGCTTTGTGGATGAGGGTGATTATTTTAAACTGAATTCGGAAGGAGATGGGCAACCAGTGAAGTGACGGGTACAGACTGGAGGCATCCACACCATCACATTGTGAGAAAAGAATATTCTTTTATACAAGATTGTAAAAAAAACAAAAACTTTTGCCACTGAACATATTCAACATTTTATAAAATGTATTTTATTTGTTTTGTTTTTTTTTTTCAATTTAAGGCGCCAATTCCTTGTAGATGAAGAACTGGCACAAATATCTAAGAAGAGAATCAGGTACGTTATATACAACATCATCAAATCTACCAAGGCCTGAGGGGGATTGCAGTGGGGGGGGACAAGCAAGATAAACTGGGAAAGAAGTGTGATAAATTTTGGTAATTGTATTGTTAATTAATTGTGTTTTGTAATGGAAAACTGTATTTTCTGCAGGAAAGCCACACAACAGGAGCTGTTAATGTGTGAATATGATGACTGTGGGAAGATCTTTTCAAAGAGACAGTATCTGAATGTGAGTATAGTAGTAATTGGCTCAGGTGCTCATTCCTTCCACACCAGGTGATGTGTAACAGCTAGGACTGTGTGGCCTATCCAGTTCTCCAATCCAGACCTTGTTCTGTAGCTAAAGAATTAAGATTAAAGGTGACCTTTCACCGCCTCCACCAGCAGAGAGTATGATAGATGAGCACAGCCAGATCACACTGTGCACAGCAACTTCTTTGACACTGTCTGTTGCTGATTGAACAGTGTCAGAGAAGATTATCATATCACACACACCCTCCTCCAGCACCTCCTTTCTGACAGTGGAGAGGAGTATAATGGTCAGATACGAGGACTGGTAATTCGGTAATCGTGGAAAGAAAATTGGAAGTGCCCTTCCAGTTTATTATATCATATTACAGTATTTTTGTCAGCACATATGTGAGATGGTGAAAGGTCCTCTTTAACCTCTTGGGTACTGCCCATCTCCTTAAAGGGCAGGTATCTGCTGTATAATCTGCCATGATTGGGGGTGCGAGGGGGGGCGGGCGATAGTCTTGGTAGTTAGCTTGTTGCAGCTGTCAAAGCCGATCATTTCACATAAACAGCAGCTTCACATGGATATAGCCTTATTGCTGTCAATCAACACCCCCCAAAACATCATGAGAGCAGGGCGGGGCAGGGGACAACATTAAAATCTGTCGATTCCGAGATGCTTTCAGGCGACGTCGCTAATTGTTGATGCAAATAACAGTCCGTATAATAACAATCATCACCCGTTAGCGTATAAATCGAATGTTATTGAACAAACCTCCCAATAATAACAGGATAGGCTTCAAAACTAAAAAAAAAAAATCAAAATGCACCAAATTATTCTACACTGCAGAGTTTCCAAACATTTTATAGGCTGTAAAGAACTTAAAATGGTCATTTGTTGAATTTGCTGCTTTACTGTAAGAGCAGCTGCTAAATGCCATTGCAAACCAGCAAACAGATATGTGAAGCTGCTGGTAGCTCTGGTGTCGTGTGGACCTCAAGGTGTAGGACCCTTCAAAGACTGCATGGTGCAAAAACCTACTAATACGGCCGCCCCTAACCAGCGCTCACAAGCAGAAACGGCCACAGTGGATGCAACCCTGGATGGTCTGAGTAGTGGATGGTCGGTGGATGACCATCATGACCCAACAAGGGTGCGGCCTCCGCAAGGAGCTGGTGGAGTCATGGTTTGGTTTGGTATAATGGAGGAAAGCTGGTAGGGCACTTTCGGGTTCCTAATGGTGTGAAAATAACCTCGGCGAAGTATATAGAGTTACTGACTGACCACTTTATTCCATGGTACCAAAAGAAGAATCTGGAGCAAAATCATCTTCAAGCAGGACAGTGCGCCGCCTCATGCCCGGAGTGAGTGCGCCGCCTCATGCCCGGAGTGAGTGCGCCGCCTCATGCCCGGAGTGAGTGCGCCGCCTCATGCCCGGAGTGAGTGCGCCGCCTCATGCCCGGAGTGAGTGCGCCGCCTCATGCCCGGAGTGAGTGCGCCGCCTCATGCCCGGAGTGAGTGCGCCGCCTCATGCCCGGAGTGAGTGCGCCGCCTCATGCCCGGAGTGAGTGCGCCGCCTCATCAGGTCCTATGCACATAAAAGGAGAGAATCTCATGGTGTGGCCGTCATCTTCCCAAGACCTCAACCCTATAGAGAACCTTTGGAGTAGCATCAAGCAGAAGATCTATGAGGGGGGAGACCGTTCACATCAAAACAGCAGCTCCAGGAGGTGATTCTGACATCATGCAAAGAAATTCAAGCAGAAACTCTCCAAAAACTCACAAGTTCAATGGATGCAAGAATTGTGCAGGTGATATCAGAGAAGGTCCTGTGTTACATGTAACTTGTTCTGTTTGGGTGCTTTGGAGTGAAATGGCTTGTGATTTCAATGAATGGGACCTCCTCATGCTGAAAATTCAGCAAATGGCCATTTCAGTTCTTTACAACCTATAAAATGTTGGTGCATTATGAGGGTTTTTTTTTTTTTTTGAAGATTTGAAGAACATCCTGTTATCATTTGGAGGTTTGTTCTGACTGTTGCCTTGTCCATTATCTGACCACAACTCGCTAAGGCTGCATTCACACATAATACTTCAGTTGTGTTTTGGAACACAATTGAAATGCATGAATTAAAGGGAACCTACCACTACATATCTATTTATAAAGGTAGATCGGGTGGTAGGTGCATCTATAGGACGTGAGGATAGCCCTTTTAAAGGCTACGCCTCACATCCCCACAATCTTTTGATAACTTTTAATTTGCTAATATGTAAATTTTCTAAAGAGGCTACTGGGGCGTGGAGTAGCCGGAGCATAGGCTACACGGTGCCGCCACTCCACGCCCCAGCAGCCTCTTTTATCCTCCCACCAGATAACTTTGAGGCGCAGCTCCTCATAGCTGTGCACCTTCGTCCGCAAAGCCTGCCGTCTGCGCATGCCCCGTGGCTCCGGCTTCGGAGCAGTGACCGCGTAGCCGCAGGCCTGCTGTTCTGCTCATGCTCCTTATAGCTGCGCGCCAAAGTTATCTGATGGGAGGATAAAAGAGGCTACTGGGGCGTGGAGTGGCGGCACCGTGTAGCCTCAGCTCCGGATCCTCCACGCCCCACTAGCCTCTTTTGATAACTAATATGTACATTTTCTAAAGATTGTGAGGATTAAAAGGGCTAATCCTCGCGTCCTATAGATGTACCTACCATTCGATCTACCTTTTATATGTAGATATGTGGTGGTAGGTTCCCTATAAGAAACAAGCACCATGTGTTTTGCACGTGAAGACAATCAAAATGCAGATTTTACCGTAAAAAAACAATAGAACTTCAATGTTTTAATCTACAAATTTCCATTTGGGATTATCCGATGCAATTGCTGCTTTGTCCATAGATGGCGCTGTAGAGGCAGGATGTATGGGTGCTGGATCACCTTGTCATAAGTTATACGTGAGCTCGAGATGTTTGTCTCATTTCCAATTGACTTTTCAGTTTCATCAGAAATACCAGCACATGAACCAGCGCACCTTCCGCTGCTCCGTGACGGAGTGCGGGAAGACCTTCAACTTCAAGAAACACCTTAAGGAACATGAGAAAAGACATAGTGGTAAGGCACAGGGGAATGGAGCCTATGGAATGTGCATGTTTTATCACCTCATATATAAGGAGTTAATTTCTTTTTAAATTGGGAAATTTTGTCTTCAGCTGTCTGAGTTTTAGTGATTCTTAAAGGGGTTGTCCACTTGCATCAAATAATCGTTTGTTTAATGAAAAGTTATACAGTTTACCAATATACTTTGTGTTCAATTTTTCACTATTTTCTATATCTCTGCTTGCTGTCATTCATGTTGATAAAAACAGTTCCATAGTCATGTGATATCGTTATATCCCTGGTCATGTGGTACCACACAGGTGCACGGCTCCTTATATCCCTGGTCATGTGACGTCACACAGGTGCACAGCTCGTTATATCCCTGGTCATGTGATGTCACACAGGTGCACGGCTCCTTATATCCCTGGTCATGTGGTGTCACGCAGGTGCGCGGCTCGTTATATCCCTGGTCATGTGGTGTCACACAGGTGCACGGCTCGTTATATCCCTGGTCAAGTGATGTCACATAGGTGCACGGCTCGTTATATCCCTGGTCAAGTGATGTCACATAGGTGCACGGCTTGTTATATATCCCTGGTCATGTGATGTCACACAGGTGCACGGCTCCTTATATCCCTGGTCATGTGATGTCGCACAGCTGCACGGCTCGTTATATCCCAGGTCATGTGATGTCACACAGGTGCACGGCTCATATTATCCCTTGTCGTTTGATGTCACACAGGTGCAATTTAAAAATTGTATAACATTTCATTATGCAAACAACATCAATTATTTGCTAAAAAAATTGACAACCCCCTACAACGCTGAATGGAAGGTCCACACGGGACTGTATGGTCATATATCTGTGTCTGGTGACGGTGTTAGGGCAGTCACAATCTCGCTGCAAGGATCCGAGGAGTCCTGTCCCTGGTAGTATCGTCAGTCCGTGAAACAGGACACTGCATGGTCTGCGAGTCACTGATGGCGGCCAATTTAATGTTCACCCAGGTCTTTACAGATACCGGGCGAGATTTATGAATGTGGGGGTCATTCAGATCTCTGCGGCTCCAGACTAATCCCTGTGTCTGGTGTAGGATAAGACGGGGGGCCTTGTACTTTGCACCTCCTTTTAGTTGGTTTAGTCCGGCTAATTCCTGCAAGCCACGCCCCCTTTTTAGCGAGGACACACCCATTTAAAATGGTCTAAAATTGTGGTCTAATGTGGCGCAGGGTATTGCAGGAACAAGTTTCTCCATTATTGATGCATCTCCCCATTGTATCCTCCAGAATTTTTATTGATATGTTTTCTAATAGAGTTTTTTATTTCTATCAGACCGAAGAGACTTTATCTGTGAATTCTGTGCACGTGCGTTCCGGAGTAGCAGTAACCTCATCATACACCGGCGGATTCATACAGGGGAAAAGCCTCTCCAGTAAGTTATACCTAAAGATTGTCCTAATAACTAAGTCTCCTATATGTATCCCCCCTGTAAACCGCAGCAATCTGTGATTTTCAATATTCACTCAGCCGAACCTCCCCCAGCAATCCAGCGCTAAGGCCCAGTTCACATCTCCATTGGGTCTTCAGTAATTGTGGGCCAAATCCAGGAGTCGTAGAACACTTTCAGCGACTACACAAAGGTAACGGAAGTGTGAACTGGGCCTAACAGCTATCGGAGGTGTACAGGTCGTTTAAAGAGGATCTGTCACCCTACTAAAGTAAGCTGCTCCTGGCGCTACCTCGTTTTTAGCAGTGATGATCTGCTAGCTTTATCAGAACCCTCTGTACAATAGGAACGTCTGACCATGCTCAAAGCGGTTGGCGTAATAATGAGGTGGCGGTCCGAGGAGCTGCTTCTTCCACGGACCGCCCCTCCCCCGCCATAGGCCGGCAGTGACTGTCAGGCTTCATCACCGCCCCTAGTCCCTCCCCTGTTCCTTTTGTACTGCGCTGCAGTGTCTGCTAGCGTTGTCAGAGGGTTCCGATAAAGCTAGGGGGGTGAGGGGGGGGGCATGGCGTGTGTGAGATATCTAAGATGTATCAATCAGGAGGTAGGACCAGCGGAGGTCGGCCAGGCAGCCATGCCGGGAGAGGAGCGGAGTCTTGTTGACATGCTGCAAGGCTTATAATTAGCAGCACGGAGTTCGGGGACAAGATGTCCGGTGCTCCGGGGTGCTAATTATGTACAACCCCGCACCTCCCACCCAGGAACATGGACAGATGAGCATAAATTGTGATGTAGGGTAAAGATATCTTGCCAGCGGTGGAGAGCGGACAATGATATTCTCACACTCTTTTTCTAGGTGCGAGTTCTGCGGCTTCACCTGCAGGCAGAAGGCCTCCCTGAACTGGCACATGAAGAAACACGACGCTGACTCTTTCTATAAGTTCCCCTGCGATATTTGTGGTCAGAGGTTTGAGAAGAGAGATAATCTCGCTGCTCACAAGAGTCGTAAGCACCCGACCCCCCGAGACACGATACCCCAAGAGACCTCCACCATGGACAACGCGTGCCGAGCTGAAGCCGGCCACACGGAAACACTGGCCCCGGAGCAGAAGCTGCCACCCACGGCTCCACAGGAGGGGAAAGAGACCCTCTTCCCTGAATACCTGGACTTAAGTGAGAGTGTGCCGGAAGTATCCCAGCAGCCGGTGCAGGCTCCGGGGGGCACCGGGATATCACTGGTGATAGTCCTGTAGTATCTGCCCGCAGGGCGCCAGTCATTACACCCGCTAGTGGGGCGCAGACTGATTGTAAATCTTTTTACACTTTCACCATTGGGTGTACATATTACAATAAGGTATGTATCTCTATAACAATACTGGAATTCCTTAAAGGAAACCTACCACTTGAAGTGGCAGGTTTCAGAAGAAAACACCGAGCACCAGCTCAGGGTGAGCTGGTGCCGGAGCTTATTTTTGTTAGTGTTTTAAACCGCGGTGTCACGGTTTAAAACACTTTTTAAACTGTATAGCCGGCGCAGGGAGGTACGCGCTCGGTGCTTACCATGCGCGCAGCTACATAGGAAGTGAAGGAGAGCCGCGCGCACGGTAAGCGATGAGCGCGTACCTCCCTGCGCCGGCTATACAGTTTAAAAAGTGTTTTAAACCGCGACACCGCGGTTTAAAACACTAACAAAAATAAGCTCCGGCACCAGCTCAGCCTGAGCTGGTGCTCGGTGTTTTCTTCTGAAACCTGCCACTTCAAGTGGTAGGTTTCCTTTAAGGAAATCCCAAGTGTCTAGATATTGCTCCGGGGTCCAACTTCCTCTAGAAAACTCTGATTCTAGGAGTCAATCTGTAATATAACCAGAAAGTAGACGGCCCCATCGCCCTATTCTTCAGGGTGAGGCCTCCGGCTGGAGTATGGACGCAGCGGTGTCTCTGGTTTGGCTCATATCCTTAGGGTTCTTTAATGGGTCGGACATTGACACTCACAATGACCTGCTACATAATAGTCACCCGTGGGCTGTGGGTGGTGTGAGCATCATATGGACATTAGGAACGGAAAGAACAGCAATATCTAGACATCATTAAATCATTCCAATTGTGAATTTAATGTGTAACCTTAGGCCAACCCTGTAATAACCAGAGGCTCCTCCTGTAATTCTCTTCTCTTTCAAGGAAATCATTAATAAGTTCATGACAATAATATATTTTTTTAAGTCGATGCATTAGTTGTGCAGTGGTCTGATGTATTGTTTACAGTATTTTTCAGACTATAAGGCGCACCATCAATAAATGCCTGCTAAAACGTCTATGTTCCTTTATAAGACGCACCTGATTATAAGGATGAATGACCAGCAGGTGGCAGACCTGTGCACAGTACAAGGCAGCTGTTGTCTCTAAGTAGGGTTCATATATAAGGCGCACTGGACTATAAGGCGCACCTTTGATTTCTGAGAATATCAAAGGATTTTTTGTGCGCCTTATAGTCCGAAAAATACGGTATATACACTGTATATAGGGTTAAAGGGCTATTCTCGCCTGGGCACTCACATTCAGTTTGATAAATCTGCCATACATAAACATTTCTTCAATTAGATGTTATTAAAAAAAATGTTACTGAGTGAAGATAATTTCTCATAAATGTAGTCATTTTGTCCCTTAGAAACGAGATGGCTTCCTCGGATACGGCCACGTCTGCTGGAGGGATTGCACAAAGAAACAAATTGTTTTTGTATATGAAATGTCCGGGAGTTACTACATGACCCACAGCCGTCCTGTGGTAATGATCGCTGAAGCCATGAGGTCAGACAAGACTCAATAGCTCATGTCTGGCCACCGCTGCCAGAGTGTGACGTGGTCGTAACCGAGGAAGCCATCTCGTTTCTAAGGGACAGAATGACTACATTTATGAGAAATTATCTTCACACGGGAACATTTTTTTTAATAACATCCAATTGAAGAAATGTTTATAAATGGAAGATTAGTGAAACTGAATGTGAGTGCCCAGGCGAGAATACCCCTTTAACTACTCTTGTGTCCATCTACAAGATGCTCTCTGTGAACTACAGTAAATATGATCCCTGCCATCTTCTCTTTAATCTTCTACTAAGTTACAATATTGGGGCATCATATATCGGTACCATAGAGAATTACTATGTGTGAGGCCGAGGCTTTTCAATGGACAACCAGACTTTGCTCTATGAAAATAATCCAAAGGAGTTTGGTCCATATACAGGCGGTCCCCTACTTAAGAACACTCGACTTACATACAACCCCTAGTTACAAACGGACCTCTGGTAATTGGTAATTTATTGTACCTTAGTCCTAGGCTACAATGATCAGCTGTAACAGTTATCACAGGAGTATGTAATGAAGTTTTAGTGTTAATGTTGATTCTTATGACAACCCAACATTTTTAAAATCCAATTGTCACAGAGACCAAAAAAGTTCTGGCTGGGGTTACAATTATAAAATATACAGTTCCGACTTACATACAAATTCAACTTAAGAACAAACCTTCAGACCCTATCTTGTATGTAACCCGGGGACTTCCTGTATAACATAACAGGTTCAGTAGACATTGGGCTCTTGTAGCTCCACAGACCAGCAGGAGGCGAAACACAAATCTCCACAATCACAATCCCCCAGATTGCTGCTCAGTGACACCTTTTATACAAAGGAAAATTCCCACAATTCTCTGCAGCTTCCCCTATAAAGCACCAGGGCTGCTGCTGGCGCCTCTTATAAGGTCAGAGCAGACACCATGCTGCAGGTAGGTAGAACAGAACATATATTACATTGTGTTACATTGTCACAGCACATCCCCTGGCCCATGGCTCCCAGGTGGTAATACTAGACAGAAGGGAATAGAGCATTAGGTGGCCTAATGAGAGGAGTAGGATAATAAGTCATACACACAGAAGTTACCAAACCAGGAAAACTAATGCACCACAACCAGAGTTACAGGAAACCAGTTTTCAGTACTACACCGATCGCGGGTGTTATCACAGCGATGGCTGCCGGCAGCCTCAAAAAGATAGCGGCGCATGGGCGCCGCAATCTTACATGGGATTGCCGCTCCCCGTGACGTCTCGGGGAGCGGCGATCCGTCTCCATGGTAGCCTCGGGTCTTCCGAAGACCCGAGGCTATTTTGTTTTAACCCCTTCATTACAATGTGCTGACAGCACATTGTAATGAATGAGGAGGAAAATCCCCATATACTTTCATACTGTAGTATGGCAGTATATAATAGGATCGATCAGACAACCTAGGGTTAAAGTACCCTAGGGAGTATGAAAAATAGTAAAAAGAAAAATTTTAAACAAGTTTAAAAAAAAAAATTATAATAAAAAAACCTAAAATTTCAAATCGCCCCCCTTTCCCTAGAACTGACATAAATATAAATAAATAGTAAAAATCATAAACACATTAGGTATCGACACTTCCGAAAATGCCCGATCTATCAAAATATAACGGTTTTTCAATGCGTTTAACCCCGTAACAGAAAATAGTGCCCAAATTCGAAAATGGCACTTTTTTGCCATTTTGAAAAATATAAAAAAATCTATAAAAAGTGATCAAAAGGTCGTACAGTCCTAAAAATGATATAATTGAAAATATTATCAAATTTCGCAAAAAAATGACACCACCCACAGCTCCGCACACCAAAGTATAAAAAAGTTATTAGCGCCAGAAGATGGCAAAATCAAAAAAAATAATTTGTGTACAGGAGGTTTTAATTTTTGTAAATGTATGAAAACATTATAAAACCTACAGTATACAAATTTGGTATCCCCTGAATCGTACCGACCCAAAGAATAAAGTAGACATGTCATTTGGGGCGCTCAGTGAAAGACGTAATATCCAAGCCCACTAGAAAATGGCGCAAATGAGTTTTTTCACCATTTTCACTGCATTTGGAATTTTTTTCCCGCTTCCGAGTACATGGCATGGAATATTTAATACCATTGCTATGAAGTGCAATTTTTTACGCAGAAAACAAGCCGTCACACAGCAGCCTCTCCTCCCTGCACCGCACGCTGCAGCTTCCCCTCTCCTCCCTGCACCGCACGCTGCAGCTTCTTCTCTCCTCCCTGCACCGCACGCTGCAGCTTCTCCTCTCCTCCCTGCACCGCACGCTGCAGCTTCTCCTCTCCTCCCTGCACCGCACGCTGCAGCTTCTCCTCTCCTCCCTGCACCGCACGCTGCAGCTTCTCCTCTCCTCCCTGCACCGCACGCTGCAGCTTCTCCTCTCCTCCCTGCACCGCACGCTGCAGCTTCTCCTCTCCTCCCTGCACCGCACGCTGCAGCTTCTCCTCTCCTCCCTGCACCGCACGCTGCAGCTTCTCCTCTCCTCCCTGCACCGCACGCTGCAGCTTCTCCTCTCCTCCCTGCACCGCACGCTGCAGCTTCTCCTCTCCTCCCTGCACCGCACGCTGCAGCTTCTCCTCTCCTCCCTGCACCGCACACTGCAGCTTCTCCTCTCCTCCCTGCACCGCACACTGCAGCTTCTCCTCTCCTCCCTGCACCGCACACTGCAGCTTCTCCTCTCCTCCCTGCACCGCACACTGCAGCTTCTCCTCTCCTCCCTGCACCGCACACTGCAGCTTCTCCTCTCCTCCCTGCACCGCACACTGCAGCTTCTCCTCTCCTCCCTGCACCGCACACTGCAGCTTCTCCTCTCCTCCCTGCACCGCACACTGCAGCTTCTCCTCTCCTCCCTGCACCGCACACTGCAGCTTCTTCTCTCCTCCCTGCACCACACTGCAGCTTCTCTTCCCTGCACCACACACTGCAGCTTCTCCTCCCTGCACCGCACACTGCAGCTTCTCCTCTCCTCCCTGCACCGCACACTGCAGCTTCTCCTCTCTTCTCTGCACCGCACACTGCAGCTTCTCCTCTCCTCCCTGCACCGCACACTGCAGCTTCTCCTCCCTGCACCGCACACTGCAGCTTCTCCTCTCCTTCCTGCACCGCACACTGCAGCTTCTCCTCTCCTCCCTGCACCGCACACTGCAGCTTCTCCTCTCCTCCCTGCACCGCACACTGCAGCTACTCCTCTCCTCCCTGCACCGCACACTGCAGCTTCTCCTCTCCTCCCTGCACCGCACACTGCAGCTTCTCCTCTCCTTCCTGCACCGCACACTGCAGCTTCTCCTCTCCTCCCTGCACCGCACACTGCAGCTTCTCCTCTCCTCCCTGCACCGCACACTGCAGCTTCTCCTCTCCTCCCTGCACCGCACACTGCAGCTTCTCCTCTCCTCCCTGCACCGCACACTGCAGCTTCTCCTCTCCTCCCTGCACCGCACACTGCAGCTTCTCCTCTCCTCCCTGCACCGCACACTGCAGCTTCTCCTCTCCTCCCTGCACCGCACACTGCAGCTTCTCCTCTCCTCCCTGCACCGCACACTGCAGCTTCTCCTCTCCTCCCTGCACCGCACACTGCAGCTTCTTCTCTCCTCCCTGCACCACACTGCAGCTTCTCCTCTCCTCCCTGCACCGCACACTGCAGCTTCTCCTCTCCTCCCTGCACCGCACACTGCAGCTTCTTCTCTCTTCTCTGCACCGCACACTGCAGCTTCTCCTCTCCTCCCTGCACCGCACACTGCAGCTTCTCCTCTCCTCTCTGCACCGCAGTACACTACAGCTTTTCCTCTCCTCTCTGCACCGCAGTACACTACAGCTTCTCCTCTCCTCACCGCAGTACACTGCAGCTTCTCCTCTCCTCTCTGCACCGCAGTACAGTACAGCTGACAAGTATTTACCACTCCTGAGTCCTCTCCTGTGGATTCTCTGCTCTGAGTCCGGATCTTTATGCATACAACCAGTGTCAGGACACAGAGTGGAGCGGCAGGAGAGGACCCAGGAGCAGTGAGAACTTCTCAGCTGCATTCACCACTACCCAGCCTTCTGCACCAGTTATATCACATCAGTTATGGAAGTCCTCGTTTGACTGTGTCAGTAAGGTGCGGACCACAACTCATGGCTTGACGGGTTGAATGTGGCCTGTCGGAGAAGCTACCTGATCCCCGTTTAGTTTAGTTGAGATGACTATAGCTGCACTTTATGTACATGCTCAGTAGCTGATGCATCTAGGGTGCTACATCCTGGTGTGGACCCTTGAAGTGAAATGGTATGACCATTGTGCACCACTGGCCTAAACCTTACCCACGCAAGAGACTAAATGGCCCAATACTCAAAACATGCAATTGGGTCATCTACCTAGTGTAACTCCTTGTAGATTGTTTCCCTTCACTGCGGTAATTGGGTGCTGGACTATTATTACAGCGCTGTGGTGCACAAAGCTTCACAAACAAATAGAAAGGAGAAACTTTAACAACACTTTGGTTTTCTACATCTGTAGTTTATACAATCTGCATCCTGTAAGCCGCGCGCTTCCTATATACTGTCAGCACGTGCAGAAACTATAAACAGTCGCCAAGAATCAAGATTGTAGAAGAGATTATAGATGTCCTCAGTGCCCAACCACAATCCCTACTACCAAACAAACTCCGGAAGGGACGGCAAGAAGCAGATGGCCCGGATTATCCGACCAAGAGGAGGAAACGCCCACAGCGGCGACATCTATGGACAGCGAGTAATCGGATCCTGTGTTACGGTCTGCGCAAAGATGATGCGACTGGACGCCACTTGTGTGGCTTTAGTGGCCGGAATCCATAAGAACCGGTGCCTTTATCTGATGAAAGATTCTGTATTATACACTCACAGGTAACAGTAATGCAGGATCCTAAAATAAATGGGGTATAAAATATAGGGGATAACATTTTAAGCAATGGATTCACAGAACGGTTCACGGGTTGAAGGGAATGGGTTAATGAAAACACGAGACTGAACTTTGCAGCGATTCACAAAGATCGTGCTCCCGGTTTCCCGCATGTGTCGCTTCCCCGCTCAGGTCCGCCGGAGTTCACCTTCTTTTTCCTGGTGCATGTGAGTGCATTGTCTTGCGACACAATTTTAAAGTTAAATCCCGAGCTTAGTCCGAATCAGTCGGGTCGTCCGACGGCACCGAACCCCCTCTGTCGCATTGAATCAATCACAACTGCGGCAAAATCCAATCACGTGCAACACAATCCCCTGCTAAATACCTGTCACAGCAGCGCAAATCCTGAAAATTTCTAAAATCCGTGAAAGTGCGGTCCTATGAACCTTAGTAAATAAGCCCCAATAAGTCTAAAAGGTACCACATATACCAGTGATGGCAATGGAGTGGGTGTCCACAGCAAGGGCTCTAAGTTCTGCCTCTGGCACCCATGCCATAGGTTCAAGCACTTATATATCCTGTTTCAAATATCGGCCTAAGCGATAGCGATATTAGAAACAATGGGCCTCATTTACTAAGGGCCCCGTGGACTTTCGTCGCAGATTTTATGCCGCTGGGACAGGGATTTAAAAGGGTTTTTTGGCGCACGCGATCAAATTTTGGCGCCAGCTTTCACGTGACAGAAATCGGGGGGTGGGCCTGTCGGACGATCCGACGGATTCGGACAAACTGCGGAATTCAACTTGTGTAGCAAGTCAAGCACTTACATGCACCAGGAAGAAGATGGTGAACTCCGGAGGACCTGAGCGGGGAAGCGACATATGCAGCATATCGGGCGCACGATCTTAGTGAATCGCAGCATAATGTGCCCCAATGGGTTCCTAAAATCGTACCTTTACCAAACCAATTCCAATTTTGGCCCATGACCAAATAATAACAATTATAATAATAATACCACCATACTGTTACCAAATAAAACTACCATAAGACCAATATTCCAAACATTAGCGCTACAATTTCCATGTAGGCAAATACCAATATGCTGATAATGAACAAAAAAATGCCTCTGTACAAAGCCTTAATAATAACGCTACATCAAAACCATGACAAAAAGACTGAAAATAACCTTCATACACAGACCAGTATGTACCGGCATATAGTAACTATATAGTAGTAGATACCAGTCCTGCACAGTGGCTGCAGTGTGATCCAATGACGTCCCTGATGTTGTCTCTTCCCTTCTATCTGATCTTCCAGGAGACTTCTTCCATTCATGACTCATCTCCGCGGGTTTATACAGACAGTTGTATACCCCTCACTCCGGACCCTCACATGTGTCATATATACCCCCCACACCATAACTATGGACACTGTCTCCCAACATATATTGTATATACCTCTCACACCACAACTAAGCACATTGTACCTTTGATATACCATATGTACTCGAGTATAAGCCAAGTTTACTCTCTTTTACCACTCCCCTGAGGCCCTCTCTTGAGTTGCGGCAGCAGAAGGTCCGGGTCTATTGGTGGCGCACAGGCTTTGCGGTCAGTTGCTTTGTGACACAATTTGATGTGTGTGTAGAGTATATATACGATGCCGGTATGTAATTCATGTATGTTGGGGCAAATTGACTTATCCGGTCCTGTCGCGATCCCCGATCCGGGCGGTTCGGCAAAGATGAAGTCCGGTGCGATTCTAATACCTCGTGCGGCCGAGTTCCTGCATCCGTCGCTTCCCCGCCGAGGTCCACCGGAGTTCACCTTCTTCTTCCCGGTGCTTGTAAGTGCATTGTCCTGCGACACCATTTGAAATGTTAAATCACTCTGACGGCAAACCCCGATTTCTGTCGCGTGCAAGCCGGGGCAGATGCGCCAAAACCCGATCGCATGCGTCAAAATCCCCTGATAAATGCGGCGCAACTCAGAAATCGTCAGGAAAACCGATAAAAAATGTGCTCCGCAGACCCTTAGTAAATGGTTTACACACTGGGGCAGATTTACTTACCCGGTCCATTCGCAATCCCGCGGCGCGTTCTCCGGTGCCGATGCACCACAATCCGATCGCGTGCGCCAAAATCCCGGGGCAATTCGGCACAAATCTGAAATATTTGGTAAACCCGACGAAAATGCGTGAATTGGATCCTTAGTAAATGAGCCCCACTAAGTTTACACACAACTTGCACCCTGGAGTCCTTTTATGCCAATGGTGACAATAACATTATGGATATTGTAGCACAAATTCTGGTTTGCTATTAAATAGTCGAAGGGGGTCACCTGAGGGGCACGTGCATGACAAAATCCAGACAAGTCAACAAAAGCAGCCAAGATAAATAAACCAAGCCCCCAGTGGGGATCTGACTTGGCTCGGATGAGGATGTTTTTCTTTTCTACTTTGGTTGTCATTCATCTCCGCATTATCCACATCGTCTGTAGGTATATTCACTGTCATTACCTGAAGGGAATGGGAAGGGGAAAAAGTGTATGGGTGCTGGTAGGCTGAGCCACATTGGCAGGGACTGATTTGGTAAACTCTGTGCAGCGCTGCGTAATCTGTGTGCTCTATATACATAAAGGAATTATTATTATTATTATTATTATTATGGGTATATATTGCAGCATTTGACTAATAAGGGACCTCAGTGACCCCATTACTCCCTATAGTACTGGACTACCTTACCCTAAGTGCCTAGCTACAGAGCGGGGGCCCTGGATGGGGTCCCACGTACCTCAGTCGGACACATCGTCGCTCCATCAGAGTAATGGAGCAGACTGACGCGCATGACTGTTCTGCTCCATTCATCTCTATGGAGCTGACGGACATTGCCAAGCACAGCGCTCACCGATCTCCATCAGCTCCATAGAGATGAATAGAGCAGAGAACGGTCATGCGCGATTTTCTGCTCCATTACTCTGACGGAGCTACAAGGGGTCCGACTGAGGTACGTGGGACCCCATCACTGAGACCCCCTATCATGTGGATAGGACCTAACTTTTATTGGTGGGAAAACCCCTTTAACTAATTACATACATGGTGCAAGAACAACTTACAGTCATATCCAATTTTTATACTACTTTTTCACAGGCGCATAGCTAAACTTCAGCCTTATTTCAATAATCGTTTTTTTTTGTAGACCTATCGGGGCACATTTACTAAGGGTCCGAATGCCGCATTTTCGTCGGGTTTGCGATTCTTTTCCGTTTTTGCCATGAATTGTCCTGGGTTTTTGGCGCACGTGTTCGGATTGTGTCGCATTAGCGACACAAATCGGGGGCGTGGCCATCGGACAACCCGACTGATTCGGACAAACCGCAGAATTTAAAAACCAAATTGTGTCGCAAGATCAAGCATTTACATGCACCGGGAAGAAGAAGGTGAACTCCGGCGGATCTCAGCGGGGGAAGCGACACATGCAGGAAATTGGACGCATGACCTTAGTGAATCGCGCCAGCTCCGAATCCTCGTCGGACAGCGCACGGCGGGGATCGGGACGGGTAAGTAAATCTGCCCCATAGACTTATACTGTTGACCGTGATCCGCAAACATAAAAAAAACAGGTCCTAAAATTCTTTCAGTTTCAGATCAGTTAAAAAATCAGTTGAAAATACTGAAAAAAAGGTCAGTATGCTATTCATGAAAATCACGGAAAGCAAAGAAATGGAAGTGTGAACAAGCCCCAACACGGATTTATGCAAATTTGGGAACAACAACATTTGAAAGAAAAAGTCTTAGATCTATGTTTGAGCTCAGCTCATGAAAAAACGGGGCAAAAAAAAAAAAAAAAAAAAGTGTTGTGTTTCTATATTGTCTTCCCCTCCAGCAGGATGAGTTATATGCAGCCGGAGGAAGGAAGTTTGTGTTTGTGAGATGTGTGAAAGCAATAAGCATCTCAGCAGGGGAGGCTGAGCTGTCCCGCACAGGATTGAAGGCTGTTTTCTATCCAAACAAGATAACAATGACCCCCACACATACTCAGTGACCACACATCATGGCTCCATAAATGTTAGTATATACTGTATGGTAACTACATCATATTGTCCAACTAATACCCATAATTCATATCATATAATACTCATAAGACTACAATAATACATTATGGCCATTCATCTTAGTAAGTTCTCTTATATTTGCAACTTTTTGGGCACATTTGTATCCATTTCATAAATTTACAACTTTTTCACTCGCCTAGCAAAGTTGGCCACACAAGAATTGTCACTGTTATATACAGTCTGATATACAGTGGGTACGGAAAATATTCAGACCCCTTTAAATTTTTCACTCTGCAGCCAATTGGTAAGATCAAAAACTGAAATATCACATGGTCATAAATATTCAGCCCCTTTGCTGTGACACTCATATTTAACTCACATTCTGTCCATTTCCTTCTGATCCTCCTTGAGATGGTTCTAGTCCTTCTTTGGAGCCCAGCTGTGTTTAATTAAACTGATTGGACTTGATTAGGAAAGACACACACCTGCCTATATCAGACGTAACAGCTCACAGTACATGTCACAGTATATGAGAATCATGAGGTCTAAGGAACTGCCCAAGGAGCTCAGAGACAGAATTGTGGCGAAGCACAGATCTGGCCAAGGTTATAAAAGAAATTACAAAATCATCAGCACTCAAGGTTTCTATGAGCACAGTGGCCTCCATAATGCTTAAATGGAAGAAGTTTGGGACATCCACAACTGTTCCTCGACTTTAGCAGCCAAACTTAACAATGGTGGGAGTAGAGTCTTGGTGAGAGAGGTAAAGAAGAATGTCAAGATCATTGTGGCTGAGCACCAGAGATGCAGTAGGGAGGTGGGAGATAGTTCCACAAAGTCATGCAAGACATATGAAAACAGTGTGGAAGGATCCCAAACTATGAGGAATAGGATTCTCTACTCTGATGAGATGGAGATTGAACTTTTTGGTGTTAATTCTAAGCGGTTGAGAAAACCAGACACTGCTCATCACCTGCCAAATACAATCCCAGCAGTGACACATGGTGGGGGCAGCATCAGGTTATTGGGGGGGGGGGGGGGGGGACATGACCCATGGAAGGAAAAATAAATGCAGCCAAATACAGAGATCTCCTGGATGAGAACCTCTTCCAGACGCTCTGGACCTCAAACTGGGCCAAACCTTCCAACAAGACAATAAGCACACAGCTAAATAACACAGCAGAGGCTTCAGAACATCTCTGTGACCATTCCTGACCGGCCCAGCCAGAGCCCGGACCTAAACCCAATGGAGCATCTCTGGAGAGACACACGAAAATGGCCTCCACCAACGTTCACCATCCAACCTGAGGAACTGGAGAGGATCTGAAAGGAGAAAATGAGTGATACATCTGTCCCAGAGTGTACATTAATGAGGAAAAAAACAAAGGGCAAGATGTATCACTCGTTTTTTTTTCTGTTGTTTTTGCACCTTTTCATTGTCACACTGTTTTTGCGCCAGTGTTGCGCCCAATAATCATTCATCATTAGAATCTTTTCATTCAGGCGCAAAAACACTCCAGCCTGACGGTGGCGTAGACTGAGAAGCAACACTGAGCTCTTGTGCAGAGCAGCTTATCCCCAGCAGCAGAGCTCAGCAGATTCTAGTACAGACACTACAGACACTACCTGCAGCCTCTGTTTACAGTTCATCACCTTCTATTTACATAACAATCTTCAGAAGCCTCAGCTCAGAGCAGGAGAGAAGTATGTAGGATTTTGCAGTTAGTACAGAGAAGTTTCCCCTGTGTAGCAGGATAGAAGAGAAGTGTGTGAGAGCTGCAGACAGGACAGAGAAGTGTTCCCATGTAGCAGGATAGAAAAGAAGTGTGTGAGAGCTGCAGACAGGACAGAGAAGTGTCCCCGTGTAGCAGGATAGAAGAGAAGTGTGTGAGAGCTGCAGACAGGACAGAGAAGTGTCCCCGTGTAGCAGGATAGAAGAGAAGTGTGTGAGAGCTGCAGACAGGACAGAGAAGTGTTCCCATGTAGCAGGATAGAAGAGAAGTGTGTGAGAGCTGCAGACAGGACAGAGAAGTGTCCCCGTGTAGCAGGATAGAAGAGAAGTTTGCAGGATTTTGTAGACAGGACAGAGAAGAGTGCCCCGTGTAGCAGGATAGAAGAGAAGTGAGAGCTGCAGACAGTACAGAGAAGTGTCCCCTGTGTAGCAGGATGACCCCACTAGTGTCTGAGGAGGATGCTGGCCAGAATTATAGGAGGGCAGCAAGAGATCAGCACTGGTGGATCCCCTCCAGGAGAAGCCCCTGCTGTGGAGATCACTGGGGACAGGGTGTCAAAGACCTGGGTGCTGCTGTGAGGGTAATTCTCATGCTGGGGTGCGGGAGAGAAAGAGAAGGAGCCTGTCGGAGGATCACATGTAAGTGTCCCAATGTAACATTGCACCTATACTGCACCTAAAGTAAAGTGATTAATATGAGACAGGAACTAGAGATGAGCGAGCACTAAAATGCTCGGGTACTCGTTATTCGAGACGAACTTTTCCCGATGCTCGAGTGCTCGTCTCGAATAACGAACCCCATTGAAGTCAATGGGAGACTCGAGCATTTTTCAAGGGGACCAAGGCTCTGCACAGGGAAGCTTGGCCAAACACCTGGGAACCTCAGAAAAGGATGGAAACACCACGGAAATGGACAGGAAACAGCAGGGGCAGCATGCATGGATGCCTCTGAGGCTGCATAATCGCACCATTATGCCAAAATTATGGGCAACAGCATGGCCATGACAGAGTGACAGAATGAAGCTAGATAGCATCTAAAACATGCAATAATTGACCCTGACACTATAGGGGACGGCATGCAGAGGCAGCGGCAGCAGGCTAGAGAGTGGCATGGCGACATACCCTAAATGGACTCAGGCTTCAAACCAATGGGTGGCAGAGAGGAACCAAAGGAGGTGAGCAAGAAGCGCTCAAATAATATCGGTACATGATAAAAGTTTGCCAGTATATTTTGTGGATTACACAGCAGGGTGGCGACAAAGTTAACATGGAAGCCATGAAAACAACCCAAATTTCTGCCTGACACAGCTCGTTTGATAAGGGGACCATGTATGGAGGCAGTGAACTAGTAGTAGATTAAAGGTGCTACAGTTAAAACTATGTTAGTTGGATCTTGGCATGGAGCTGGCGCTCCGCTGCCAGGCGAGCTTTCGCCAATCCAAGCCCCTGTCTCTAGGCTACTCCCCAAACAGCACTTCTAAGAACCTTTTGTATAAGATCAAGTGTAGTAGCGTTCTTATAAGTTTAGGATATGCCGGGTGAGGGGAATGTAAACAGATGCGCAAGAAGCGCTGAAATAATATCGGTAAATGATAAAAGTTTGCAAGTATATTTTGTGGATTACACAGCAGGGTGGCGACAAAGTTAACAAGTTTGATGTGGAATGCCCTGTAATAGCTCTTGGGCGGTGTGCCTTTTATCGCCTAGGCTCAGCAGTTTGAGCACCGCCTGCTGTCGCTTAGCGACGGCACTGCTGCTGTGCCTAGAGCTACCGACTGATGGCGCCATGCCCACGGATGGTAATTCGGAGGTGGAGGAGGGGTGGGAGGAGGTATAGTAGGCCTTTGAGACCTGGACCGAGGTAGGCCCCGCAATTCTCTGCGTCGGCAGTATATGACCAGCCCCAGGGTCAGACTCGGTCCCAGCCTGCACCAAGTTAAGTGTAGTAGCGTTCTTATAAGTTTGGGATATGGCGGGTGAGGGGAATGTAAACAGATGCCCAAGAAGCGGCTGATGCGCATGGAGCTGGCGCTCCGCTGCCAGGCGAGCTTTCGCCAATCCAAGCCCCTGTCTCTAGGCTACTCCCCAAACAGCACTTCTAAGAACCTTTTGTATAAGATCAAGTGTAGTAGCGTTCTTATAAGTTTAGGATATGCCAAGTGAGGGGAATGTAAACAGATGCGCAAGAAGCGCTGAAATAATATTGGTAAATGATAAAAGTTTGCCAGTATATTTTGTGGATAACACAGCAGGGTGGCGACAAAGTTAACAACTTTGATGTGGAATCCATGAAAACAACCCAAATTTCTGCCTGACACACCTCGTTTGATAAAGGGACGATGTATGGAGGCAGCTATATGGATGACTTTTGGAGGTAGCAATGGAGACAACGTGTGGAGGCTGCTATGGAGACAATTTAATTTGGATAGTGCCTGTATGTGGCAGTCCCAAAAATTTTTCAAACCAGAGGAGCAGGTAGGTGGCCCTCCAGTAAAATGGAATAGATTGAGTGCCTGTATGTGGCAGTCCAAAAAAATTTTCAAACCAGAGGAGCAGGTAGGTGGCCCTCCAGAAAAATTGAATAGATTGAGTGCCTGTATGTGGCACTCCCAAAAATTGTTTAAAACAGAGGACCGGGTAGGTGGCCCTCCAGAAAAATTGAATAGATTGAGTGCCTGTATGTGGCACTCCCAAAAATTGTTTAAAACAGAGGACCGGGTAGGTGGCCCTCCAGAAAAATTAAATGCATAAAGTACTATAGCTAGAGCCAGTGGGCCCTGTCAAAAAATAGCCAGTTTCCTCTGCTTTACTGTACAAAGAGGAGGAGAAGGAGGAAAATGAGGAGGAGGAGGAGTGGATCAATTATTCAGGTTGAGCTTCCTTCACCTGGTGGAGATTGGAAATTATGAGAAATCCAGGCTTTATTCATCTTAATAAGCGTCAGCCTGTCAGCGCTGTCAGTCGACAGGCGTGTACGCTTATCGGTGATGATGCCACCAGCTGCACTGAAAACCCGCTCGGACAAGACGCTAGCGGCAGGGCAGGCAAGAACCTCCAAGGCGTACAGCGCCAGTTCGTGCCACATGTCCAGCTTTGAAACACAGTAGTTGTAGGGAGCTGTGTGATCATTTAGGACGATGGTATGGTCAGCTACGTACTCCCTCACCATCTTTCTGTAAAGATCAGCCCTACTCTGCCGAGACTGGGGACAGTGTCTTGCTGGGGTGACATAAAGCTGGCAAAAGCCTTGTAAAGCGTACCCCTGCCAGTGCTGGACAAGCTGCCTGATCGCCTACTCTCCCTCGCTACTTGTCCCGCAGAACTACGCACTCTGCCGCTAGCGCTGTCAGAAGGGAAATACTGTTTCAGCTTGTGCACCAGGGCCTGCTGGTATTCATGCATTCTCACACTCCTTTCCTCTGCAGGGATGAGAGTGGAAAGATTTTGCTTGTACCGTGGGTCCAGGAGAGTGAACACCCAGTAATCGGTGCTGGAATAAATTCTTTGAACGCGAGGGTCACGGGATAGGCAGCCTAGCATGAAATCTGCCATATGCGCCAGAGTACCAACGCGTAAGAATTCACTCCCCTCACTGGCCTGACTGTCCATTTCCTCCTCCTCCAACTCCTCCAACTCCTCTTCTTCTGCCCATACACGCTGAACAGTGAAGGACTCAACAATGGTCCCCTCTTGTGTCTCGCCAACATTCTCCTCCTCTTCCTCCTCATCCTCCTCCACCTCCACCTCCTCCGATATGCGCTGAGAAACAGACCTGAGGGTGCTTTGGCTATCAACAAGGGAATCTTCTTCCCCCGTCTCTTGTGACGAGCGCAAAGCTTCCGACTTCATGCTGACCAGAGAGTTTTTCAACAGGCCAAGCAGCGGGATGGTGAGGCTGATGATGGCGGCATCGCCACTGACCATCTGTGTTGACTCCTCAAAGTTACTC
The DNA here is from genome assembly GCF_040894005.1 of Engystomops pustulosus. Classification (NCBI taxonomy): domain Eukaryota; kingdom Metazoa; phylum Chordata; class Amphibia; order Anura; family Leptodactylidae; genus Engystomops; species Engystomops pustulosus. The sequence continues at coordinate 11,931,231 of NC_092421.1, read as the reverse complement.
AGCACCTGACAGATATCAGACATCCACGTCCACTCCTCATTGTAGACTTGAGGAAGCTGACTGACCTGACTACCAGTTCTGGTGGAAGTTGACATCTGGCAGTCTACAATGGCTCGGCGCTGCTGGTAAACTCTGGATAACATGGTCAGTGTTGAATTCCACCTCGTGGGCACGTCGCACAACAGTCGGTGAGCGGGCAGTTGGAGGCGGCGCTGCGCTGCCCTGAGAGTGGCAGCATCTGTGCTGGACTTCCTGAAATGCGCAGATGCGGCGCACCTTCGTGAGCAAATCAGACAGATTGGGGTATGTCTTGAGGAAACGCTGAACTATCAGATTTAACACATGGGCCAGGCATGGCACATGTGTCAGTCTGCCGAGTTGCAGAGCCGCCACCAGGTTACGGCCGTTGTCACACACAACCATGCCTGGCTTCAGGTTCAGCGGTGCCAGCCACAGATCAGTCTGCGCCGTGATGCCCTGTAATAGCTCTTGGGCGGTGTGCCTTTTATCGCCTAGGCTCAGCAGTTTGAGCACCGCCTGCTGTCGCTTAGCGACGGCACTGCTGCTGTGCCTAGAGCTAGCGACTGTTGGCGCCGTGCCCACGGATGGTAGTTCGGAGGAGGAGGTGGAGGAGGGGTGGGAGGAGGAGGAGGCATAGTAGGCCTGAAACACCTGGACCGAGGTAGGCCCCGCAATCCTCGGCGTCGGCAGTATATGACCAGCCGCAGGGTCAGACTCGCTCCCAGCCTCCACCAAGTTAACCCAATGTTCCGTCAGCGATATATAGTGGCCCTGCCCGGCAGCACTCGTCCACGTGTCCGTGGTCAGGTGGACCTTGTCAGAAACGGCGTTGGTCAGGGCACGGATGATGTTGTCTGACAAGTGCTGGTGCAGGGCTGGGACGGCACATCGGGAAAAGTAGTGGCGGCTGGGGACCGAATACCGAGGGGCGGCCGCCGCCATGAGGTTGCGAAAGGCCTCGGTCTCTACTAGCCTATAGGGCAGCATCTCCAGGCTAAGCAATCTGGAGATGTGCACATTAAGGGCTTGGGCGTGCGGGTGGGTTGCACTATATTTGCGTTTCCGCTCCAGCGTCTGGGGTATGGAGAGCTGAACGCTGGTGGATGCTGTGGAGGATCGTGGAGGCGACGATGGGGTTTTTGTGGCAGGGTCCTGGGCAGGGGGCTGACTATCAGCTGACACAGGGGAAGGAGCAGTGGTGTGCACGGCCGGAGGTGAACGGGCTTGTTGCCACTGAGTGTGGTGTTTAGCATTCATATGCCTGCGCATACTGGTGGTAGTTAAGCTAGTAGTGGTGGAACCCCTGCTGAGCCTGGTTTGGCAAATGTTGCACACCACAGTCCGTCGGTCATCCGGTGTTTCCTTAAAGAACCTCCAGACTTCTGAAGATCTAGCCCTCGCCGCAAGAGCCCTCGCCACGGGAGCTTCACTAGTTGACACATTTGGCGCTGATGCACCAGCTCTGGCCCTGCCTCTCCGTCTGGCCCCACCACTGCCTCTTCCAACCTGTTCTGGTCGAGGACTCTCCTCCGTCTCAGAAGCACTGTGTTCACCCGGCCTCTCAACCCAGCTTGGGTCTGTCACCTCATCATCCTCCGATCCCTCAGTCTGCTCCCCCCTCGGACTTCCTGCCCTGACAACAACTTCCCCACTGTCTGACAACCGTGTCTCCTCATCGTCGGACACCTCTTTACACACTTCCACTACGTCAAGAAGGTCATCATCACCCACAGACTGTGACTGGTGGAAAACCTGGGCATCGGAAAATTGCTCAGCAGCAACCGGACAAGTGGTTTGTGACTGTGGGAAGGGTCCAGAAAACAGTTCCTCAGAGTATGCCGGTTCAAATGCCAAATTTTCCTGGGAGGGGGCAGACTGGGGGGGAGGAGGCTGAGGTGCAGGAGCTGGAGGAGTGGCGATTTCGGTGACATGGGTGGACTGCGTGGAAGACTGACTGGTGGACAAATTGCTCGAAGCATTGTCAGCAATCCACGACATCACCTGTTCGCACTGTTCTGGCCTCAACAGTGCTCTACCACGAGTCCCAGTAACTTCAGACATGAACCTAGGGAGTGTAGCTCTGCGGCGTTCCCCTGCTCCCTCATAAGCAGGTGGTGTCTCACCCCGGCCAGGACCACGGCCTCTGACCCCTGCAGTAGTTGGACGCCCACGTCCCCGCCCTCGTCCTCTACCCCTAGCCCTCGGGTTAAACATTTTTAAAATGAGAGTTATAGCTTTAATTTTTTTTTTACTTTTTTTTGTGTTTTTTTTTTTTTTTTGTGTTTTTGAGTTTTTAAAACCAAACGATGCTATCCTATTGCTATGGCTATTTTCTAGCCAAGTATGAAAGCACACTACTATGCCAGATGAGATGACGCTGAGTTATTAAACAAAATAAACGTAAAATAAAAAAGGACAAATGGCAGACTGTGCCTAATTGAAATCCAACCCCTACTAAATTTTCCCACTTCGGTCTTTGCAATGGATATGTGCGTCACTAAGCGCAAAACACAGCGGTCGCAAGTCTCACTACAAATTGCTCACAATTGGCTAGTAGATGCACTGCAGCAAGTACAGCCACCAGCAGATCAACCAGAAATCAAATATATAACGCTACTGTAGGCGTAAGTAAGCCGTTTGGATTCTCCTATGGCTATTTTCTAGCCAAGTATGAAAGCACACTACTATGCCAGATGAGATGACGCTGAGTTATTAAACAAAATAAACGTAAAATAAAAAAGGACAAATGGCAGACTGTGCCTAATTGAAATCCAACCCCTACTAAATTTTCCCACTTTGGTGTTTGAGGTGGATATGTGTGCCACTAAGAGCTAAACACAACGGTAGCAAGTCCCCCTGCTAATTCCTCACAAAATGGTACTAGATGCAAATAAAAAAAAAAAAAAGTAGAACGTTATTGTAGCCCTAAGAAGGGCTGTTGGGTTCTTGGAGAATCACTCCTGCCTAACACTATTCTAATAGAACAGCCTAACGCTTTCCCTGACCAGCAGCAGCTCTCTCCCTAGCGGCATCCAGACACAGAATGATCCGAGCAGCGCGGGCAGCGGCTAGTCTATCCCAGGGTCACCTGATCTGGCCAGCCAACCACTGCTATCGACGTGTAAGGGTACCACGTCATGCTGGGTGGAGTGCAGAGTCTCCTGGCTTGTGATTGGCTCTGTTTCTGGCCGCCAAAAAGCAAAACGGCGGGAGCTGCCATTTTCTCGAGCGGGCGAAGTATTCGTCCGAGCAACGAGCAGTTTCGAGTACGCTAATGCTCGAACGAGCATCAAGCTCGGACGAGCATGTTCGCTCATCTCTAACAGGAACTAAACTCATCACAGATGGTAGTAGCTTGTGATACAACAATGCAACAACTACACTTAAGCGCAAAACAGTGATACATTTGACCCAAAGAGTGAAACAAAAAAAAGTGAAAAATACTTTCCGTACCCACTGTGGGGGAGATTTATTAATAGTTTTTATTGATAATTTTAGTTTGCACTAAAAAACTGTCTGCACCACATTTATAAAGGGTTATAGACAGTTTTCTGTCTCTCCTATGACTAGCTCGACAAAGGGGTGTGGCCTGTAAAAGGGGCCGTCGCCTCACTCCAAAAAGGTTGGGTACGCCAGCACTGGGCTGCTGGGGGGGGGGGGGCCCACATAAGGCTGTAAAAAGGAATCCATGGGGGTTAGTGAGGCTGTTTGTTATGAATCCATAGGGGTTGAAAAAAGTAACAAGTGAACTCCAGTCCTGATCAGGTGTAAGAAAAACTGTAGAAGCAGTTGCAAAGGAGTTTTTAAAAATGTAAACCTTCTGTACAAAAGAAACATTTGAACATTTGGCTGCTATTTTCCGCGATGTACTGTCGAGAATAATCGTTTTTAAATGCATTGATAGTTCGTGACATTTGGGATATGGCAATACCTACCATGTTTATTTATTTATTTATTATTATTATTATTATTATTATTATTTTATTATATCATTTGTGGGATGATTTTAAAGTTAAAGTTTTTGAACTTTAAAAAAAAAAATTTAATTATTTTTCAGACCCCCTAGGGTACTTTAACTTTACGTTGTTTGATCAATCCTACCATATACAGTATAATAGTATATGGGGATTGTGTACATGATTTGTTACAATGTGCTATCAGCATATTGTAACAGATATTCAGAAATGACAAGTTCTCAGGTCTTATAAAAACCCGAGGCTGTCATGGTGACGGATCATCACTCTCAAGCCAATGGCGCCGCCCATGTATGTAAAGGGATAACATCACTGATTGCTGCCAGCACCGATTGCAGATGTTAAAGCTGGGTGTTTGCTGTAATGTGCAGCCAACACCCTGTCTGTATGGAGATGGCTCTGCCTGTGAGCCCTCTCCATACACCCTTTGCCTGTACTATTATGTTGATTTGAGGCAAGGGGTTAAGCGAGTGCATATGTATTTTTATTCAGTTTTTAACTACATACATTGCATATCCATTGATCTCCATTGTCTGGCTGAAATGGTTCAAGGAGCGGAGGTTGGTCACATTCTCGCTCGTTGCCATCACCCAAAGGTAAGTGATCCCCATTTGTATCATGTTGAACACTGATGTGTTGAGACGCTGCTCTCTTGGATGCAGAACATGAACATCAGAACATCCCCATTTGGATTCGGGTTTCCTTGAATGTGCCATGTTCATGATTCTCTTGCCATCAGCCTTCTGTCTCCAGGTTCATAGTCATAGAAGACTGTTACAAGGTTGTCCAATTGGACTAACACTTGCCAAATGTGGAGGTGGGCTTGGTAGTATATAACAGTATAACAGCACCAGCTTCACAGCTCTGAGCTCTGCTCCCTGTGGGAATCCTACATTTTGTTGTTTCGTGCCAAGCACTAAGTCATTCATCAACCCAGTCACCGATGAAGAGAAAGACTTACACTATATTTACATTGTCTATGGGGGATGTTGTTCTTGTCCTAAACTGTGCGTTGGTAAAACCATTGAAAAAATAACATAGGAGAAGATCTGGACATTAGTTCTCTTCCATCCAAAAAGTAGACCCAGTTAGCCCCCCCCCCCACCACCACCACCGCATGTGTGTAATACATGATGGAGATTTAATGCAGATTAGATTCTGTGGTCTCATACACTGACACTCTGGACCTAGACAAGGACATCACATAAAAGACTGTTTTTCATACCCCCTGGTTATTTTGTGTTCACACGCAATGTTAGATAAGAGACTTGTCCTATTCCTGGATGTCCAGTCCGCTTAAAATGACTTGAAATCCATAGAAAACATGTTGCAAGAAATATATACAGTGCCTTGCGAAAGTATTTGTGAACCTTCCATTGTAGATTTTGCTTTATGTTTGGGATCATTATCTTGTTGGAAGATAAATCTCCTTCCCAGTCTCAGGTCTTTTGCAGACTCCAACAGGTTTTCTTCTAGGGTGGTCCTGTATTTGGCTCCATCCATCATTCCATCAATTTTAGCTATCTCCTCTGTCCCTGCTTAAGAAAAGCCCAAACCATGATGCTGCTCCCACCATGTGTGACAGTGGGGATGGTGCCTCCGCCATGTGTGACAGTGGGGATGGTGCCTCCACCATGTGTGACAGTGGGGATGGTGCCTCCACCATGTGTGACAGCGGGGATGGGGCCCCCACCATGTGTGACAGTGGGGATGGGGCCCCCACCATGTGTGACAGCGGGGATGGGGCCCCCACCATGTGTGACAGCGGGGATGGTGCCCCCACCATGTGTGACAGTGAGGATGGTGCCCCCACCATGGGTGACAGTGGGGATGAGGTGTGCAGGGTGATGAGCTGTGTTGCTTTTACAGCAAACATATCATACGGCATTGTGGCCAATAAGTTGGATTTTGGTATCATCTGACCAGAGCCCCTTCTCCCACATGTTTGGTGTCTCTCCGGTGACTTGTGGCAAACTATAAACAAGACTTTTTATGGATATCTTTGAGAAATGGCTTCTTCTTGCCTCTTCCATAAAGGGCAGATTTGTGCAGTGACTGCTTGTTGTCCTATGGACGGACTCTCCCTCCTCAGCTGTAGATCTCTGCAGCTCATCCCTAGTGATCATGGGCCTCTTGGCGGCATCTCTGATTAGTCTCCTCCTTGTGTGAGATGAAGGTTAGAGGGACGGCCAGGTCTCGGTAGATTTGGAGGGTCTGATCCTCCTTCCATTACAATATGACACTTGCACTCGGCTCCCGGGGAGGTTTAAAGTTTGTGAAATCTTTTTGTATCCAAATCCGGCTTTATACTTCTCCACATGAGTATCAGGACCTGCCCGGTGTGTTCCTTCATGATGCAGAACCTGAGATATCACAGAGCAGGGGATTTATATGGAGACCTGGTAACACACAGGGGGACTATATTCATATCAGTCATTCAGGACGACATTGGATCAGTCAGAGATCAGAGACGGAACTTCTGGAGGGAAAGTAAAGGGGCCGAATAATATTACACCCCAATTTTCAGTTTATTATTTTTTATAAATGTTTCAACTATCAAATAAATTTAGTTCCACTTCACACTTGTGTCCGACTTGTTGTTGATTCTTCACCAAAAAAATTACAATTTTACATCTTTATGTTTGAAGCCAGAAATGTGGCAAAAGGTAGAAAAGTTTAAGGGGCGGAATACATTCACAAGGTGCAGCATGTCACCTGAAGCCTATAGTTTAGCCACTTACATCACTGACCAAATAACAGGTAACCTTACCTTGACCCCTTTCTGTAATCCTGACCCTGACTCTTCCTATTATAATTTCGGCACTAGGAGCTGATTACTAAAGTAAGCAGCTCTTAGTGCTTGAACAAACACCGCAGTGTTAGAGTGATAGCGTTACCGGAAACCTCCAATAACGCTATCTAAGACTGCAGCGGGGTACAATGTAATCGTCGTACCGCTTGCAAAGCTGTCTGACGTATTCATGAGGGGGCGGGGTTGGGGCATGGCTAGGGGCGGTGACTGCCGCATGACGCGCGGCAGTTACCGGCCCCCTATGGAGCGAGCGAGGCGGTCCGGGGAAGAGGCAGCGCCTCGGACCGCCCCCTCATGAATACATCGGACCGCTTTGCGACCGGTACGACGATTACATTGTACCCCGCTGCAGTGTTAGATAGCGTTACCAGAGGTTGGAGAAATTTTAGTCCTCTTTAACTACTAATCAAGATTGGATGAAATGAAAACTGATGGAGTGATACACTGCTGGGATTTAGTCTTATAGCCTCAGTATACAGTCGATCCCCTACTTAAGAACACCCGACTTACAGACGACCCCCAGTTACAAACGGACCTCTGGATGTTGGTAATTTCATGTACTTTATCCTTAGGCTACAATAAACAGCTGTAACAGTTATCACAGGTGTCTGTAATCCAGATTTATTGTTAATCCTAATCCAACATTTTTAAAATCCAATTGTCACAGAGGCCAGAAAAATTCTGTCTGGGGTTACAGTTATAAAATATACAGTTCCGACTTAGATACAAATTCAACTTAAGAACAAACCTACAGACCCTAACTTGTACGTAACCCAGGGACTGCCTGTATATTTAATTAGCAATGCGGAGCTTTGGAGTAGGATATCATGGATGAGCCTGGACATATACATGACCCCACTCCTACTCCTCATATAGCGCCAGGTGTATAAAAGAACACTCTTTATTAAAATATGTAGGTCCCAGACTAATTTTGTTACAATATTTTGCAATTAATAATACATCTTAATCAACCATCTTCCCTGTAGTGTCTATTGCCAATAGAAGAACTCTTCCTCCAAACAGATACCTCATCAACCGATACAACAAAAAACTTTTGGATGCAGATTCAGGAATTTCGGGATAAAAACACTCTAGAGAGAGTTCCAACATATCTGCACGGTCAAGGTTTCTATTAAAATGTGGTTTTGTCTCAAAATCTAATGACAAATGACGTCTCGTCATAGATCTTACTTGGATCCATTTCTTGTCAAGAAAAACTTCAAAATTAGGAAGCCCACAAGACGGGCGAAAAGTGTGGGGCTCCACCTCTTACATATGGTAATATAATCAGTATTTATTAGGCGATCAGCACATGGATATGTGGCCTTAAAGGGGTTTTCCCATTTCAGCAAATTAATGTTATTGTCTGTATTATAAAAAGTTATACAACTTTCCAATATACTTTCTGTATCAATTCCTCACAGTTGTCTAGTTCTCTGCTTGCTGTCATGCTATAGAAAGCCTCTGTGTTTACCTCCAGTGGACAGAAATCTGACCATGGTCACACAGGTGCACGGCTCGTTATATCACACAGCTCTGATTACTCTATGTGATATAACGAGCCATGCACCTGTGTGACCAGTACTATAATACTGCCCCCTATGTACAAGAATATAACTACTATAATACTGCCCCCTATGTACAGGAACATAACTACTATAATACTGTCCCCTACGTACAGGAATATAACTACTATAATACTGCCCCCTACGTACAGGAATATAACTACTATAATACTGCCCCCTACGTACAGGAATATAACTACTATAATACTGCCCCCTATGTACAAGAATATAACTACTATAATACTGCCCCCTATGTACAGGAATATAACTACTATAATACTGCCCCCTATGTACAGGAATATAACTACTATAATACTGCCCCCTATGTACAAGAATATAACTACTATAATACTGTCCCCTATGTACAGGAATATAACTACTATAATACTGCCCCCTACGTACAGGAATATAACTACTATAATACTGCCCCCTATGTACAGGAATATAACTACTATAATACTGCCCCCTATGTACAAGAATATAACTACTATAATACTGCCCCCTATGTACAAGAATATAACTACTATAATACTGCACCCTATGTACAAGAATATAACTACTATAATACTGCCCCCTATGTACAAGAATATAACTACTATAATACTGCCCCCCTATGTACAAGAATATAACTACTATAATACTGCCCCCTATGTACAAGAATATAACTACTATAATACTGCCCCCTATGTACAAGAATATAACTACTATAATACTGCCCCCTATGTACAGGAATATAACTACTATAATACTGCCCCCTATGTACAGGAATATAACTACTATAATACTGCCCCCTATGTACAGGAATATAACTACTATAATACTGCCCCCTATGTACAAGAATATAACTACTATAATACTGCCCCCTATGTACAAGAATATAACTACTATAATACTGCCCCCTATGTACAAGAATATAACTACTATAATACTGCCCCCTATGTACAAGAATATAACTACTATAATACTGTCCCCTATGTACAGGAATATAACTACTATAATACTGCCCCCTATGTACAGGAATATAACTACTATAATACTGCCCCCTATGTACAAGAATATAACTACTATAATACTGCCCCCTATGTACAAGAATATAACTACTATAATACTGCCCTCTATGTACAGGAATATAACTACTATAATACTGCCCCCTATATACAGGAATATAACTACTATAATACTGCCCCCTATGTACAGGAATATAACTACTATAATACTGTCCCCTATGTACAGGAATATAACTACTATAATACTGCCCCCTATGTACAAGAATATAACTACTATAATACTGCCCCCTATGTACAAGAATATAAATTACTATAATACTGCCCCTATGTACAGGAATATAACTACTATAATACTGCCCCCTATGTACAGAGATATAACTACTATAATACTGCCCCCTATGTACAAGAATATAAATTACTATAATACTGCCCCTATGTACAGGAATATAACTACTATAATACTGCCCCCTATGTACAGAGATATAACTACTATAATACTGCCCCCTATGTACTGGAATATAACTACTATAATACTGCCCCCTATGTACAAGAATATATCTACTATAATACTGCCCCCTATGTACAGGAATATATCTACTATAATACTGCCCCCTATGTACAGGAATATAACTACTATAATACTGCCCCCTATGTACTGGAATATAACTACTATAATACTGCTCCCTATGTACAAGAATATAACTACTATAATACTGCCCCCTATGTACAGGAATATATCTACTATAATACTGCCCCCTATGTACAGGAATATAACTACTATAATACTGCCCCCTATGTACTGGAATATAACTACTATAATACTGCCCCCTATGTACAAGAAAATATCTACTATAATACTGCCCCCCATGTACAGGAATATAACTACTATAATACTGCCCCCTATGTACAAGAATATAACTACTGTAATACTGCCCCCTATGTACTGGAATATAACTACTATAATACTGCTCCCTATGTACAAGAATATAACTACTATAATACTGCCACTATGTACAGGAATATATCTACTATAATACTGCCCCCTATGTACAGGAATATAACTACTATAATACTGCCCCCTATGTACTGGAATATATCTACTATAATACTGCCCCCTATGTACAGAGATATAACTACTATAATACTGCCCCCTATGTACTGGAATATAACTACTATAATACTGCCCCCTATGTACTGGAATATATCTACTATAATACTGCCCCCTATGTACAGAGATATAACTACTATAATACTGCCCCCTATGTACTGGAATATAACTACTATAATACTGCCCCCTATGTACAAGAATATATCTACTATAATACTGCCCCCTATGTACAAGAATATATCTACTATAATATTGCCCCCTATGTACAAGAATATAACTACTATAATACTGCCCCCTATGTACAAGAATATAACTACTATAATACTGCCCCCTATGTACAAGAATATAACTACTATAATACTGTCCCCTAAGTACAAGAATATAACTACTATAATACTGCCCCCTATGTATAGGAATATAACTACTATAATACTACTCCCTATGTTCAAGAATATAACTACTATAATACTGCCCCCTATGTACAAGAATATAACTACTATAGTACTGCCCCCTATGGACAAGAATATTACTACTATAATACTGCCTCCTATGTACAAGAATATAACTACTATAATACTGCCCCCTATGTACAAGAATATAACTACTATAATACTGCCCCCTATGTACAAGAATATAACTACTATAATACTGCCCCCTATGTACAAGAATATAACTACTATAATACTACCCCCTATGTACAAGCATATTACTACTATAATACTGTCCCCTATGTACCGGAATATAACTACTATAATACTGCCCCCTATGTACAAGAATATAACTACTATAATACTGCTCCTATGTACAGGAATATAACTACTATAATACTGCTTCCTATGTACAAGAATATAACTACTATAATACTGCCCCCTATGTACAGGAATATAACTACTATAATACTGCCCCCTATGTACAGGAATATAACTACTATAATACTGCCCCCTATGTACAGAGATATAACTACTATAATACTGCCCCCTATGTACTGGAATATAACTACTATAATACTGCCCCCTATGTACAAGAATATATCTACTATAATACTGCCCCCTATGTACAGGAATATATCTACTATAATACTGCCCCCTATGTACAGGAATATAACTACTATAATACTGCCCCCTATGTACTGGAATATAACTACTATAATACTGCTCCCTATGTACAAGAATATAACTACTATAATACTGCCCCCTATGTACAGGAATATATCTACTACAATACTGCCCCCTATGTACAGGAATATAACTACTATAATACTGCCCCCTATGTACTGGAATATATCTACTATAATACTGCCCCCTATGTACAGAGATATAACTACTATAATACTGCCCCCTATGTACTGGAATAAAACTACTATAATACTGCCCCCTATGTACAAGAATATATCTACTATAATACTGCCCCCTATGTATAAGAATATATCTACTATAATACTGCCCCCTATGTACAGGAATATAACTACTATAATACTGCCCCCTATGTACAAGAATATAACTACTGTAATACTGCCCCCTATGTACTGGAATATAACTACTATAATACTGTTCCCTATGTACAAGAATATAACTACTTTAATACTGCCACTATGTACAGGAATATATCTACTATAATACTGCCCCCTATGTACAGGAATATAACTACTATAATACTTCCCCCTATGTACTGGAATATATCTACTATAATACTGCCCCCTATGTACAGAGATATAACTACTATAATACTGCCCCCTATGTACTGGAATATAACTACTATAATACTGCCCCCTATGTACAAGAATATATCTACTATAATACTGCCCCCTATGTACAAGAATATATCTACTATAATACTGCCCCCTATGTACAAGAATATAACTACTATAATACTGCCCCCTATGTACAAGAATATAACTACTATAATACTGCCCCCTATGTACAAGAATATAACTACTATAATACTGCCCCCTATGTACAAGAATATACCTACTATAATACTGCCCCCTATGTACAAGAATATAACTACTATAATACTGCTCCTATGTACAAGAATATAACTACTATAATACTGTCCCCTAAGTACAAGAATATAACTACTATAATACTGCCCCCTATGTATAGGAATATAACTACTATAATACTACTCCCTATGTACAAGAATATAACTACTATAATACTGCCCCCTATGTACAAGAATATAACTACTATAGTACTGCCCCCTATGTACAAGAATATAACTACTATAGTACTGCCCCCTATGTACAAGAATATTACTACTATAATACTGCCTCCTATGTACAAGAATATAACTACTATAATACTGCCCCCTATGTACAAGAATATAACTACTATAATACTGCCCCCTATGTACAAGAATATAACTACTATAATACTGCCCCCTATGTACAAGAATATAACTACTATAATACTACCCCCTATGTACAAGCATATTACTACTATAATACTGTCCCCTATGTACCGGAATATAACTACTATAATACTGCCCCCTATGTACAAGAATATAACTACTATAATACTGCTCCTATGTACAGGAATATAACTACTATAATACTGCTTCCTATGTACAAGAATATAACTACTATAATACTGCCCCCTATGTACAGGATTATAACTACTATAATACTGCCCCCTATGTACAAGACTATAACTACTATAATACTGCCCCATATGTACAGGAATATAACTACTATAATACATCTCCTTATGTACAAGAATATAACTACTATAATACTGCCCCCTATGTACAGAGATATAACTACTATAATACTGCCCCCTATGTACAGGAATATAACTACTATAATACTGCCCCCTATGTACAAGAATATAACTACTATAATACTGCCTCCTATGTACAAGAATATAACTACTATAATACTGCCCCCTATGTACAAGAATATAACTACTATAATACTGCCCCCTATGTACAAGAATATAACTACTATAATACTGCCTCCTATGTACAAGAATATAACTACTATAATACTGCCCCCTATGTACAAGAATATAACTACTATAATACTGCTTCCTATGTACAAGAATATAACTACTATAATACTGCCCCCTATGTACAGGAATATAACTACTATAATACTGCCCCCTATGTACAAGACTATAACTACTATAATACTGCCCCATATGTACAGGAATATAACTACTATAATACATCTCCCTATGTACAAGAATATAACTACTATAATACTGCCCCCTATGTACAGAGATATAACTACTATAATACTGCCCCCTATGTACAGGAATATAACTACTATAATACTGCCCCCTATGTACAAGAATATAACTACTATAATACTGCCTCCTATGTACAAGAATACAACTACTATAATACTGCCCCCTATGTACAAAAATATAACTACTATAATACTGCCCCCTCTGTACAAGAATATAACTACTATAATACTGCCCCCGATGTATAAGAATATAACTACTATAATACTGCCCCCTATGTACAAGAATATAACTACTATAATACTGCCCCCTATGTACAAGAATATAACTACTATAATACTGCCCCCTATGTACAAGAATATAACTACTATAATACTGCCCCCTATGTACAAGAATATAACTACTTTAATACTGCCCCCTATGTACAGGAATATAACTACTATAATACTGCCCCCTATGTACAGGAATATAACTACTATAATACTACCCCCTATGTACAAGAATATAACTACTATAATACTGCCCCCTATGTACAAGAATATAACTACTATAATACTGCCTCCTATGTACTGGAATATAACTACTATAATACTGCCCCCTATGTACAAGAATATAACTACTATAATACTGCCCCCATGTAAAAGAATATAACTACTATAATACTGCCCCCATGTAAAAGAATATAACTACTATAATACTGCCCCGTATGTACAGGAATATAACTACTATAATACTGCCCCCTATGTCGAGAATATAACTACTATACTACTGCCCCCTATGTCGAGAATATAACTACTATAATCCTGCCCCCTTTGAGAATTAATCTTATATTAGTGTAGTTACTAAAGTCAGTGTGTGTTGCTGAATTGCTCTAAGTACCAGAGTCATATGGTCTCCTAGCGGGAAGCACAGGACACAAGGAAAGGAAGGAACAGCATTTACAGCGCAGCTACATCTTAGCGGAAGAAGACTCATCCTGTTGTATTCTTGTTTCCTGTCCATATCTAGCATTAAGCAGAATGTTTATTGACTGGTATAATTACATCTCCAACTACACACATTTACTTATCTAAATCTATCATCATAGTAATAAACACTAATATAATGGGGCACATTTACTTACCCGGTCCTGCGCGTTCCCCGACCGCCGCGATCGTGCGCTGGATTTCCTGCATGTGTCGCTGCCTGCTGAGGTCCGCCGGAGTTGACCTTCTTCTTCCTGATGCATGTAAGTGCATGACTTCCGACACTATTTTAAAGTTAAATCCCGCGCTCAGTCCGAATGAGTCGGATCGTCCATTGGCCGCCCTCCGATTTCTGTTGCATGAAATTCGGCACTGATGCGCCAAAATGCAATCGCGTGCGACACAATCCCCTTCTAAATCCCTGTCCCAGCTGCGCGATCCCCGAAAACATCAGAAAACCCGATGGAAATGTGGCTGCGGGACCCTTGGTAAATAAGCCCCAATATGTTCTAGTAAACGGGGGGGGGGGGGGGGGGAGGAGGGTTATTAGTCCCACAACTTTGTTTTGCAGGGTTAAAGGGATTGTACCAACTTAGGAAGTTATCCCTCATCCATAGGACAGTTTACCGGTGAGTGCCTGACTGCAGGACCCCCACCAATCCTGATAATGGGACCCCGAGAAATCTGGAGAACAGAGATCCCATTCTCACTAATTAGTGAATTAGTAAGTCGAGTATTTGTCCTGCTGCTGCATTCACCTCTATGAGATTGCCACGCCTCTTTCTCCGCCTCTCGGTAGCAGCTCCCGTAGTACTGGACACATGCTCGTCCTGCTGCTTAACGAATTAGTGAGATCCCAGGGGTTGGACCCTCAACGATCCCCTTGTTATCGGATAGACCATAAATTCCTAAGTTGGTACATCCACTTTAAGAGAGTAAGGATATCCACGGGATACGGCCTAACTTGCTGATCAGTGAGGGTCTCAGTGCTGAGACCCACAGATCGCGAAAACATTGCTCCGTCAGATTACCAGAGCAGACGGCCGCGCATGACCGTTCTGTTCCATTTATCTCTATGATGGAGATTGGTGACCGCAGCACTTGGCAATTGCCGTCAGCCCCATGGAGATTAATGGGTCCGATGCAGGTACGTGGGACCCCATGGGACTCCTTGTTTTTGTGATCTTCGGGGGTCTCAGCACAAAGTCCCCTACTTATCAGCAAGTTAAGCCCTATCCCGTGAATAGGGCCTAACTTTTGTTCGTGGGAAAACCCCTTGAATAGGAGGAAATGCGGGCACAAGAGAACCCATCCCTGTCAACATCTCCTGCCCCTCCTGAAGTCCACAGCAACCAATGATGTGCGGCTTTAATATAGCACTGAACGAGGCTTGTGTCTGCAGGAGAAGGAGGCCGCAGGCCCTGTCTGATGGACTCTGTGCTGTGCCCACAATTCTGAGTACCACCTCTGGCACCGGTGTCATAGTTCCGCCACCACTGGCTTAGGGTTTACATGTAGAATTATGGGAATTTACAGTATTAGGCTACATTCACACTGCCGCATGGGGGACATATATACGGCCTATATAGGTCCCCCATAGACGGCAATGGGTGCACGGCTCCCTACGGCTCCCTACCGTACCGCTCCGTACCCCGTGAAAAGATAGGACGTGTTCTATCTTTTCATGGCATACGGCACCGTGCGCCATGTATCCCTATGGAGAGGGGCAGCACTCACCTCCTCCTGCTCTCCCCGCGCGCTGCAGTGTGCCCGCCGTTTTTCGGTACGGCGGGCAACGGCTGTGTGAATCCAGCCTTAACCCTTTTATTTCTCTGCTGTAGACAGTGAAATACAGTCAGAAACTGCAGGAAGTGAGTGACAGCTGCTTGAAAATCTTAGAGAAAAAGGCACAAAACCTTCTGACACTGGAGGAAAAGAGAGAGGAAAGTTTTGACATACAGGATAGTGGTTCAGGAAGAGGAAACTGCGTGAAGGAATTGCTTCCTCAACCCCTCTCCCTAGTACATGACATAAGTGCAGCAGCATCGTAAAGCTGCAGGTCCGATCATAACTTTTTGATCTGAGTCTTAAACCCAATTGGTTGTGCATTAAAGGAAATCTACAGGGCCGGCGCCAGCACTGGCACACTTGGGCAAATGCTGGGGCCCAGAGCTGCTGGGGGGCCCACACAACTGAATCTCAGTCCCCCGCAGCCTTGCAATGTTTGGTGAGTGGTGAGGGGCACTGCAAGTCATAAGTGGATATACCGAATCCATGGGGATGATGGGTGTGCATAAAAATAATCATGTTGGGGCTTTATATAATATAACTATGAGGGAGTTGTTTTGGATGATAAACTAACAAATATTTTAGGGAACAGGAAACTGTTTTACTTTCTGAATTTATGATGCTCCACGTGAGTTCACTGCAAAGGGGCCCACCATGGCTCTGTCACACAGGGGCCTCCTGACACCTGGAGCCGACCCTGGAAATCTACAACTGGAATCATGCATGGATAAACAAGGGGCACTCATAGATCTAGGCCCTGTGGTAATCTTATATTTGTTATCTATGGCCTCCTTTCTTCTAAAATGACTTCTAAAATTATGCTAATAAGCCTGATGTAGTAATGGACTATAATATATGTAGTTTGGATGGTAGCCGAGGCCCAATCCCTCTAATCATCCACCAAATTTTATAATGGGCGCCGGGGAGAGGCACTTCCTCTTGCCCGCGCCACCGGTGAAGCTGTCCCTCCCTCCCTACTGTTACTGTTTTTTATTGCATAATATGAAGTCACAGCTGGCGGAAGGAAAGGAGATTTGTGGAGAGATGATGGAGATTTGCCCGGAAGTCGCAGTGTTGGCCAGGAGTCCGGCCGAGCAAACCGCTACGGGCAGTTGCGGTTGGCACAGAGAAAGAAGAGCTAACAGTGCTGTTTAATTTTGGAAGATTGTTAAACCAAGTTAATAAATAGCTGTGACCTTTTTTCACCCAACAGGAAGCCTCATTGTCTTTTATTCTTTGGGTAGTTTTTTATTAGTTTATAACTTTGTCTGTTATAAATACGGGTTTGGGGAGGTCTTTTGAAGTGCCTTATAGGTGAGTTGGGTGTTCAGTTTACCACCTCCCAGTCTGTGTCACTTCAGAAGCCTCTATCTATGGTTCTATAACTCCTAGTTTTGTGACATATTGGGGCACATTTACTTACCCGGTCCTGCGGAGTTCACCCGAAGTGCATTGTCCAACCAGAATGCACTGTGCCGCGATTCACTATGATTGTGCGCCCGATATCCTGCATGTGTCGCTTCCCTGCTCAGGTCCGCCAGAGTTCACCTTTCTCTTCCTGGTGCATGTAAGTGCATTGGTTGCGACAATTTGAATGTTAAATCCCGCGTCCAGTCCGAATCAGTCGGGTTGTCTGATGGCACGCCCCCCCATTTCTGCCGCATGAAAGCAGCGCAGCTGTTCCACAATCCGATCGCGTGCGACACAATCCCCTGCTAAATATCTGTCCCAGCGGCGCAAATCCCGAAAATGTTGGGAAGTCCGACGGAAATGCGAACCACGGACCCCAAGTAAATAAGCCCCATTAACTCGTCCTGACCTTCCGCTGACGAAAGACATCAGCAGGCGCGGTTCCTGAGTCTGTAGCGACATCTATTGACGTTGCTGCAGTTTTCTTCAGCTTCCGCACTAATCTCGGGAGCAGCACCGGGAGATGCAGGGAGGGGAGAAGCGGTGTATTACTAATGCAATGCAGAAAGGAGCAGAGCCGCCACTAGCGGTCTGTAGGGGTTAATCAGAGCTGCTGGGTCTGATCAGATCCAGTCCAGCTCTAATCCAATATCTGCCCCCACACAGGGTTGTTTGTTACAGGGGCTTTTACAGATGCTCCAGTTCCAGGTGAATACCAGAAATATGAGGTGAGTACCAGAAAAAAGGTGAAAATACATTTATATTCCCCAATAAAAGAAAAAAAATCCCCCACTACACTATAAAAATCATTGCCATAGTTGCCCTGTTTGCCCCAGACTCTACATATAGGGGCTTATTTACCCGCGGCCGCATTTTCACCTCGCATGCCTGGCCCCGCCTACGCGGGGGCATGTCCTTGTTGGTCCGACAGGTGATTTCGACGTAAGCCGAGAGGGTCCAGAACACAGGCCAAGCTGTGACTACCAACAAACAACAGTGAAAAAACACATTAAAAAACACAACAATGTACAAAAACAAACTGGTAAAATATACTTAACAAAAATGTCACCTAGCAAATACTTAACAAAAATGAAAAACAGTATTTAAAGGGGTTGTCCGAGTTAAAAAAAAAATATATATATATGTGGCCGGGAGGGGGGTGACTAAAACAATAAAGCTGTACTTACCTCCAGTGCCCTCCGGTATCCAGCGCTGCTGTCGCTCCGGTCCGGGCGCCATGTAAACAAACATGGCCGCCGGAGCAGCGCTGGACTCAGCTTCCGGCCGGCCGTGGCCGGGTACGCCTATCCGTCCCTATACACAGCATTGTGTATGGGGGCCGGAAGGTTGTCGGGTCCGGCCGGAACTGAGTCCAGCGCTGCTCCGGCGGCCATGTTTGTTTACATGGCGTCCGGACCGGAGCGACAGCAGCGCTGGATACGGGAGGGCACCGGGAGGTAAGTACATCTTTATTGTTTTAGTCAGCCCGCTCCCGGCCACATATAATTTTTTTTTAAAACTCGGACAACCCCTTTAAGGGTGGGCGGGTGGGAATCTCTTGAGCGCGGAGCAAGTCCAAAAGAGGCTGGACTAGCTCCGCGCTCTAGGCTAAATAGCCCAGAACTAGCGCCATCAAGTGGCCAGGCGCACTTCCTGGCCACTTGATTGGCTGCACAAAAAAAAACCCTGGCAAGGGACGGCCAAAAAAGGGGGGGGGTAATTTAACTAAGGAATAAACCATAAAAAAGGGGGGGGGGGGACACTGCCAGTCCTGCCGTCCCCAGGCTTAAACAGCCTGCGGGCTAGGAAGTCTTTCAGAGCACATGAGGCTTATTGCTTTGTGAGCCATAGCTAAATACATAGGGGGATATTTATCATACGCTGGCTCATGGCCGGCCGCCCCCCCCCCCCCACACACACACATCACGCCCCACTGGCGTGAAAGTGGCAGTGGGGGCTAAATAATTGCAAGTGCTAGCAATAAGCTAGCATTTGCAATTATTTCAGGGCCTCTACGTGGTGCAGAGGTCCTGATAAATATGCCCTTTAGTTGCATAATGGGTTCTGAATAATGAGATTCTTATCTTTAATATGACACCAGCAGCACGTTTCTAGGTGCTACAGAACAGGAGATGGGGGCCTCTGAATTGACTCTACTCCGGCAACCACTAAACTTCACTCATCTCAAGCAAAAATGGGATGAAAAGAGTCATATTTGCCAGAATTTGGGGAGATTTATGTAACAGGTACCCAGCTCAAATTTCACAGAAAGGACATCCCCTGCCTGAGATGGACAGTAATTTAGTGGGGTAAAACCTGGTGACTTGTTCCCTCTAATGCAAGAACAATCTATCATTTAATCAAGACTTTTTACTCTTCACCTTCTAAACGCCGTAATTTTTTATTCTATGCAATGTACTGAGAAGCTAGAAAAAAAATTAAAATTTTGTTGTTGCACCAAATGTCCATGTGAAAGGGGCCTAATGGTGGTTTTATTTAACATATTAGTAAAATCTAGTTCTGCCACAGCAGAAACCTCTAGGTTGTTAATCAGGAAAAAATTCTACTTTTGCAGTTTTAATAGGTTTTAAAAAATTAAAACCTTTTGTACAAAAAATAAAATGTCTTCCTTTTACCCTATTCTAAGGCTAATAACCTTTTCGCACTTCTGTGTGCAGAGTTGTGTAAGGTGTAATTTTTTGCAGGACATGATGACATTTTCAGTGCTACCATGTGTGTGCCTGTATGACCTTTTCATCACTTTTTATTAAATTTTTTATGTCTTGCAAAATAACAAAAAAGTGGCGTTTCTGACATTTGGGGGCGCTATTTTCTGTTACGGGGTTGACTGCCGGGAATAACCATGAGAGATCGAGCGTTTTCACACATGATCTGTTACATTGTGCCACTGGCATATTGTAGTAGATCTGCTGAAAAGACCCCAGGCTGTTAAGGCGACATATTGTGCTACGCCCATGATGTCACAGGGAGCAACGATCACTGCCATAATGGTTGCGCCCATACGCCATCGATATCTATGCCAGCATGGATGACTATCCTTGGCAGGACTACAAGCCGTGGCAACCGACCGGCCCTGTCCGTTGATATCATGGTGGGCGTCAATTGGCTATCCAAGATGGCAGCACCAACCGGCAGCGCTGTTAGGTTAACTGCCGTGATCAGTGACAGCACCATCCACGGCAGTTAGAGGGGTGACACCTGCCGTGTATGGAAAGAGGTCATTTGGTGAACTCTCTCCATACACCCACCACAGCACCACAACGTGACAGTATGTCGTGGTGCGTGAAGAGCTTAAACAGCATGGGCTCAAAGATCAAAAAGACATGTGATAGACCAAAGCAATATATGACATATGAGGAATCCTATCTGTGTCCACTTTGAGTTAAGGGAAAACTGTGTTGTAAATGGTTATTAAATAGAAAATCAGTTTTACCACTTAAAGGGGTTGGCCACTTTACCTCATGGTTTTGTGATGTGAGTGTAAGTGTGGTGGTAGGGGAAGTTATAAGGTCATTTACCAATATACATCAATTAATAGTTCTGCTCCACTTTCCTGATATGTAAAGCG
This sequence comes from Engystomops pustulosus, assembly GCF_040894005.1. Lineage (NCBI taxonomy): Eukaryota > Metazoa > Chordata > Amphibia > Anura > Leptodactylidae > Engystomops > Engystomops pustulosus. The sequence continues at coordinate 11,909,807 of NC_092421.1, read as the reverse complement.
ACGCCTTTTACCTCATGATTTCCTGATATGTAAAGTGACGCCTTTTACCTCATGATTTCCTGATATGTAAAGTGAAGCCTCCTGTCATTTACCTCATCAGCCAGAGATTCCTGACCATAAAATGGTCCGAGCTGGAGGGTTATATGGTCTCTGACAATAAACAATATCCCTGCTAGGACCTTAAGATAGTATTCATGACTATAAGATTAAGGTCCTGGCAAGGCGCTTTTCTTATGGTCAGAGATCACATGACCCTCCATCTTGTGGCCATTTTATGGACAGGAATGTCTGGCTGATGAGGTAAATGACAGGAGGCTTCACTTTACATATCAGGAAATCATGAGGTAAAAGGCGTCACTTTACATATCAGGAAATCATGAGGTAAAAGGCGTCACTTTACATATCAGGAAAGTGGAGCAGAACTATTATTAGATCTATATTGGTAATTTACCTCATATCCTGCCCCTCACATATTACAGAAAACATGAGGTAAAGTGGCCAAACCCTTAAATATCCAACATTCAATAAGAAATATGACAGGATGACTATCACTCAGTAAGAGAAGTTCACTTTAAAATCATTGTAATTTTTAATGCTAACATTGTAAAAAAAAAAAAAATGTGTAAAAGGCAATAAGTATGTACAGAACTGCACATAAACAATACCCCCCACCCTCCAAGCAGTCTATTAAGTGCTGTAGTCTTTGGGGGTCTTACAATATGGACTCCACTCGTTATTTTCCAAGGAAGAATTGTCTACAAGAAGAAAAGTTTTGAACTCGTAAAAAACAAAGCATATAATAAAAAAAATCTTGCTCTTTCTTATGATACGCTTCCATTCACACACTTTCCTTGCATTGAGTCCTTCATGCAAGCCATCTCTTCTTCTTCTGTGGAGACTTTTGTAGGTTTGTTTCCATCTGCAGCAACTCCCGTCGAGGAACTGCCAGCTCCTGGTTTCTTCTCTTTATCCTCCACGTGTTCTCGATCCCCTTTAAATAAATTTCCACATCCGAGCAACCGGCGACAATGACCTCTGAACCTAGGATCCAGGAAGGCATAAAGAACCGGATTCATGCAGCTATTAGCGTAGCCCAAACAGGTAACATAAGGGTGAAGGTTGTTGAGAAAAACATGCAGAGCACAACTGAGAGGCACAACTTCTGCATTCATGAGGACGTAGATGCTCTTCACCAAGTGAAAAGGAGCCCAGCACGCGCCAAATGTGACGACCAGTCCAACCATGATAGCTAATAGTCTCCTTTTTCGACTGGCAACCAATGGCAAATGGAAGTGACCTGAAACTCTACGACCGATGCCTATGTAGCAGAATAGGATAACACAGAATGGAGCTATAAAAGCCAACAGAGTAGAAGAAAATCCCAAACCAGCTTCCCACAGGTGAGTTTGACTGCTGCCGTCCACCGTTGAGTAGTCCATGTAGCACAATGTTCTATTGTCCCAAAGGTCATCCGCCTGTCCAGTGTTCCTGAAAATAAGGGCAGGAAGAGCAAGAAGCCCGGCACTTGCCCACATAATGATGGTGGCCAGTGAGCTGGAGAGAGGAGAACGTGGATGACCAGGACCAGGCGAGAGCACAATAACTATATATCTGTCCAAGCTTAGACCTGTGAGGCAGAAGGCACTGGCATACATGTTGAGCAAAACTAGATAACCACTAAGTTTGCAGGCAAATTTGCCAAAGGGCCAGTGGTATCCGAGAGAAGCGTAGACAGCCCACAGAGGAAGAGTCACAACAAAAGCCAAATCAGCGAGTGCTAGCTGCAGTATGAAGGAGTCCGCAGCCCGTGGCCGGTCCCTACGGCGGTGGCTTGCCCACAACACTAGTCCATTGCCGGTAATGCCCAAGAAAAAAATAAGGAGGTAGGTGGCTGGAATGAGTCCGACAGATGGTTCCCACTCGTCATATTCACAATCAAGCATCCCCAGCAGATTAGTCAGGTTATTAATCTCTTCGTCCATCTTGCGGCCTTTGGTCAAAAGTTGTGAAGGTCTTTACTGGTATCTTCCTTGTGCTTTCTGAAGGTCTTCACTTGTATCTTATTCAAAGATTTCCCCTCCCATCCAAGAACACCCCCTTCTATTCAATAGGCTAGGTATGTGTCAGGAGGATGTTTAAGCCTTTTGCCTGTTTGTGCTCCTCTCCAAGTGATATGGTAACTTAATTATCACCCCCCCTCATTATATCCTGGAGTGGGAGGGGGGGGGGGGGCAGCGGAGACAGATGGGACTTCAGCAGACATCCTGCATATGAAGCTCACAGGGTCACAGTTATCAATGTACACTGACCTTCCCTTTTATAAACAGGATAAGATGACAGAATGATCTGTGGATTTGGGCTTCTTTGGACCTTCCTGCATATTCCTTAAGTCTAGCAACAGCTGCTGTGTGCAGAAGGGAATAAACAAAAAAAGGCAAAGCAAATACACAACACCCCAGTGTAAGAGCCCTAAAGTCTCACTGGTTTACTATATGTGGTGAAAGTCATCATTTTAACCTATTCAGCACCAAGCCGTTTTCGTTTTTTTTTACTTCCTGCATTCATTTTATATTTCCATTTACAGGTCTATCACATTCCCTAACATGCAGCGACTGACACCTCCACTCATTACTCCTGTCTATGTTATCCCTCAGCTCCTGATACCAATGTACAGGTAAGGCCAAGCTCACACCACACTCAGAATTTCCATTATTTATCTATTTTAAAAAAGATAAAACGGTTGAAAAACTAAAATAAACGGAACATATCATCTATCTTCTATCTATCTCCTATCTATCCATCTATCTTATATCTATCTATCTAGAAAAACAAAATCCAGAGAAGCACTACTGACTTCCTGTCCTATCCAGCCTCCTTCTGTCCTCCATCTTCCACTTCCTGTGGCCTCCTGTTCTCCAGTATCCTCTACCTGTGGCCTCCTGTTCTCTAGCCTTCTTTTCCTGTGGCCACCTGTCCTCTAGCCTCGTCTACCTGTGGCCCCCTGTCCTCCAGCCCCCTTCTGTCCTCCAGCCCCCTCCTGTCCTCCAGCCTCCTCTACCTGTGGCCTCATATCCTTCAGCTTCCCCTTTCTGTGGCCTCCTGCTCTCCAGCCTCCTCCTGTACTTCAGCTCCTGTCCTCCATCCTCTTCCTATTCTCCAGCTACCTATTCCTGTGGCCTCCTGTCCTTCAGCCTCCTCTTCCTGTGGTCTCCTGCCCTCCAGCCTCCTCTACCTGTGGCTTCCTGTCCTCCAGCTTCCCCTACCTGTGGCCTCCTGTCCTCCAGCTTCCTCTACCTGTGGCATCCTGTCCCCCAGCTTTCTCTTCCTGTGGCCTCCTGTCCTCCAGTCTCCTATACCTGTGGTCTCCTGTCCTCCAGCTTTCTTTTCCTGTGGCCTCCTGTCCTCCAACTACCTCTTCCTGTGGCCTCCTGTCCTCCAGTCTCCTATACCTGTGGCTTCCTGTCCTCCAGTCTCCTATACCTGTGGTCTCCTGTCCTCCAGCTACCTCTTCCTGTGGTCTCCTGTCCTCCAGCTACCTCTTCCTGTGGTCTCCTGTCCTCCAGCTACCTCTTCCTGTGTCTCCTGTCCTCCTGCTACCTCTTCCTGTGGTCTCCTGTCCTCCAGCTTCCTCTTCCTGTGGTCTCCTGTCCTCCAACTACCTCTTCCTGTGGCCTCTTGTCCTCCAGTCACCTCTTCCTGTGGCCTCTTCTCCTCCAGTAATCTCTTGTCCTCGATTTCCTCTCATAAAGTGGCCTCTTGTCCTCCCCTGTTCCTAGGTATTAAACAAAAAGAACCCTTATAAAGAATGGCTCGACCATTATACAAGCTATTTTACCTCTTGTGTCGCCCCCTCATCCTCATAGACTGTAAGCTCTTGTGTTACCCCCTCATCCTCATAGACTGTAAGCTCTTGTGTCACCCCCTCATCCTCATAAACTGTAAGCTCTTGTGTGACCCACTCATCCTCATAGACTGTAAGCTCTTGTGTCACCCCCTCATCCTCATAGACTGTAAGCTCTTGTGTCACCCCCTCATCCTCATAGACTGTAAGCTCTTGTGTCACCCCCTCATCCTCATAGACTGTAAGCTCTTGTGTCACCCCCTCATCCTCATAGACTGTAAGCTCTTGTGTCACCCCCTCATCCTCATAGACTGTAAACTCTAGTGTCACCTCCTCATCCTCATAGACTGTAAGCTCTTGTGTCTCCCCCTCATCCTCATAGACTGTAAGCTCTTGTGTCTCCCCCTCATCCTCATAGACTGTAAGCTCTTGTGTCACCCCCTCATCCTCATAGACTGTAAGCTCTTGTGTCACCCCCTCTTCCTCATAGACTGTAAGCTCTTGTGTCACCCCTCATCCTCATAGACTGTAAGCTCTTGTGTCACCCCCTCTTCCTCATAGACTGTAAGCTCTTGTGTCACCCCCTCATCCTCATAGACTGTAAGCTCTTGTGTCACCCCCTCATCCTCATAGACTGTAAGCTCTTGTGTTACCCCCTCATTCTCATAGACTGTAAGCTCTTGTGTCACCCCCTCATCCTCATAGACTGTAAGCTCTTGTGTCACCCCCTCATCCTCATAGACTGTAAGCTCTTGTGTCACCCCCTCATCCTCATAGACTGTAAGCTCTTGTGTCACCCCCTCATCCTCATAGACTGTAAGCTCTTGTGTCACCCCCTCATCCTCATAGACTGTAAGCTCTTGTGTTACCCCCTCATTCTCATAGACTGTAAGCTCTTGTGTTACCCCCTCATTCTCATAGACTGTAAGCTCTTGTGTTACCCCCTCATTCTCATAGACTGTAAGCTCTTGAGATGAGGGCCCTCACTCCTATTGTTCCATATGACTGTTTGTTCTGTGTAATGTAAGGAACTGCCAGAAACACGTAGCCAATCATGCTTGTACTTCACACCTTGCTGCAAAGCGACATAATAATACATTGCACGGGGGTCAGGGGCATAACTACAGCGGTAGCAGCCATAGCAGCTGCCATGGGGCCCACAGTGTCAGGGGGCCCCGGTATCTGATCTGACACATTAAAGAATGGAAGATGTGCACCATTATATACATATTATGCTGCACATTGTACAGCATATTTATCAGTGCATAAATGTATGTAAGAGCGTATAAATGTTTGAGTATACAAATGTGTATATTTTCTAAGGGTGTACGGGGCGCCATTCAAACATCTGCTATGGGGCCCTGCCTCTCCTAGTTACGCCCCTGACAGGGGTGTATGGAGAGGGCTCACGGGCTGAGTCTGCTCCATAAGTTCTGGGGGGTAGGGGCATTTATCAAACTGTTTTCTTTCTTTTTTTGTGACTTTTTAGCGTTTCACAAGTTCGTCATGTTGCTTTTTTTCATTGGAGCGCCTGATTTATAATAAAAATTCAAATGTGGACGTCTGGGAAAGTTGCACATTTTGGCACAAACGTGGTGAAAAGATGCAAATAACCTCCAGTCCAGAGCAGGCGCAAGGGGTTGTTTAAGACAAAAGTCTCAAAAATCCAACAGACTCACCTGCCACTAAGATAAATCAGGACGCAACCTTACAAAAAATCCCCAAACTAAACACACGTTTCCAGACTTATAATAAATGTCCCCCCAGGTGTACACCCTTCGAAAACCCAGAGGACCTGTCAACCAGAAATTTGGCACTAGAAGCTGCTAACTAAAGTAAGCAGCGCCTAGTACAAAAACAAACCCCACAAATTTGTATAGGTTTTATAATGTTTTCATACATTTACAAAAATTAAAACCTCATGAACAAATTTTTTTTTTTATTTTGCCGTCTTTTTGTGCTTATAACTTTTCCATACTTCGTTGTATGGAGTTGAGGGTGGTGTCATCTTTTGCGACTTTTGATGATGTTTTCAATGATATTATTTGTAGGACTGTACGACCTTTTGATCACTTTTTATAGAATTTTAAATTTTTTTTTAAATGGCAAAAAAGTGCCAGTTTTGACTTTGGACGCAATTTTCCATTACGGGGTTAAACGCAGTGAAAAACCGTTATTATATTTTGATAGATCGGACATTTTCGGACGCGGCGATACCTGATGTGTTTATGATTTTTACTGTTTATTTATATTTATATCAGTTCTAGGGAAAGGGGGGCGATTTGAATTTTTAGGTTTTTTTATTATAATTTTTTTTTTTTTACTTTTTTTTATTTTTACTATTTTTCAGACTCCCTAGTGTACATTAACCCTAGGTTGTCTGATCGATCCTACCATATACTGCCATACTACAGTATGGCAGTATATGGGGATTTTACTCCTCATACATTACAATGTGCTGATAGCACATTGTAATGAATGGGTTAACCCGAAGTAGCTTCGGGTCTTCGTGAAACCCGAAGCTACCAAGCCGATGACGTCACGGGGAGCGGTGATCCTCGGAAAGATGGCGGCGCATGGGCAGCTTTGCCGGCAGCGATCAGCAAGAAAACACCCGCGATCGGTGCCGGCACCGATCGCGGGTGTTACCGGTAAGCCTTTGCTGCAAAATGCAGCAGAGACTTACCGGCTATGGAGAGGGCTCGGCCCGCGAGCCCTCTCCATGCATCGGAACGCGACCGCCGCCGTGAATACACGGCGGGCAGGCGCTAACCGGTTAAATGAGTCTGATTCCCTTCCGTATGAAAGATTACAGCCTTGCAGCGCTGGGGTCCTGGGTTCAAGTCCCAGGGTCAAGATCTGCAAAGAGTTTGTATGTTCTCTCCGTGTTTGCGTGGGTTTCCTCCGGGTCCTCTGGTTTCCTCCAACACTCCAAAACATACTGGTAGGTTGATTACATTGTGAGCTCCGTTGGGGACAGGGACTGATTTGGCATCTGTGTGCACTATATAAATAAAGGAATTATTATTATTATTATTATTATTATGACAGGGCTTTTGCTGTGGATACTCACTAGCAGCGGCCCTGGATTTAATATAGATGTATCCTCGTTTTCCAGTATTTTCCATTTTCAATGCGGAAGGGAATCATTGGACTCATCCATTTGGAATCTGATTATTAGTCTTAGGTGTCCTTAGACCTAAGGGTGATGCCACACGTGGCGTTTTGAACATGTTTTTGGTCCGTTTTTAAGCAGTCCGATAAAAAACGCATACGTTTTTTACCATTTTTTATTAAGATAATTGGTAAAACCTGTCAAAAACGGATTCGTTTTTTAATGCATGCATTTTTTAACGGACTGCTTAAAAACGGACCAAAAACAGGTTCAAAACGCCATGTGTGGCATCACCCTAAGGAGTCGAGCTCTGATCAAAGAATTTGTGGACGTGTTTGTGTGATAGAAAATTGTCGGACAAGCTCTGCTAAATCTCCCACCTTGGTTTTAGGTTTTTTCTTCTTATAAGGGGCTTATATTATAGAAGCCGCCATCGTAGCTGATATCTATTCACTGCACTTATTGATCTGCCGGAGCCGGCTCTTTGAGCTCTTCGGTGTTGGAGGAATGTTCATGTCACGTAGGTGCTGTAGCTAAGAGGTGACTTCATTTGTCGTTACCATTTATTGTAATCCTGTCTGTGATGTAAATGAGGTGACTGCCCTACAGAATTAGCAAGCGCCAGTCAGGAGTGAGAATTGCTGGATACTGTACTTCTTATTCAATGTAGATTAGAGACATCGAAAATGCTTTAAATTTTTTTTTTTTAATGAAATGTTTTTTATTATAATTATAGTTCGGCGCGCGTCGGGTGCAGGTACATGGAGAGGGCTCACGGGCTGATCCCTCTCCATAGCCGCTAAATCTTTGCTGCATATTGCAGCAAACACTTACCGGTAACACCCGCGATCGGTGCCAACATCGGTGCAGCTTTGCTGGCGGCTTCAAACAGATGAGCGCCGCCATCTTGGTGACGATCGTTGCTCCACGTGACGTCAGCTGGGAGCCATGACAGCCTTGGGTCTTCCGAAGCCCCGAGATTGTCTTGTTTTAACCCATTGCTTACAATGTGCGATTTGCACCAAAAATTTATTTATTTATTTTTTTACATTTTGGGTTGGAAGGGAACAAGGATTAGCAATAAAGCTTCATTGCGGACATCTCACAGTTAATCATTGGAGCCATGGACTGAAGTAAAGTCAATTTCCAGCATCCAGGGAGCTTCACCCTAGGGCAGAGAGGTCAGTCTGTAACTAGGGGTTGTGTGTAAGTCGGGGGCTGCCTGTACTGTACTACCAGGATATTATACACAGTCTGGATGTTAATATAGAGTGTGTTTGCCTGTTGTTGTGTATGTTTTATGGTGTCCGGGCAGTGTGTGTGGCCACGTGACAGATGCTCTCCAGATGTGGCCCTGGTGCCAGATTCCAGCTGTCTCTATGTAGGGTCTGAGGAGCGCGGCCGTCCTTATCTAGCACACTCACTGATAAGAGAGATTTTACTTAACTGGATGTTTATATTGTGTTGTCTGTGCGATCCTGACGTATCACAGGCTGCGCGTTACGGAAAAAAAAACTACTACAACTAGAAATATACAATGATGTTCTGTATGGAATACGGGACGACAGAGAAAAGAACCATCACTTGACCTTTACCACAAAAACAAACGTGATGTAACCTCCGAAACCACAGTGACAGGGCCAGGATGCTAAAAATGGTGTCAGGTTTTACAAACACGTAAATCTTCCAAAATCTGTTATACCTATTGCAAGTGGGGACAGGCCTTATGGGAAAGGATTTGTTTACTAAATAAACTTTATTTTTAGGATCACTGAGCAGCGTATGAAGGCAGAACGCACATTTTTTTTTTTGAGGTGCATATGTTTACCCTTTTGCAATTCGCTTACACATTTTTTTATTGGGGGAGGGGGCATTTTGAAATAGAAACAGAAGCTCCTATTGTATGATTTGATATACAGGCAGTCCCCTACTTACGAACACCCGACTTACAGACGACTCCTAGTTACAGACAGCCCTCTGGATGTTGGTAATTTACAGTATTTTAGTCCCAGGCTACACTGATCATCAGTAAGAGTTATCAGGAGTCTGCAATTAAGATTTATTGTTAGGGCGCATTCACGTGATGCGTTGCGTCACATTGTGCGTTGAGTTTTTGACTGGTTTCAGCCTTGATTACATGCTGAGGTTACATCGCGTTTCCACTGCATCTGCTAAAACGCAATGTAACCTTAGCATGTAATCAAGGCTGATACCAGTGGAATGCGTCAAAAACATGACGCGCGACGCATCGCATCGTGTGAATGCGCCCTTAATCCTGGTTCTTATGACAATCCAAAAGTTGTCATAATCCACACAGAGACCAAAACATTTTTTGGTTGGGGTTACAATTATAAAATATACAGTTCCGACTTACATACAAAATCGACTTAAGTACAAACCTGCAGAGCCTATCCTGTATGTAACCCGGGGGACTGCCTGTATCATGCATTGTCACATTTTGCATGATTGGAAACACTACAGAAAAAAAACTTTAATAAGGCCGACTCCACGCATGGTGTTTTGAATCCGTTTTTGGTCAGTTTTTAAGTAGTCTGTTAAAAACCACATTTTTCAAAAACGCATAAGTTTTTGACCCGTTTTAATTAAGATAATTGGTAAAACTGGTCAAAAACAGATGCATTTTTCAAAAACGCATGCGTTTTATAAAGCATGCAGTTTTTAACGGACTGCTTAAAAACGGAACAAAAACCGATTCAAAACGCCACGTGTGCCGCCGGCCCAAAAGGGATTTTCTGCTCTTGTATACTACTACAACAGGTCTGCGCCCTCACCCCTTCTGGTGAGAGCTAGAACACAGCTCTGCCCAACGTTTATGAGCTGACACACTACCTTATGAATCCCGTTTTTGACAGGTTTGACCAATTATCTTAATTCAAACTGGTCAAAAACGCATGCATTTTTCAACTGACTCTTCAAAAACGGGTTCAAAACGCCACGTGTGCCATCACCCTTAGAGATACCGGGAAGTTACTAGGAGTTTCCCTATTCAGAATAAATACGAACGTGCAGAAATATCTGTTTGCGTCTTTTCACTTTCATGTGAATAGGGCCTAATACTGATGTTTGTAGCATTTCTAACAACTACCCCCCAAGCCGTGAGCTCTGTGTATTGTCCTACACCCGGGCCTGTCTTATGGCTTTGGGTTTTCCTGGGGTGTTTCTTTGTGTGTCTATGATAATGTGTATTATCTGTCTGTCTGCGGCTGGAGAAGCTTTTGAAGATCTTTCATGCTCTGTGCTAACAAACAGTCGCTAATTACACCACCAATAAGCCATTTGTCCTAATTATGCAGTGAAAACTTCACATATTAATGACTTTGCTAATGGGCCAGATCCAAGCCAGCAAAGGAAAGGTGATACCCTCCATCAGGGAGGACACAGAGGAGCAGAGCTCTGACCTGCCCGAATATTCATAGACCTGCTGTGCCGGATTAGGAAGACCTGGGAGCAGTGATGAGTGGACCCCTTAAAATTCTTGTCCGGTTAATTGGTTATATGGCCGTGGCGTTTAGTCAAACCCAGAACTTCTAAGAAAAGTTACGGGTGCAGCCGTATGTTCACTTTTTCAGATGCAGTTTTTGATGCCCAAACCAGGAGTGGAGTGAAATTAGAGGAGGAGCAGCCACTTCTAAATGATAAGTTCTCTCCCATTCTGATCCACACCTGCTTTTAGCTTCAAAAACTGCATCTGAAAAACTGAACATATGGCTGCACCCAAGGGTGGTGTCACATGTGGCGTTTTTAGGCCGTTTTTAGTTGAGTGGTGCGCTGGCCCTTTAATTTTCACATTGTGGAGAGGTAGGTTTGGGCTGGGGGGATCTGCGCCACAAAGAGGGGCACGGGTGTGCCTGCGATGCAAGACATGGATCGCGGGGGCACCTGTGACAAAATTTCCTTCTTCAACCTTTTAGTGAAATTTTAATTCTATCAAGTAAATAATCCAGAGAACACAAAATATCTGTATCAGATTTTTTTTTTTACTTCAGATTTACTCAGTAGAGCAAAAAATCAATCGCCCACAATAAGATGATAAGTTTGCTTTACATAGCCACTAATTTATAATGTGGAGTGTACGCTCTAATCCACGGATCTGGTAACGCTGCATTCATCCCTCCTAGCAAAGTAAATAATCACCCTCTTCCTTCTCCTGGCTGGGACCTGATCGTTATTCTGATTCACCTTTACAAGTTGGACATCCTTTGGCTTTGTTGGTTGCTGTAATTTATTAAAAATGGGCAAGTGTATTGAAAAATTTACACAAACCCACTGCAAAAGTGCACATTTCATACATTTTTTTGTGCAATTTTACCAAGGTGGAGTTACAGAGAACATGCTGCAAAAAGACTCTGCCTTCCATTTATTCACGGGAGGCACAGATGGCTGCGTAGATGGCATCACCCATCGACTCATGGTTAAAATAGTGAGTAATCTCCACTTTACAGGGATTATTAGTGTAGGGAACTATTTACTATTCAACAGTACAATGGTGTCCTTCAGAGCGGTTCTGCATGAATCTGGCGCCCCCTGCACTGCTCCAACAGAGTGCACCAACTTTT